>NC_057849.1:160562503-160865534 GCF_015237465.2 Chelonia mydas | reverse complement strand
TTACTCCAGCAGCCTGCAGTGTGGATCGTGTCATTCAGCCTTCAGGAATGAGAAGTAAGAATGAGGCATCCTAAACATTTTGCAGTGGTATGCTGGAAGTGCAGCTTGTATGGGTAGGTGATGGTCTCCTGGAATTGTTAGCCTGCTAGAGATTGGGGGTGGGGGGGCTCTAAGGAAGGTGGATTGGGAAGAAACTCACAGTATGTTGAGGAGCAATCTGGGAAGGAGGAGCACGGCCAAGTTGAGGTGTATGGGAAAGTTCTCCTTATTTGATCTTTTTCCAAACTCATCAGGGCAGGCTAGAGAAGGGACAAAGGTTCCAGACAGCACCAGTTGGCTTATTCTTACTTCTAGTGCTTGTTATTGTTCGGGCCTCAACCCCAGATTCCTCACTGAGTATGATGCTGTCTAGCTAGCAACAGCAATGCTCTTTATTCTCACTACCCTAATGCTCAGTCAGCCCACACTTTGATCGTGATAGATTCTGTACATTTAAAGCCGGGATAGCATGCTGGGCAGCTTATGTGTTCATCTTCTAAAAGCCAATAAAACTAAATCAAACACAACAGGACAACACAAGGACTGAGACATGGCACTTTCTACTGGATCTAAACTGCATTCTTCTCAAGTCTATTAAGGCTTGTGATTTAGGCTAGACAAAGCCCAACTTAAAATGACACAAGCAAATCAACAGAGTGAAGAGCCTCAAAAGTCAAAGGTTATGCAAGAATTATGTACCGTCTTTTGCCAGGAATGAGGGAAAGATTTTGGGGGCAGTATGTGTGTGTGTGAGGGGTCGTTGTTTTTGAGATTGAGGATTACCCCAAAATAAGAAAGGGCATCATTAACTTTCTACCTATTCAAAAAGAGAGCAGGAAGTAAGTCAGACAGAGGCTATTAGAAGCTAGTGCTATCATAATCATTGCATCATGGTGTTTGTGCCTTTAAGAAGCAGCAGCCATTGCTAGGAGATGATGGTCAGACATATTATTAAATCTTGCTGTGAGGCTCAGTCCCATACTATTTATTGATGATAATGGTGATCTAAAGTCACTGCCACCATAAAACACAAAATCCAACCAGAGTAAGTAAAGTAACAGCATTCTTCTCTTAAGAAGTGGATTTTTTACCCCCAAAAGCTTATGCCCGAATAAATCTGTTAGTCTTTAAGGTGCCACCGGACTCCTCGTTGTTTTCCTTTTCTGAATTGTACGTGGAGGGACAACCCATTCTGAAGTCATCTGCAGATTGCACTGGATTTTGCAATCTGGATCTGGCACTAGAGATTGTGCTCCAGTGCTGGTATTTCTTGTGAACAAAAGTAGGTGTGAGTTTGAAAGCATGAAAAAATCTTAAATGTAATGCCAGTAACTTCCTTCGCTTCATGCCCTTCATCACTATGCTTCTGCTGAAGCATGAAAATGGCCTGGGGCAGAATAGCAGCATCCATAATAACAACTCATGAGGAAGCTGAGTCAGGGGACAGTGTTGGGGTGCAGGGCAGAAGAGGGAGAAAATGCAGGATTTCTCCAGGAGGAGAGTTGTGGAACTATATCCAAAAATATCACCTATATACATAAAAAGAGAGCATGGTTTTGCAGCCCAGAGCAAGCCATAATTATCAGCAGGGCTAGCAGTGAAATATTTACTGCTTTTCAATAAAAAATATATGGGCCACATGCTCAGCGGGTGTAAACTGTCATAGTTTCATTGACCTCAATGAACATACAGCTATTTACACCAGCCGAGGCTCTGGCCCACATGTAGAGTGAAAAGTCTGATCTTCTAAACAGTGTCCTAAATCTTCTAGAACTTTTAGTCAGATTTCTACACTAATTAAGAGCTTTGGGAGTGTTATCAGCCTTATAACAATAAACAAGATCCCTGTGAACTGAGCTGTTATTTACAGCTAGGATCGATGCAGCCTTTCAAAGTGAACGGAATGCGTCCTTACAGCATTGCTATGTAGAAGGGCCAGGGGAAGCCTGCAAAGTGTGTGTGGGGACATTAGGAAGAACGCAGGCTAATTGTTTTAAAATTCCTTTTACTGAAATTAGAAAATTATGGACCTTTCAATGTGCTGTTGATGGGCCTGGAAAGGCACCCAGAATTTCATGTGCCAAAGGATCTTCAGAGTCATCGACACTCACATTAATGCTTTTATTTGTAACATAGTAGCTTTGTTTCTGTGCATTAATTTCTGTGCTATAGTGGATGGAAGGTATTAATAATTCCATGCTGTACCCACTCTCTGCTACGGAGGATCAGATAGCAGGTGTTGTGCCACTGGGGCAGTCCAATACACAGGCCTCTTTCACAGGTCAAATATGTCATCAGCACAACACCTCTGGTTTTCAGTGGCTTGGGGAAACAGAGTTCTGAGCCAAAGTGTTCTACAGCCCATCTCATTATACTATTACACTACCATGCCACTCGGCTGGTCCTAGTCCTCTGTCTTAGTTCAAGTGGAGATGTGAGGTGAAGGGCTGGTTTGAATCCAGGCCTGTTTGTGTGTTATTCTAACAGGACTATCCGGTTTCTTCATGTAACTGTCCATACCCATAAGTAAAATACAAATACTTACACAGCAAACATGTGGAGTGAATTACAAGAGTCCTTCGTGACACTGGCAGACCAGTTGCTAGCTCATGCAAATGCCCGTAGGACTCACGTGAAGACTGACAAATACATAGCTGGAGACCAGTCTGGCTCACCTGTGTGTTAGTATTGTTAAAATAGGTATTAGAGAGTTATAAAAATGTGGTTAGAGTTTAGAATTTATGAAATGCTTGTAGGATGTTGCAAGTATTAATCTCACTGATAACATCTTTACCTCAGGTTATAAAGTGATATTAAATGTTTGCATTGTAATCCTCTGTAATTGTGTAAGCCATCAAACTGGAAAGAAACGTTAATGTAAAATGCTGGCTTGTGACAGAAGGGGTTAGGCCCTGCCCACCAAGAAGGCCCATTGAAACCAGATGAGCCATTGTGATACATCAAAGAACAAAATCTTTGTTAAATGCATTCCTTCCCACTTCCATGAAGAGGAGACTCATGAACTTGCCTGAACTCATCCCATCAGCTTGAACACTGCGGGGAAGGGGATAAAAATTCCTTACAAGAAGAAAGTATCTTTAATGATGCTTGGACTCTGAGGGCCAAGGATTACTAAACATAAGGCAGAAGATCCCCAGTGCTTGGCCTGGATTAGCCCTAAAGGACACATAGAATTTGTTTATTATAGAAGCTTCTATTCCCTTTTAAACTTAAGACTGGAACTCATTTGTGAATGTATGTTTACCTGCTTTAACCTTGTAAATAACTCACATTTCTTTTTCTTAGTTAATAAAGCGTTAGTTAGTTTATTATAGGATTGGCTAGAAATGTTGTCTTTGGTGTAAAATCTAAAGTGCAACTGGCCTGAGGTAAGTGACTGTTTCTTTAGGATTGGCAGTAACCTGAATATTGTTGTGATTTTTGGTGTAAGGGACCATCTATCACAAAGGCAAGCTTACATGGGGGGAAAGTTAGGTCAGAGTACCCAAGGAGACTGTCTGTGACTCCATAGTAAGGCTGTTATAGTGTGTGAGGAGTCCATACTTGATAATTGGTTGGTGAAATCTAAGTATAGAACTCACAACCAATTTGGGGTTTGTGCCCTGCTTCCTGCCCTAAGGTTGGTACTCATGCTTGTGAGCCACCGCAGGGCAGCTCCACACCCTTTACTTACCATGGAATTTGCCACCTGCTCACATTATACAAAGAGTGTAATTAGATAAAGCTCAATTCCATTATGACTGATTGATTTAGTCCAGTGATAGAAGTCTCGGGCAGCTAAACATAGACACCTGCTCTTCTTTTCTTTAATACAGGTTATTCTTAAGTCCACATTTTCCCATCCCATCTCCAATGGGTTGGCTTCCATTAAGGCAAAGGCAGGATGTGGAGTCACTGTTAATGATACTCCATGCTGTTTGGCCAAAAGAGATGCTGATCCAGCTATGGATATAAACAGTGGAAGTGGTTCAGCTAAAAAGCATCTCCAGAAGTGACTAAAGAGGGCATGTATATTTACCACCATTCAAATGTATACTATGTATAGACTGGTATAAGGCTCATCTCTTCAGTCACACCTCTGCCTGAAGGTGTGATTGCAGGGAAAATATAAAGCTATTGTTTGGGGTGGGAATCTTTTGGGCTGTGTTTGTCACCACATCGTTCAATATTTTGACCTACGTTTGCAGAAGTCTGGGCTCCCTTTTTGCAGATATCATTTGTGCTTGCAAAATTTGTACCCACACTTTTTTCCTGCACACCAGCTTTGTGATTATAATATGAAAACTGGAGCCGTAGAAATGCCACCATGGAGCTACATGCGTATTATTTCTCAGTGACATCATACCCAGCTAAATCAACTTACTAATGAAAAGACATTTTTCTCCAGGCCAGCTCTTTAGAGATAAATTGAGATGTAAAAGTCAAAAGGGGGTCCATTTTGTTTCAGGCATCAGCACTACTAAAAAGAAGCTTCCATTGGAACATAGTTAACAAGTCTGTTGATAATGCATGAACCAGAATAGAATCCAGCTCACTCTGTCATAGCTGCGTTGGCTCTGAAGATCTAACAAGCGTAAGAAGCAGTAAAAACATTTTTTGTCAGCAGATGGAACCCTGAATTCTCACAGGGAACAGATTTGCTGAGTAAGAAGGTGCCACCTTTGCAGAGTCAATTTTCTGCCCATAATTATACTTCAAGCAATTCAGAATAATTGTTATTTATGAGCTCATCAGTCTTTGGATGATTCTTAGTTTCCTCAGCATGTGATGATCATGATGACTGACAGATGATGATAATTGATTGAGGAAGAGGATGGTTAGAATGCTCATCCAAAAGCCCCATCCCCCTATCCACCCAGAGTCTGAGGCTGGACCATGAATCAGATTAACAACATAGAGAGTTGGATTTATCTATGGCTGAAGTGGAAGGAAGGGGCAGTTTCCTTACCTTGACTTTTTCTCATTGTTGGTATGTTCAGGGGGGATCCCAGCCCGCTGTGGAGTTGAACAGTGGAGGTAGGGTTCAGGGGTGGTTTGACATATTAGGTATGTCTCTATTCCTCTGCTCAGGCTCCTTTCCCACATAGGCACTGACTTTAACTTTTCCCCAAGGGTGCGCCACCTGCGCTCTGCCCCGAGGCTCCATCCCCATTCTTCCCTCCCCTGAGGCCCTGCCCTCATTCCCCCCTTCCCAAGGCTCCGCTCTCACGACCCCTCTCCCTGCCCCCACTCTGCCCCCTCCCCAAGGCCCCACCAGCCCACTATTCCTTGCTCTCTGCCCTCCCCCAAGTCCTCCCTGAGCTGCCAAACAGCTGTGGCTGGTGTGCGCTAGGCACCCACTATTTTTCCCCTGGAGCCCTCACAGCGTCGGCCTGTGCCTTCCCACATGCTGTGCCTCTGACCCAGGAAAGCAGCACAAGGAGCAGAAATACATAGGCTGGAATGAGAAAGAAACAAAGGCAGAGAAGCAATTTAAAGGGAAAGAGCCAGTCAGAAAAATGGACGGGAAAGAGAGAGAGGAGGTGGCCTGAGACAGAAGAGGGACACAAAGGAAAACCCGTGGAGAAGATAAAAAATGGAGTTCTCTCCCTTCGGAGATGGCAGAGCCTACAACACACCAAACAACTTTTGGTCACTACTGACCGTGGGTGGATTTGAACTAGTGGCCTAAGTGGATTGTCCTTGAAACAAATGGAACAGAAGGGGCTACAAGTTCAATAAATATTTATAAATGGATTATTTTTAATGTGTGTATGCCTTTATTTTTTCATCCAGGCTAGAAACTACAAATATTCAAATACCATTAAAAGACTTCCTGTAGAATATTTCTGATTTCATCAAAACAGGAAGCAGTGGGTATCTTTATTATATTATGAAAGATTTGGGGCCAAAACTTTCCAGTTTTACTCATGGTGAGTAGCACCTCGCTCTGTGAGTAGTCCCACTGGAACCTGCTTGAAAAGCAAGGTACTACTCGTTGTACAGATGTCAGAATCTGACCCTTATATAGCAGCACCATTTTGCATGGGACTTCACAGAGATTTAATAAAGAACCATGGTCCCTGCCCTGAAGAACTTACAGGTAAATTAATGGTTGTTTACATAAGTTTGCACCAGTTTAATTAAACTAGTTTAGTTGAACTGGTGCAAAGCCCTGTGTGGACACTCTTCTTTCAGTTTTAAAATGGCTTATTTTAGTTTGCTTTAAACCCGTTCCTTATTAGTTCAAGCTAAACTGAAATAAGCCTGGTGAAAACCCAAATAAGAGGGTCTACACAGCCTTTTGCACCAGTTTAACTAAGCTGATTTAAAATTAGAGCTCTAGTTTATGGTCCTGGCATATGAACAGACAAATTAGATAACATAAAACACTCTTGTAGGACACTCATGTCATGACACCCCTTTATGTCTTAGAATCCAGCACGATACCCCACAAGAACACAAAAAACAGAGCAAGAGAGAAAGCAGACTGCTCCCTAAAACAGAGGCACAACTCACCCCACTTTACACTGACTGGCTGTAGACTGACGGCTGCAAGGCCCAGATTACTCGCTTCCCTAGAGAGCCCCTAGCCTGCAAGCAGGACGAGGAAACACATTTGAAGTGCCAGCTTACAAATTTAACAGTTTTCAATAAAGTACAGTTAAACTGGTGCAACTCTGCATTTAGGCAAGCCCTTAGACAAACATAGAACATGGTGAAAATAGACAAGGGAGTGGGCGGAGAAGGGAGGGGCAAAGATTAAAACCGTGTGAGGAGGCCTGCTTTGGGAGAGCTCTGTTCCAACAGGACAGACTGAATAGAGGCAGCTAATCACCCAAAAATCTGAATTGTCAGCTGCATCAAACCTCCAAACATTTTGCAGTTCTCCCATCATTCTCATACTATTCCTTTACAACATGATCCCATGTTCTAATGCTGTATGGATACTGAGAGGCACTGACCACAGCAAGAGTTGGTCAAAGCTGTCATCTTGAAACAATTATTTGAAAAGAAATAAGTCAGTGGAAAATATTGCCCGCAGTCTTCAAAATGTCACGACCTGGCTATTTCCAGATTCATTTTACATGAAGATCTCTTCACATAGCAGTTACCACAGCCAACTAAAAAATTGTTATCTGTGGGCCATATCCCGCCTTTGTTTCTCATCTGAATCTTCCATTGACATTAGAGGACTGGATATGGCTCTTTAATTGTAACTTGGGGAAACAAAGAGGCTTGCATCATTTGTCGTGGGCAAATGTGCACATTTTTGGCTCCTATCCTACAATTGTTAGTCATATAATTTAAGTAGCAAAGCTTTATAATGGTGTCTGCATGACAGCAATACCATTCTGTGCTTCATATCCTGTTTCCACAATAGGCTACCTACTAAACAACTCTTGATCATGACATCAACAGCACTATCCTTTAATGCAACATGTGACCACTAGATGATACTCATACTAGAGAATGGCAAAGAGTCCTGTGGCACCTTATAGACTAACAGACGTATTGGAGCATGCTCGGGGGTCATGTGTCCTGCCCTTTAGCTTCTGCCCCCCAGTATAGGGAGGCCCCAGTGGTCTATGTTTCAGAGACTTGTGAATACATTCATTAGGAACAAACAGAGAGCTTTGATTAAATGCCTATGGCCTGTTAAGTTACCAGCATTCTTTGTTTAGTAGCCTTGTAACAGCATTGGTTATGATGGACTCTTCTGCTACTGTTCTGGATTCATATAAATCCAGATGTAATACAGGACACCTCTAACACGAAAACAATGTCCAGACAGCTCTGGTGAAAATGAGGAGCTGTAGATGAGTCAGTCTGATGTTCTAAAATGGGAGAAGAAGGTATCAAACAAGAAATTCTGCCTGAACGGTGGGCTAGGCTGTGATTCAGCAAGGTACTTAAGCACATGCTTAATTGTATGCATGTAAGGAGTTCCGTTGACCTTATTCATAAATAATAAATATCTCTCTCCCACATAACACTTTCATCAGTACATCTCAACATGCTTCACAAAGGAGGTCAGGAACATTATTCTCATTTTACAGCTGGGTCTACTCATGTGCTTTAAGCTAGGCCTGTGCTTAAATCCCTTGCTAAACCAAAACCGTAATGCGCAATTGCCCAACCCCACAAATGTACGTAATGTTGCCCCTTTTCGTCGTGAGCAGCTGGTCAAAGTTTGGGGCCCTGTGGATATTCCAGCTGGGAGTAGAAATGGGTGATCGTCAGGTATGTCTTTGAGGCAGGTTTGCTTATTTACAAAGAATGTATAAATAACAGGAAACAGCTTCTGTTGCTTTCAGCACTAAGCGCCTACTTGTAGCCTACACCCGCAACGCAAAAACCTCTCCAGAGTCGACCACTGGGCTTTCAGATGCTCATTCAAGATAGCTCAGTCTTTTCCAGTTTTCTGTGTGTTCTCTCCCCCCTTCCTACACCCGTACACAATACCCAGTGGAAACTTCCACCCACCTGGTGCTAGTTTCTGAGCAGATTCTGTTAGGCTTTGTTTTAGCCGTGGCCTCCTAACCATCTCTTACAGCTATCTCAAATGTGGGACTCATTCACACCTCCGTTTGCACAAGATTTTTAACTCAACCCACAAGGTGTCTCCCAGCTCATGCCAATAATAAATCCTGTTGTGCTTTCGCTATCTTTTTTCTCTCCCATTTTTATTTACGCCAGCTGTTTAATTACACGAGTGAGCCAAGAAGAGGCAGAGACAGCTCTGGAAAAGGAAAGAACAAATCAGTGCCAATGTCCTCATCCTATTTACTTGAGAAAGAGGGAACGGGCAGGTGGGAAGATTTGAAGGAAGAAAGGGCAGGTGCTACAGGATGGGGTGGTGACAACATAACTTCCCTCCTGGATTCCTCATTGTGGAGGGTGAGCATTGGGAAGGAACTGGGAGAGTGGTGCTGCAATGGCGGCCTGTGAGGCAATTTACCAGGCAATTGTCACTATAATTTCCCCTAGGATTGTATTAACTTTTAGTGCATCACTCGCTTTGGCAGCCATGTGCTGGGATCCCAAACATTTAAAACAGATAAATAACGCCATGCTAACAAGAGTGAGCAACAGAGCTACCAAGGCTGATAGCTGTGGGCTGTTACACTGCCAGGAGCCAAATCTTAATCAGATGCATATGCCTTAAATTATGCTTTGAAGGCCAGCAAAGCAGGGCTGTGGTGGACTAGAAATGATACTGAAATCTGTAGAGTTAGGCCCACAACTCAGAAAACTCCACCACTGATCCTGAATAGTACAGTTCCTAGGGTAAAACCCGCCTAAACCCTGGCTGTCACAGAGAGCATTGCCACTGACTGCAACAGGGCCTGGATTTCACCCCTGGAGTATAAAAGGGAGAAGGGCTCTTTCAGGTAGCTGGGTATGGACTTCAAGTTTGTACCAGCTCCTTGAATTGCACACACAAATACACGTGTAAAGAGGACAAAACATTTGAGTACAGGTATTCTGCCTTTGGAATGAAAGGCGTTATATAAATATAAGAATGCAATAAAAATTAACATCTGTTCTTTCACAGCACTGCATCTTGGCATTTGATTCCTATAAAGGTAGAGATCAAGATATTTGTTTAGCTAGGTTGATCAGGTAGTACATTAGAGTACAGTGTCTATCTGCTTTCCCTGTTGTAAAGTGTACAAAAGCCTTCCCATTCCGATACTGCCAAGGAGGTTTCAAGTGGTGAGATCCTCTCTCTGCTCATTGCCAGACACAAACCAGGTTTCTGATGCCATACGCTGGGCTCCATTTGTAATTTTGACAGGTATATAAATTCTTGTATTTTGGTGAGTTCTAGGAACTGATGCTGAATTCTAAAGAGGGAATAAAGAGAAATCTGCAGGTAAAGAATTCTGGAGAAGAGATTTAGGGGCTGTTTGATGTTCATTTTGGAATAAGCAGTTCCTTAAGAGAAGGATCCTTTTTCTGTTGCCTACATGGTGCAGTAGCACCATAAGAAATATTGGGAAGTACAGAATGGAGTGCATCTCTACTGCCAGTTCTCACTCAAATTATACCAGCTGCTCTAGAGACATCATCAGCTATGATCATTTGAGGTTAGGATTCGGATTTAGGAAGGAATTGCTGTATTTTTGACATTAGAAAGATCTCTCTTTGTACCTCTTTTGGGAGAAATATAGATAATCCAGGCAATTAAAGTTGCATTTAAGGCCTCAGTCGTGGAGTGAGCTCTATGAGTATGTGGGCAGACTTCTGTGGCTGTGTGCTGGGCAGTCGCAGGGCGTAATGGCCAACTGGTGCTGAAGCATCTTATTAAGATGTATAAATTATATTGCATCAGTGGTCATAAATGATAGATGTATTTAGAGTCTTCTCATCTTCCTGAACCAAAGGAAGGCCCAATTCACCTGTCACCCCTATGCAACTCCACTGACTTCAGTGGAATTGCATAGGAAACAGAGAGGAGAATTTATCTCAAAAGATTTATTGGAGATGAATATTGTTTTTTGCTATGTTATTTGTGTGAATTTTATTTGCATTTCCAGATCCATTTTGTAATATGAAAAACTAATATATAAATGATACATAGAAATATAAGGGGGCAAAACATAGACCCAGATGTAAAACCCTTACTCCCATTGATTTCAAAGTGTCTGAGTACAGACTACAGGACTGCGTCTCATCTGAGGTATACAAGAAATGAAGCTAAATGATCTCTAAGTCACATTACACGCCTTATGAGGAATGTTTTGACATTATACTGCCGCTTTAAAATGTACATAAAGGAAAAACAGAAAGAGAATTTCTGTATCCAGAAAAAATGGGCCAGGCTGTTCTCAGCCAATGTAAATCAGGGTAGCCACTTCAATGGAGTCATGCTGATTGATGCCAGCTGAAAATCCGATCCAGAACCCTGTGCTGTGGGGATGGCTGAGTCTGATAATGTTGCAGTTAGGCACTTGCTGATGTCACGGCTTTTGTGCTACACAATGTAAAAGTAACTCTGCATATTGACACAGGATTTCTCGGGAAGTGCACACCAACATTTCCCCTCACTCCACCACACGGGAGACTTTGACAAATTCACAATCAGAGGATCCAGTTTTTCCAGTGAGATGTGGCTATAGTCTAATGTGTAGGCTTTGTGGAGAGAGTGGTGGGTTCTTCATCTCTTACATCCAGTGGTGGATGGACAGAAAGATGGGTCCCACAACAGGTTTTTACTGTGGGCCACCACCCAGAGCAGCACCAAGTACAGCAGCACCCTCTCGTCTGGGCACCACAACCCTAGCCCAGTGTGGAGGAGAGGCAGGGTGGGGAAAAGGAGGGCTCCGACAACTCCTGCATCCTGTGAGGCTAGGCCCAGTCACCAACTCTGTGCATTGCAACCTGGCAAGTGTGGTTATAGCACTGCTCACATTTGGCCCACCTGACCCTCCATGCATCATGACAGAGGGCCAAACCTGAGCAGCACTGCAACCCGGTGCTCTAGGTCAATGGTTCTCAAAGCTGGTCCGCCGCTTGTTCAGGGAAAGCCCCTGGCGGGCCAGGCCGGTTTGTTTACCTGCCGCCTCCACAGGTTTGGCTGATCGCGGCTCCCACTGGCTGAGGTTCGCTGCTGCAGGCCAATGGGGGCTGCGGGAAGGGCGGCCAGCACGTCCCTTGGCCCGTGCCGCTTCCCGCAGCCCCCATTGTCCTGGAGCGGCGAACCGCGGCCGGTGGGAGCCGCGATCGGCTGAACCTGCGGACGTGGCAGGTAAACAAACCAGTCCGGCGCGCCAGGGGCTTTCCCTGAACAAGCGGCGGACCGGCTTTGAGAACCACTGCTCTAGGTCACAGTGCTACTCACTGAAGTCTGTCCCAGCTGCTCCCTTGCTGTCCCCATCCTGATGGAGGGCTGAGTGGGCCAAACCTGAGCAATGCTGTGACCCCACATGCCAAGTTGCAAGTCCTGGGCCTAGCCCCATGGGACACAAGTGCCACTGGAGCTGCTGCTGTGGGGTGAGTCATGGACCCAGAAAAAGTTATGGACAAATGGACAAATATTATTTGTGACTTTTTTCAAGCCATGACAAACCTGCAGCCTTAACAATGATACCTACATTTGAGCCTCCTGGGACCTCTATGGGTATGTCTACACTGCAATTAAAAACCTTCAGGTGGCCCGTGCCAGCTGACTTGAGCTCGTGGGGCTCAGGTAAGGAGCTGTTTAATTGTGGAATAGATGTTTGGGCTCAGGCTACAGCCTGAACTCTGGAACGCTCCCACCTCCCAGGGTCCTAGAGCCTGAGATCCAGCCCAAGCCCAAACATCTATACTGCAACATAAATAGCCCCTTAGCCCGAGCCCCATGAGTCAGCTGGCACAGGCCACCTGCAGGTTTTTAAGTGCAGTGTAGACATACCTTTTGCATCTGTCCCTGTGCATCCCGCGGCAGCTGCTCTGGTTATTCCTCTGCCAGGGTTTTCATCTAGACTGGATGTCTCTCGAAAACATACTGTCTAGCTCAACCCAGGGCTATGGGCTTCATGCAGAAATTATTAAGTGGTGTTCTCTGGCTTGTGTTCTGTTGGAGGTCAGATTAGATGGTCACAAGAGTCACTTCTGGTCTTGGAAGGTATGAATTTTTGAGTCTATATTTCCTTGTTTCTTCCCTTCTCATTCAACCTGAAGGATAGCCATAAACACACCTAAACATATTTTTAGAAACAAATGTCCTTGCAAAACGTGGCATGGAACCAGCAGAGAAAATTATTTCCCTTGAGTAACTTTAGCACGATGCCAGCAAGATATTGTACTTGTTATGTACAGTTGGTTGGCTTTGAGTTACAGTTAACCTAGTACTCAGAACCACCTTCTGCAAACAACTGCTGTCTAAAGAAACCACTTTAAAGTTTCTCCAGGATTCCCAGGAAAATTCAGCTTGACCTTTAATGGCCAGCACCTCTACTTAAGCCCTCAAATTTGTGCTGGTCTCTTGGGTAGTGGTGTCAGACAGGCTTGCTATTAGCTGTTTGTATTAAAGTCCCAGCTCCTCGAGCCAGGTGATTACATGAGATTGGCATCTTCATTTAAAAAAAAAGTTTTGAGCCCTCATGGTTGTAGGGAAAAGCCTGAAATTTGTGAACTTTAAAGATTCCAAAACAAGAGGGCAAATAAACATAATCCTGTATTACTTTTTTTAAATCTCATGGTATTTTGCGGCCTGACTCCTGATTTTTGAACCGTTGGGGTCAGCAATATGATTACCCAGTGTCTTGCTTGGCTGACTCAATTTTCACTGCAGTAATATAAACAGAGCTGATGGCTTCTGCTAGGAAAGGAGATCAGGGAGTGATTTTAGTATAGTGATAATAACACATAGAAACCAAACAGGATGCGTTAGAAATATTGTACAAGATAATTGCTACGCTGGTTATCAACAGTAAAGAATGTTCTGCTTACCTTTGATTGCTCAAAGCTCATATTTATATCAGTTAGTTTTTTGCTATCCTTTGTGCGTGTTTTCCCTGAATAGCTAGTTTGATCCAAGCAACTCCAAATAGAGATCGTTTTGATAACTCTGCAGCGAGTTCTAACGTGCTGGAAAGGAGGGAGCCACCCTGGTCTTTCACACTCCAGGTGTCCTGGTGTGTGAAATATTTCATGGAGAGAGTAGTTAATATTAAAGAGTTTGATCTTGCTTGCCTTTAGCACCAAGAAGTTCATTGTGTACAATCCCAGGCCCATTGACTTCAGTGGGAGTTTTGTGTGTACTAGGGATGGAGCATCCGGGATGGAGCATCCGGTCTGGAGAAAATCCACATCTCCAAGACGGGAAGGAGGGTCTTATGCCTAAGACACTGGGCTGGGGGTGAGAAGGTCTGGCTTTCTTTGTGACTTTGGGTACGTCACTTACGGTGAGATCTTCACCCCACTCTGGCTTTTTTGTCAGATTAAAAGGGTGGCACAGTTGAAAGGGGTCATAGAAGCCCTGGCCCCCAATATCCGGCTAGGTGAGGATTCCCCTGTTGCAGGCAGGGCTGTATTAATCCATTTCTGAGCTGTAGGCTAATATATATACTCTTGGCCTCCACCTTCTAATATGATTATACATGACAATAAACAGCCATATAGCACATTCACTGTGGCTGGGCTGGCCAGGCTGTGGATTTGCTGGGACTGGCTGCTCCTTGGAGTGCTGCTTCCCATGACGGAGGGGTGGCTGTGCTAAATCTGAGTAGCATTGCGACTCCATGTGCTATGTCACAATGCCACTCACTCAAATTTGGACCTGCTGATGACAGAGGGCTGCATCTGGGCCAAACCTGAGTCACACTGTGACCCAGTGCACCAGGTTGCAAGACCACTCACTCAAGTGAGTGAAGTTCTTTCAGTTCACGTGCAAATCTGCATTGGTTAAAAAAAAATTGGCCCCACCCCACGAACTTGTGCCCTGGACACATGCCTATGTGTTAATGTGACCCTGGGTGCAGTCACAGTGGAAGATAGCCATAAAGGCTGTCTCTGTGACCCCTTTGCCCCAGTGTAGGAGGTGTGCTGGGTAGGGTGGCCACTGAGGCATCCCCAGAGTACAGGTTATCCCCTCAGATGCATGAAACCAAAGCCCGCCCCCACTGGCATGACCTGGCACACATGGTGCATGCAAGGTCACACCGGCAGGGGCGGAGCAGTGCATGGTGCAAAATAGAGTTCTCCGTGCATCTGCAATGATACCGGACAAAATCGTGCTGATTTCTATCAGTACCAGACACAAGAACCAACCTTACAAAAACAGGACTGTCTGGCTGAAAGCCGGCCAAATGGCTACCCGGTGCTGGGGGTGCGAGGGATGTGTTGGAGGCAAAAGGGTGCAGGTGCAACAGCGATTGTGGATAGTAGCGAGGTGTATAGAGCATCCTGGGGAGGCTCCTGTGATTTCGAGAGCTCGCCAGGGCCGTCCAAGGTATTCTGGAGGCCTCAACAGCCCAGGACTAGGTTGGCACTAAGATGGTTTAAAACCACTTTAGCTTCCCTTCCCTGCGGGCTGTGATTTCTGTACTGTACCTCGTAGAGGCACAACACAGAATCTCACTCATGAGCGCCCTGTTGCTCAGTTTCCCACAGAAGAGGGATAATACTACTTCTTTTTTCCTACCCTTTGCCTGACAGTTTAGAATGTAAAGTCCTTAGAACAGGGACTCTTGCTATATGGATGCAGAGGACCTAGTGCAATAGGACTCTGATCGTGTCTGGGGCTTTTAGGTGCTACCATAATATACAAGTAAATGGTACTAGTGATTTAAAAAACCAACATACCTATAATGTAGCTTATAAATCATCAGACGATAGCCACAGACGGTTGCCGAGCTAACACACAGTAAGTCGCAGAGAAGTAATCAGCCACACAGACATACTGGTTACCACCATCCAACATTAATATTCTGTATTTGACGCATACAAGTCAATGAAACTTGACACAAAACACCTCAGTTTTTGAGAAGCAGAGAAAAGAAAGGTTTCAGAGTGGTAGCAGTGTTAGTCTGTATCAGCAGAAAGAACGAGGAGTCCTTGTGGCACTAACGAGGAGTCCTTAGAGGCTAACAAATTTATTTGGGCATAAGCTTTCGTGGGCGAAAGCCCACTTCATCAGATGCATGCCGTGGAAAATACAGTAGGAAGATAGATAGATAGATATACAGAGAACATGAAAAAATGGTGGTTGCCATACCAACTCTAACGAGACCAATCGATTAAGGTGGGCTATTATCAGCAGGAGAAAAAAAACTTTTGTAGTGATAATCAGGATGGCCCATTTCAAACAGTTGACAAGAAGGTGTGAGCCACAGTAGGGGGGAGAAAGAAAAGAAAGCAACCACCTCACATCAGTGCATGAACCCAGGCCACATGCATAACTTCTGCCTCCAGAGCTACATATTTTTTTCATCAATTCATATATTCCAAGGGCAGAAGGGACCATTGTGATCATCTAGTTTAGCATCCTGTGTAAAACAAACTGCAGGACTTCGCCAAATAATTCCTAGAATGTTTAGTTTAGAAAAATATCCAATCTTTATTTTGAAATGGTCTGTGGTGAGGAATCCACCACAACCCTTGACAATTTGTTCCAATGGTTAATTACTTCCATTGTTAAAACTTTACACCTTACTCTGAATTGGTCTAGCTTCAACTTCCAGTCATTGGATCGAATTATACCTTTCTCTGCTAGATTGAAGAGCCCATTATTAAATATTTGTTCCCCCCCGTACGTACTTATAGACTATAATCATCACCCCTTATCTTGCTCTTTCTTAAACTAAATAGACTGCGCTCCTTGAGTCTATCACTATATGGCATGTTTTCTAATCCTTTAATCGTTCTCGTGGGTCTTCTCTGAATCCTCTACAATTTTTCTACATCCTTCTTGAATTGTGGAAATGAGAGCAGGACACAGGATTTCAGCAGTGATCACACCAGTGCCAAATACCAAGGTAAAATAATCTCTCTACTCCTACTTGAGATTCCCCTGTTTATTGCATTAGCCCATTAGGCCATTGTGTCACACTGGGAGCTCATGTTCAGTTGATTATCCATCAGGACCCCAAAATCTTTTTCAAAGTCACTGAATATTTACACTTAGCCATATTAAAACGTGTATTGTTTGCTTGTGCCCAGTTTACCAAGTGATCCAGATTTACCACTGCTCCAATTTTTGTGTCATCTGCAGACTATATCAGTGATGATTTTATGTTTTCTCCCAGGTCATTAATAAAAACGTTAAATAATGTAGGGCCAACAACAGATACCTGTGGGAGCCCATTAGAAACACATCTACTCTATGATGATTTCCCATTTACAATTACATTTTGAGACCTATCAGTTAGCCAGTTTGTGTGTTCAGTTAATTTTATATTGTTCTACTTTTATTAATCAAAAATATTGTATGGTATCAAGGCACACACCTTACAAAAATCTAATTAAATTACATCAACACTATTATCTCTATCAACCAAACTTGTAACCTCATTTTAAAACAGGGGTGAGCAAACTACAGCCCGCGGGCTGCATCCAGTCTGTCAGACCTTTTAATTTGGCCCTCGAGCTCCTGCCAGGGATCGGGGTCGGGGCTTGCCCTGCTCTGCGCATGTCATGGGTCCGCATGGCTCCCAGAAGCAGCTACGTGTCCCCACTCTGCCTCCTATGTGTAGGGGCAGCCAGGGAGCTCGCATGCTGCCCTGGGCCCAAGCACCAGCTCTGCAACTCCCATTGGCCAGGAACTGTGGCCAATGGGAGCTGTGCGGGCAGTGCCTGTGGATGGGGCAGCACGCAGAGCTGCCTGCCCATGCCTCTGCATAGGATCGGGGAAGGGGGGGGGACATGCCGCTGCTTCAGGGAGCTGCTTGACCTTCTCCCATGCCCCAACCCCCTGCCCCAGCCCTGATCCCCCTCCTGCCCTCTGAACTCCTCGGTCCCAGCCTGGAGCATCCTCCTGCACCCCAAACCCCTCATCCCCAGCCCCACCCCAGAGCCTGCACCCCCAACCAGAGCCCTCACCCCCCACAACTCCCTACCCCAGCCTGGAGCCTTTTCCCGCAACCTGACCCCCTCATTTCTGGCCCCAGCCTGGAACCCGCAACCACAGCCCAGAGCCTGTACCCCCTTCCACACCCCAACCCCCTGCCTCAGCCCAGAGCTCCCGCCCATACTCTGAAACCCTCTGCTCCACCCCTAGCCCACAGCCCTCCTGCACCCCAAACCCCTCATCCTTGGCCCCATCCCAAAGCCTGCACCTCCATCCGGACCCCTCACCCCCTCCTGCATCCCAACCCCCTGCCCCAGCCCAAGCCCCCTCCCTCACCCTCAACGCCTCATTTCTGCCCCCACCCTAGAGCCTGCAACCCCAGCTGGAGCCCTCACCCGCTCCTGCAGCCCAGCCCCCAATTTCGTGAGCATTCATGGCCCGCCATACAATTTCCATACCCAGATGTGGCCCTCAGGCCAAAAAGTTTGCCCACCTCTGTTTTAAAAAAAGATATAGTTAGTGTGACACACAAATAAATCAGCAAAAAGCCATCAATTTACTACAATTCCTAGCTTCTGATTTATAGTCACTATTATCAGCTTCCCCCTTCTTGCATTTGTTACAGATATAGTTTTATTTTTCATTGCTGCTTTCACTCCCCTCTAAACTAGGTCAGTTTTTTAGCTAATAAGGCCTTCTTCCTTGATTGTGACATTTTGGGCACTTCGTAAAGTGTTCTTAAACAATTCCCAGTTATCATTCACATTTTTCTGATTAAATATTTCCTCTCAGCTAATTTGGCTCATAATTGTTTTCATTTTTATGAAACTGGACCTTTTAAAGCACCAAGTATATATAACTGCTTTGAACTTTATTCTGTTTGCACATTAAAAATGTGATCAAGTCATGATCACATGTAAGTAGGCTATCATTAATTTTTAGTTCTGTGATCAGTTCCTCTGCACCTATTAAGATCAGATCTAACATAGAAGTCCCCTGTGTTGGTTGCAACAGTTTTTGAGTTAGTAAATTGTCATCTATATTAAGAATTTCTTATTACTGGCAGCAAGAGGCCTCCAACATATGCCACTCAAATTGATGTTCCCCCATGATCATGGAGCTTTCTTTCCTTACAGATAGGTATATAAGGAGAGCCTGTTCCCTAGCATGGTTTGATGGTCTGTAGCAGACACCAAATAATACCCCATCTTATGCTTTATCTGTTAGGACGCTGATTCGTAAACATTCAAGATTATTTTCTTCTGAGTTATCAGTGACTCGCAAACAGGTAATGCTGTTTTTTTACATAGAGTGCCATTCAACCTCCCCTTTTGCCCACTGTCCTTCCTAAATAGGTTATAACCATTGGTTTTAACATTCCAGCTGTGAGAGTCATTCCACCAGGTTTCAGTAATACCAGCTAGACTGAATTTATGCTCATAAATTACCAATTCCAGCTCCTCTTGTTTGTTAGCCAGGCTCCTAGCATTGGTGTATAGATAATTCAAGAATTTCTTCTTTTCATGTTCTTTGGTTCCTTGATTAATTTTGTTCTCAACATCTTGATTCTGTGCTAAATGAGTACTCAGATCTTCCCTCTGTTTTACCCTCTTATTCTGTTATTAGTTTATCCCCCTCCTGACTAGTCTATCCAGCCTGTCCCTGAGGACATCAATTCCCATTCTAATGAGTTAAAAAGTGTTGATTAAATAATATACAACAAATAATGTATCTAATGACTGTAGCCTCTTTTTCAGCTTACCAGTAGTCACCTACATGGCAGGATGCCAGGAAATGTGAGTGCTAGTTAATGATATTTATCACAATTTTTTTTGTTGTTGTTGCCGGTCTTTTGTCTGTAAATATGACCAAGAGCTAATTGCACATCCATAAGTGTTACTCGCTCAATTAACACTCTTGCTTCTGTTAAATATTTATGAGCAATTAAGACTCTAGCATCATGCACCCTGAATTAGTCAGTGATTAACGATAGAGGAAGTCGGAGTTAAGTTTACAAGACCTACACGATGCTTTGAAATGCACTCACAGGTGTTAGCTCTCAATATGTGCTATGTTTCATGTACTCACAAAGAGTTCACCCCAGTTTTTAAGCTAAATTATGATCTGGTGGTATCTAGCCTGATCTCCCTTGCTGCTTCTCCCTGCCATCACGTTTGGAACCCCCTTCCAGAGATTACAGGGAATGCAAAGGCAAGCCTGCTCCATCCACCTCCACGCCCGCCCCCATGCTCACTCTGTCTGCATCTCCCCCCATAGGCTTGGGCTACGCTAGGAATGGGTGTCGCTGTGACCTTGTCGCTCAAGGTCTGGAAAATCCTGAGCGACATAGTTATACCAACATAGCCCCGGTGTAGACAGCGCTGTGTAGACGGGAGGGCTTCTCCCATCGAGATAGCTACCGCCTCTCGGGGAGGTGAGGCACCTAGGTCAATGGGAAAGGCTCTCCCGTCTGTGTAGGTAGCGACATCACAGATCGCTACAGAGGTGTAGTTACACCGCTGCAGCGCTGTAAGTGTAGACAAACCCATAGTACTAGACTCATAGAATCTCAGGGTTGGAAGGGACCTCAGGAGGTCATCTAGTCCAACCCCCTGCTCAAAGCAGGACCAATCCCCAACTAAATCATCCCAGCCAGGGCTTTGTCAAGCCTGACCTTAAAAACTTCTAAGGAAGGAGATTCCACCACCTCCCTAGGTAATGCTTTCCAGTGTTTCACCATCCTCCTAGTGAAATAGTGTTTCCTAATATCCAACCTAGACCTCCCCCACTGCAACTTGAGACCATTACTCCTTGTCCTGTCATCCGCTACCACTGAGAATAGTCTAGATCCATCCTCTTTGGAACCCCTGTCAGGTAGTTGAAAGCAGCTATCAAATCCCCCCTCATTCTTCTCTTCCGCAGACTAAACAATCCCAGTTCCCTCAGCCTCTCCTCATAAGTCATGGTCTCCAGTCCCCTAATCATTTTTGTTGCCCTTTGCTGGACTCTTTCCAATTTTTCCACATCCTTCTTGAAGTGTGGGGCCCAAAACTGGACACAGTACTCCAGATGAGACCTCACCACTGCTGAATAGAGGGGAATGATCACGTCCCTCGATCTGCTGGCAATGCTCCTACTTATACAGCCCAAAATGTCATTAGCCTTCTTGGCAACAAGGGCATCCTGTTGACTCATATCCAGCTTCTCGTCCACTGAAACCCCTTGGTCCTTTTCTGCAGAACTGCTGCCGAGCCACTCGGTCCCTAGTCTGTAGCCGTGCATGGGATTCTTCCATCCTAAGTGCAGGACTCTGCACTTGTCCTTGTTGAACCTCATCAGATTTCTTTTGGTCCAGTCCTCTAATTTGTCTAGCTCCCTCTGTATCCTGTCCGTACCTTCCAGTGTATCTACCACTCCTCCCAGTTTAGTGTCATCTGCAAACTTGCTGAGGGTGCAATCCTCCAGATTGTTAATGAAGATATTGAACAAAACCGGCCCCAGGACCGACACTTGGGGCACTCTGCTTGATACTGGGTGCCAGTTAGACATGGAGCCATTGATCACTACCCATTGAGCCCGATGATCTAGCCAACTTTCTATCCACCTTATAGTCCATTCATCTAGCCCATGCTTCTTTAACTTGCGGGCAAGAATACTGTGGGAGACCATATCAAAAGCTTTGCTAAAGTCAAGGAATAACACATCCACTGCTTTCCCCTCATCCACAGAGCCAGTTATCTCGTCAAAGAAGGCAATTAGATTAGTCCCCATGGACTTGTGCTCGTCCAGATTTTCTAAATAGTCCCGAACCACTTCTTTCTCCACAGAGGGCTGGTTACCTCCTCCCCATGCTGTGCTGCCCAGTGCAGTAGTCTGGGAGCTGACCTTGTGCATGGAGACAGAGGCAAAAAAAGCATTGAGTACATTAGCTTTTTCCACATCCTCTGTCACTAGGTTGCCTGCCTCATTCAGTAAGGGGCCCGTACTTTCCTTGACCTTCTTCTTGTTGCTAACATACCTGAAGAAACCCTTCTTGTTACTCTTAACATCCCTTGCTAGCTGCAACTCCAAGTGTGATTTGGCCTTCCTGATTTCACTCCTGCATGCCTGAGCACTATTTTGGTAACAGAGTTCCTATGGTATGGAGGGCTCTGCCTTGGGGTGAATCCTTAATTAATTGGATGTTTTTTACAAACATGGTTAAAACTGTGTTTGATGTGCATCTAAAAGATGAACCAACTGAGTATTTTCCTCCATATAATGTTGGGCCAGATCCTCACCCTGGGGTAATTCAATGGGTGCCAATTTACACCAGCCAGCGATCTGGCCTATAACATCATTATTTCTCCCCTACATTATACAGCCTATAATTATACTTATAATGAAGACATAAAGGTGCTTAGCTATGACACTGCTGAGTATGCTTGAAAACTGAAAGCAAAAGGTCGGTAAATAGTTATTCAAACAGAAACATAGACTTTTATGTAACTCTTAAGCAAACATCTGGGATGTATTAGCAAGAGTGTTGTAAGCAGGACACGAGAAGTAATTCTTCTGCTCTAATGCACACTGATTAGGCCTGAACTGGAGTATTGTGTCCAGTTCTGGGTGCCACGTGTCAGGAAAGATGTGGACAAATTGGAGAGAGTCCAGAGGAGAGCAACAAAAATGATGAAAGGTCTAGAAAACATGACCTATGAGGGAAGATTGAAAAAAATTGGGTTTGTTTAGTCTGGAGAAGAGCAGACAGAGGGGGGGACATGATAACCGTTTTCAAGTACATAAAAGGTTGTTACAAGGAGGAGGGAGAACAATTATTCTCCTTAACCTCTGAGGATAGGACAAGAAGCAATGGTCTTAAATTGCAGCAAGGGCGGTTTAGGTTGGACATTAGGAAAAACTTCCTATCTGTCAGGGTGGTTAAGCCCTGGAATAAATTGCCCAGGGAGCTGGTGGAATCTCCATCATTGGAGATTTTTAAGAGCAGGTTGGACAAACACCTGTCAGGGATGGTCTGGATAATACTTAGTGCTGCCATGAGTGCAGGGGAGTGGACTAGATGACCTCTCGAGGTCCCTTCCAGTCCTATGACCTTATGAGGAATCACATCTGAGGCTACACCACATTTTTGTAATTATATGTTTTATTGATTTTGTAAAAAGGAAAATGATTTTCACAAAACAAACTGGAAAAAAATTATAAGACTAAAAGTTAACATTCAAAGTCTATGGTACACTTTTACACCACCATTGAAAAGCCAATTAATAGCTCCTCTATAGAGGAAATAATGACTATAAAATTGTATTCCCCCCTTTTATAAATAAAAAAAAATTATAGGTTTAAAACAACATAGAAGTTATATAATAACTAAAAAAGTCAGTCACCTTCACCACTAATAATTATACTGCAAGTAACATACATTCTTTTTAACAAGGACGCTGTCATGTAGTTTAGGGCCAAAACTTAGGTGGGGGGAGTTGTTTGTTTACCAGACTTTCAAAAAAAGCGAACATTGATAGTGTTTGTTAAACTGTTTTAGTTGAATTAAACTCGTTTTTGTTCTGGTTTAACCATTTCCCGGCAACGCTTCACTCTAAACTGTACAGCACAGGCCTACTGCAGGAGAACGAGAAAGCAAAACTGCTTAGCTTGTTTTCATTTGTTCAAGGTGAGGGAAATGCAAAAAACCAAACAAACAAACAGCATAAATAGCACTGAGAAGAAAAGTTCCAGGCCAGGAAGGCTCTTCTCCCCAGAGTCGGAGGGTGTTTGGATACGTTGCTTTATTCTAGAAAAAGTGAATCAGATAATAACAATGACTGAGATTCTCAAACCAGCCTAGGGCACATAAAACATAGACCTTCCGCTCAGATTAATGGAAGGTACTTGTCTAAATCCCCTAAACTGCTTTGACAGTCTCCACCAATTATTTTCAGCTATTGTTGGTGGCACAATAAGCCCAAACATTAATAGCACAAGCAATGCTTTTAATAGCGTGGTGATTTCTCATGACAGTGTCGTGCTTTCAGGAGCACCTAAGCTTAGAAAGAGAACAATCAGTGAATTACAGCAATATGTCTTGCCAGTATGTGGCCTGGCACATCCTGTGGTGCTGCACGTATCTTTCCAGCCCTCTGCCTACTTGTCTCTGCAGCTGAAGTGGCTCTCCACAAGAGTTACCCCGACCCAGAGAGGAGCGTCTTCCCACCTCACGTTAATGATAGGAAATTTTGAACCAGAAACTGTACGTGCGATGTGCAGCTGAAAGGGCATTTTTGCTCAGGCCGTGCTCCTTTGAGACCAGGCACAGAGGTGAGGTGCCGAGATCCCTGTTTTTGAGCATGTGTTGCCTGAGGAAGGCATGTGCCCCTGCTTTTGCAGAGACAAGTAATGCTGCTGTTTATTTTAGGTTTTCCCCTTCCCCAAGTTGCTGAGTTCAGCTGATGCTTTCAGCTTGACTCAGAACCAAACAAATGGCACCAGATAGGTAGAAAAATCGTCTTGCCATCACCTGGGCTGCGCTTTGGCCACTGTGTAATAAAGGACATTTACTGAATGTGAAACTGTCATTTTGGAGCATTCTATGGAACTACTCACAAGCTTGAAGTTAAGCACGTTTGTAAGTGCATTGCTGAATTGGGGCTAAATATCAGAGGTTTGCTAAACAAACTCATCACATAGCATGAAATTCACCCTGTGCACTGGCAGCACAAGATCTAAGCACCACTTAAATCCCATCAAAATAGCATGTAAGTGGAACGTAAGTGATGCACAGACATTGTGTTCACCTTGTGAAGTTCGGTGAATTTCATCCCTAGTGCATAATCTTTCTTCATGAGGAGGGAGAAAATACAGAGCGGGGCTGATCTGTAGAGTCAGTTGGAAAACTGTATTTACATTTTTCACAGAACAGTTTTCTGGGTTTTTTACATGCAAAACTGGAAACCAGTTTTTTTCTCAGATTTTCATCAAAAACATGGAAAGAAACAAAAATCTTCCACAAAATTTCTCATTTAGTAACAAGATTGTTTTTCCTTCAAACATTTTTTGAATGACAAATTTCAACCAGCTCTATTGATCAGCTTTTTCCATATTTTGAAAGGGTGGAATTGCCTAGATGCTACTTGATTGTTAACATTTCTAGTGTGTGCTAGATGAATTCCTGTTTTAGTCGTGCAGATTACTACAAATGCTACCAGCAGGTTCTAAATTTTGATCATTGTAAGAATATGGGATGCAGTCTCAAAGTCTAAAACACTTTTTAAACTAGCCTCATTGGTGAGGACAATGCAGTGATGCTGATTTACACGAGCTGAGGATCTGGCTCCTACTGTTCTTGATCTTAGAGATTACTGCAACCTGATATTCAAGGTTGAAAGCTTTGCAGCACAATTGTCCAATTTCATGGAACAAGGAATGTATGAAATGCAGTGCTACCACATCATGGTAGATGCTATGCAAAAAGAGATTTTGTGTTCTACATGCAAAATTATTTTGCACCGGATGGGCCACCAGCAACTTCCATTTGTACCAGGTGAAGACCTGGCTCTATACCTGTAAAGTTAACAGACCATCTCTTCTCCCATTTCTCTATGAAGACTTCACCTGAGGAATCTCATTAATAGGTTGCTCCACAGCAAGCTGGTTCTCAAACACACAGCACGATTTATAACTTCCCACAATTTTTGCGTGAAAATTTGCCTCATCCAACTTATGCCAAATATCTGTTTCAATGTACACATTGAATGGGTCGTTTGAGTGCTCAAGCTTTTTGGAGCGGATGTTGCTAAGCATTGTTCCAAATGTGAAAAAGCCAAAGAAACCAAGCAACAAGAGCACATAGATGATTTCCAGATTGTCACTGGGTTTTCCAGCCTGAGAAGATGCAGAGTTATTTGTCTGGTCTACATATTCTTGTAATAATTTGGAGAGGAGTGAATTCAGTGCCGTATCATTAGACAGCGTTGCCATCTTCTTCCGTCACTCTTTCCTTTCTGAAGTGGTGATTTCTAGAAAAGCATAAAAACCAGGTACACTTTCAAAACCCAATGTGGCAATAATTCTGTACAACTGATAAATATCCTGTCTGCCTTCCTTTCTTAGAGAAGAAAACTATTTCATGGGAGAATGCTGAACTTAGAAACAAACTATTTCGGACCATATCATCGGCTGGTGTAAATTGGCATAAATCTATTAAATTCAGTGAAGATGCATTTAATTTCAATTTCCATCAGCTGAGGACCTGTCCCTTCATGTGTAAATTTATAGTAATGTTTATTATGTAAGTACAAACATCCTAAATAAATTACTACTGCGCTCTCTGTCTGTTTCCCCACTGTGGAAACAGCAGGTGACAGAAGAAAGAGGCAGTAGCCTCCAGAGCCGGAGCTCCTAGGGGTTGGTGATGAAAAGTGCTTCCCTTCACCCACCCTACCTCCAGTAAAACAAAAACCAACCACCCTCCTGTAACTGATTCACAGAGCCCTTCTCAAAGAAAGCCACCATGCAGCTGTGAACTTTGCCGGATGGTTAAGCTGACCTCTGGTGACATCCCTGCAAATCAGGTATACTGCCATATAAAGTGCAATCAAATCACTTTGGCACCCGGAATCAAAGATTTTTGGTAATCAATTCTATTTTGATTGAGAGTTTTACACAAGAAGCTTAATGATCATTTCCCCCTTTAGAGTTTCAACACCAGACATCCTGTGCAGTAAATCCTTTCAGTGGATAAGAACAATGTACCAGGATTGCAATACCCAAGTCTCCCTAACCAGACAATGTAACTGACATGTCACTTTAATCTTAGTACAATGCATAATTTAGCTTTTGTAATAAATTAAAACTAACATTCCCGATCGTATTATGCCCTTGGACTTTTTGAATAGCAGGTATTGTAGTTCAAGGTGACTTCATTGACAGTAATCTTGTAACAAGATAGGAGCTGTCAGTTCTTTATACAGTTTTAATTATGTGAAAACAGAGTGGTTCATTTACACAGGCTCTTCTGATTTAAATGAGATTTTTTTTAGCCATGTACTGTATTTTATTCACTTACATCAAAGGTAAAATTTGCTCCTGGGCAGAAGGCCAGCACAAGGTTTATGCAGGTCTTACATGCTACTTGAGCTTTATTTTGAGCGCTTAAGTAGGACTTGAGTGATGCATAGATCTTGTGCTGGCCCTTTGCACAGCAGTGATTTTCACTCCAAACACTCAGTTTAGGAGTAATGGCACTCAAATATGTGCTATCTTGTGAGGCTGGTTTAAATTTTCTGTTTCTAGATAGTGTATGACTAATGCTGGGCATATTTGTTGCATGAAAGGTTGGGGGGATTTTTGGTGAAAACTGCAGATTCAGTGACACCAAAACCTTTGCAAATTCATGTCAATTTTGTCAAATTCTTTTGCCTGAAAAGAAAACCCAATTTTTTATTTTTTTGATCCAAAAAAACCCCAACAAAAGTTATGATGTTTTTATTTGAAATGACTTCTACCCTCCGCCCCCGCATTTTCCTTTAACTTAAAAAGGAAACAATCCAAAACAAAAAATGGTCAGCACTGAAATGAAACATTTGAAACCAAATGAAAACAGGTTGTTTGATTCAAAATGATTGTTTCAACTTTTTGATTCATGAAAAATTTCAAAACATTTCTTTTCAAATTGACCAAAACCATTTTTTTAATTGCCAGCAAACAGAAAAAGCTATTATTTACCCAGCTCTCTATATGACATCTGTAAACAGAGATGCTATGATGCCCTGGAAATGAAAAAAAGAAATGGATCCTATGATTCTTTGTCCTTTAAAAAAAACGCATTTATTTACCTGAAATATAATGCTATGAAAGTGAATGAAACGAAACACTAATTCAAGAACAGTATGTTGGTTTCAGCACTAGAATTGTGTGAACCTTTTGCTCTGAAACCCCAAACTATGTAATATTTCCCCTGGGTTTGGATTCATTGGGAACTTGACACTCAGCTCAAGTTTGTAAACATTTTGGAGAAAGCAGCCCCAGGGACTCCTGCACCTCACATTTTCTAGGAAAGATTAATGGTTTCAATCAAACCAAAGGAAATTTGATGATTTCAAACTGAAATCAGACAAAAATTGGCCGTTTGGGTTGCTGGGTGGTTCAGGTCGCTCCTGAAATTTGAAAGTATGGCTCAGTCGAGATGTGAACTGAAACAAAACGCTTACCATCAAATTTCATGTAGCAACAGTATCTTTCTACAGCATAGGGGCCCTCGGATTACCTTTTACAACACATAGAAGCTGAGTTTAACATTTGTTTGACGAGGGGTCCAAATTATCTTCCCACAAGATGGAAACATCTCCCTTACAAAATAATACCCAGATCCAAATTATTGCTTTAGACAAAGGATTCTGACAGGTCAAATTTACTTACAGAAAATTACGTCTTGGTAACTTGAGCTCAGCAGGCTAAAATACATTCACATTTCACAGCTGTGGACAGATTCTTTAAAAGCAAAAAAGAAAAGAAAAAAGGAAATTGAAGACTTTCTTGGAGATAATTATTTCTACAAACTGGGTGGGAAGTGCATCAGCATTATGAATACTGTAAAATGGAAAGTGCCACCCAATCAACGTAATTAAAAAACAAAACAAGAAATAATTTCTTTGAATCTCCCAGCTGACCATTCATTCTGGAGAGCTATTTATCTATTTGCTAATGTAAAATATTAACATACATGAGCAACCTTTAAGGACTGATCCGTTAACTTAAATGGGTTGGGAGCCCTCAGGTAACTATCCTCCTACACATGACAATACTTCCAAGATAACCGAACTTTCAAAGTAAACACAGTGATGGATTTGTAGAACATGTGTGTGAATTTTTAAAAATTGCAAATGGAGGTGTGTGTGAACTACTGCACATTACATTTGGACACTGGGTACACTTACTCCTTCTCCACTGATCTACAATGGATGGGCATAATGGGTGGTTCAAAGATAGCTGTGCAAGTATAATTGTCAAAGATAAATTCGATGGACTACTTCCATTCTGGGTGGGTAGGAGATAAATGAGGACTTTAGGAAACCTTTAAGTCATTTATTATTGGTGTTTAAGTAATTTATTATTGGTTCTAAAGTGCCAGCTGGATTTTGGATTCAAATAGAAAGACCCTTAAGAAGGGTCAGAGGGTGATATTACATTGAGACATAAGAATACAAGGCCTAATTCACGACTGCATTACTCCTGTTTAGCACTTGTGTAACTCCACTGAAGCCAGTCAAGTTGCACCAGTGTAAAACTGGAGTAATGCAGTGGTGAATTAGACCTACAGTTTCAATTCCTTGGTGGTCCTCACACAAGAATCAACCCTTGTATGTGGCAATAACTCTAGTGACTACAATGGAGTTGCACCAAGGCTGAAATTGAACTGCTATTCTTTCATGCTCTGTTTATTCCCAATATGGGCATCTTGTCCACTTTTTCTCCAAATCCTGCCCTTACTGTGTAAGGAAATGTGGGATTCTCTCTGAACTCTCTCTTTGAACCAAGAGCTAAGTTTCATTCCCTCAGTTGCTGCTTGATATAGGTACAAAAATATCCCTAGCTGCCACTTTGTTGACTTGATTTCCTCATGTGTGCAATCAACTGCATCTCCAGTGCCTTTCAGACATTTCAACCTCACTTCAATTTGCTTTAAACACAACTAAATTAGCATCCGAGCACCTGCTAGCTGTCATTCTGACAAGAAGGGTCATAGAGCAGGCCTGCAGGAAGCTCATACAGCACTTCTGTCGGTGAGAAAAGCAGGAGAGTTTGAGGGCAGAGTTCCATCAGTTTCAGTGTGTTTTAAAATATTTATTTGTAAATGTAGCACTATTTAAAACAGAAAGAACCAGAGCCTCAGCTTCTATAAATCAGCATAGCTCCATCTGACTTACATCAGCTGAGGGTTTGGCCCAATGTTTCCTTTCTCTATTTGTCTGCGGATATTGTTGGGGATGATTTAAACTGAAGGCTTTTCTACCCTAGGAGTTTTACACCAATGTAGCTGCACCAGTGCAAACCCCTAGCGTAAGTGTGCTGCACTGGTGCAAACTGTGACTTGCACTGCTACAAAACACCCTTGTGGACAAGGCTTTAGACAGTCAGTATCCCCTTTCCCTTATTCAAATGTACACTGAACTGTATTCACACTGCTCAGTCCTCCCTACTGCCCTCCAACAATCTCTTTATGTGCATGTGCTACCCAATTATCACCCAATTAATTCTCTCTGGCCTAGACAAGAGCCCTGTCGCCTGTGAAGCAAGAGTGGGAGGAGATGGGAGAGGTACATTAATGGTGGAGAAAATTCTCCAGAAAACTAAAATTGCTAAATAAGCATCCAATGGCCACTTTGTTCTTGATTTGTATCTTCATCCTATGGGGGCCTATTGCCAAAGAAATGAGCCAGAAGTGGCAAATTACAGATATATGGGAAGGAAAATATCAGAGGGGGTTCTCTGCCTTTCAAACTAGTGCTTAAACAGTTCATGTAGCAATCCAGAAAGTTGGTAAATAAAGCTTTCAAACCACCAGGATCCCTTTGTTTAAAAGCGTATTGCTTTTCAGTGGAGTGATCACGAACAATCTCCTGTAACCGTGCAATCGCAGAACGTGGGCATTAGATGAGCCGGGTGAAAAGCCATTACCCACAAGCACACTCTGCAACTTGATGGAGAGCCAGATGAATTGTCTGTGTGTGTCTCAGGTTTCACACCTCCATGACACGAGGCTGCTGAACGCTGGCTTGAAGACTGCCAATGAACACACCTGGTTCCAGGCCTTTCAAATGAAAGTTCAAGTACAACAGTACCATAATAAATTGTCTCTGATTTCTATCCGTCAGTTCATTACCAAATATAAGCTTGTGTGACTATGGAGTGGCTGTGCTGAGAAATGAAAGACACTCGAACCCTAATTCATCCCTAAAAGCATAGTTACAGCGATGTGAGATACACACAAGTACAATGTATACCACACAACTTGAACAGTTAATTTCAACATGTCAGTATTCCTTTGCAGTGTATAGTCTAAATGTCTCATCTGGGTTGGTGATTCTGGCAGGCTCATGCCGGATCAGAAAGCATGCATTCCAAGGAACAAATGCTGAAAAATTCTGTGTGGCCCCAGCTCCCTTTTACGGTTTTGTCACTCAGGGAGAGTGAGCCTATTACAATGGTCATAATAGGATCTGATCTTGCACCTGTGATGTCCCGGGGGCTATTGAAATTGGCCATAAAGTGGGCAGGATTGGGCCCAACACTTTTTTTAGGCTCCCTCTGCTTTCCCGTGCGTGCTGAGGTTAGAAAGGGACAGATTTTCATAGTGTGTGTAATGTAGACACAGATGACTGTTAAATGCCCGATCCTCCACTGGGTGGAAATTGGTGTGACTCCCTTCAAGTCAATGGAGCGAGGATGATTTACACCAGTTGAGGATCTGCCCCTAATATCTTTCCTGCCGTAGGACTGTCAGCCATAGAAGCCTACCCTGGAACTCTCTACAGAAGTATTTGTCTTCTGAAAATACAGCACTGTTGTAATCTTTTCACGGAGTGGTTGGGGGCTGAAAACCTGTGTGCCAATCCAACACATAGATGTTAGCACAGCCCTTTGCCCATAATCACTCCCATAAAATGTCTTGCCACAGTACTGTCCTCATCCGTTATCCATAATTGTAACCCATTACATCAGAGTGAAAGTGGTTCTCTTCCCTGGCCGTTCACTCAGAGAGATTGCTAGGGTGAGCAGGTTTCTGGAGAGTGGAGTGTTCCACAACTGAGCTCCCATTTTTTTCATATGGCTTTTAGAAATGTATGCAACAATCTGAGTGCCAGGATCCCACCAGAGACAGAACAGAAACAGGTAAAGTTTACTATGAACAAATGCTGGGCGTAGTTAGATATGTGTTTACATGTCATGGTGATGGGCACAAGAGAAACACCCAAGATAGACAGGGCGCATCTACACGGCAGGGTTCTTTCAGCAGTGTGTGGTCTACACACACATTCAGCCCTCAGCAGAGGTATAAACAGCAGTGTAGACGGTAAAACACGGATTAAGCCAGTGGAGTAAAGACATCAGGAAGGGTGTGAGCAAGTAACTGGGGTACATACCCTACATGTTCTCTACTCACCTCTCGTCTACACTGCTGTTTTTAACAATGTAGAGCTGCTCTGCCGCCCATTGATGGACCCTCTTCCCTTTACAGGGAAAGGCTCTAGCTGTGGGAGGACCACAGGGAAAGGCTGCCATCTCCCCACTGCTGAATCCCCTTCCTGCTGCAGGGAATGACTCCAGCAGGGGGGAAAGGCTCTGACAGGGGGATAGGCAGCGGGGAAAAGGCTGAGCCTTTCCTGGCTGCCTTCCTCCCCCTGCCAGAGCCTTTCCTAGCTGCAGTGAAAGGCTCTGAGAATGGGGAGCAGTTGACGTCTTGCCCCACTGCCTCCCTCTGCCAGAGCCTGCCACTGACTCGTGTCGCTGCACACCATGGTGTGCCTTTCACGTAAACTACATAGCTACCTGTAAACTGCACACCACCAGCAGTGGTGTGTAGTGTAGATGTAGCTTTAGGTAGGTTTATGCTTCCACTCCTGTGGAATCAGATTGTTTTCTTCAGCCACACAGATACAGCAGGGCTGGGCTAGTTGGCTTGTTCCTTTACAAAATGTTATGTTCATATGATTACAAGATAGAAATTCAACTCCCACTTCACACATAAGATATGACAGCCTAAAATCATGTGCACAGTGTTTGTCCCTTCAGATCTAGCTACGCTGGGCTGATGCGCAACATATGGACTGCAAAGTGCCAGGCTGACCCCTGGATCCATACAAATAAACAATAACAACATCAAGTTAAAGACCTTCTCCCTTTTTATTTATCTCCACAAATTCCTTTGCGGGAGGCTTCTGTGAGCATTATTATTTCCCCCATTCTCACTCCAGCCCCTTTGCACTGAACTTTATTTTGCAGTGCCAGCCTGTCTTAGCAAAATACAGTCAGGACTCAGGATTCCAGCTACTGCTGAGAAAAAGAGAAGCAGAAACGAGTGAGCTCTGGAGAAATCTAGGGCCAAATTCGCCCCCAGCTTCACTGGGATCAGAGCAGGGGAAAATTTGCTCCTAGTTCCTATGGGGGCCCTGCAAAAAAAAGTCCTGAGCAAGCACATCTGCCCAGCTGCTTGCTCTTCCCTTGATCTGTGTAAAGGCTGAGAGGCAAACAGGAAAACATGCAAACTCACCTGGCTGTGCAGCTGGAAGAGGCAAGGAGCCAGTGATCTGGGTGCTGTAAGATAGATCCTCGCACTATGAGCATGAGTGGGAGGCAACCTGAAGTCTGGGTGTTGGGAACCTGCCTCAGATTATGTATGTATGTGGGCGGGAACCTGCGATATGGGCACCAGGAGCCAACCTCAGACTGTGAGCACGGGGGACAGGGAGGCTGGGGGCAGCTCTGTGCAAGAGCTGGGGGCTGGCTGGGCACGGAGGGCAGGTGGCCCAGAGACACAGCATCCCAGGGGACAGCAGATCTTCAGCAAGTGAGTTGCCTCCTCTCACAAAATAAGAAAGGGGAGTGTGACTTGCACCTGGTACAACGCCCAGCACCTGGCCCTAAGGACACTCAGCCCTTGGCTCCCTTGCCTGCACCTAGTGTTCCCCTGCTCCTGGGTAATCACCCCTAGGAGAGCCAAATAATGACCCAGCCTCCTTCCTTTCATCCTATCTTCAGCACATCCCCTCCAGTCACCCACACACCTGCTCTCCTGGCATCGCCCCCACCCCCGAAGACACACCACACAACTGACTCCACAGGTCCTGCACACACTCGTGCATCTATCAAAATTCCTTTCAACATACTTCATCCTGCAGTCCTCACAGCCCGCTCCATTCCCCCTGCCCCACACCTCTTTGGAGTCTGAAGTAGGGAGAGAGGACAGAAGCTCAGAACAATCATTCTGACGCTCTCTGAAAATGGCTCATTCTTCAGTTGCATTATAAAGTCTGTCACAGGTCATTGCTTAGCTTTGCATTGATACACTGAATGAAACATTTTGGGAAATAAAAATCATCTCCAAAATGGCTTATATAAATGCTATGACTTTTACAGACATCTCGGTCCTGTGAGACCCCTAGAGTAGACGTTGGCATTATCCTTCTCAGTGTTAAAGGGAGAGGGAGCCACTTCCAGCAATTGCTCCTTAAATCAAACAGACACATGCAGACTGTGGTGTGGAACACACTATTTACTTCTGTTCATTATGTGAAAAAGGTTTGCTATCCAGGAGTAAGGCGTGTCCATTTCCACTGGATAAGCAGAGGGATCATTTGGCTGGCAGTCATTACTGCCTGAAAGGCTTCAGTGCCTATGTGAAATGAAGGGATGAGCTCAACTGGATAGCTTCCATGAGCCCTAAATTCACTTTTAAAATATGATTAAATGTGGCATAATGTGCCCTTCATACCCTAAATGCCCATAACAGATATATCTGGTAAGTCTCCCAGCATGTGCCAGCTGATAATAACTTTCTGTCCCCAAGAATTCTGACTAAAGGTAGCATAGGTTCCAAAACAGAAAATATTGCATTAAGAACAAAATTACCAGCTCCTACTTCCTTTATGTAGTTGTGTTTGTTATTCATTGTACATATTCCTTCAAAATTGAGTGGTCCTTGTAGCACGACTGGACTACCGAAGAGTCTGGAACGTGACCAGTACTTAAAACGAAGGAATGAAGACTAACACATAAGCATCTTGAAATACTTCTCACACATCCTTGCCAGAAGAGTGGAGCACATTTTTCCCCCATGGGGTGGGAGTAGACACTAAAATATACCTCCTGTCGGACTGTTGTATCCTGAAGATGAAGCAGGTTGTTAAAATGAAAAGAACAATAATTGCTTTAATGCACCACTTAGCATTCATATAATGCTCCCCATTCAGGGTCTGTAAAGCACTTTACAAACAGTAGTTAGTTAAACCTTGCAGCATCCCTGGACTTCAGGAAAGCAGACTTCGACTCCCTCAGGGAACGGATGGGTAGGATCCCCTGGGGGACTAACATGAAGGGGAAAGGAGTCCAGGAGAGCTGGCTGTATTTCAAGGAATCCCTGTTGAGGTTACAGGGACAAACCATCCCGATGAGTCGAAAGAATAGTAAATATGGCAGGCGACCAGCTTGGCTTAACGGTGAAATCCTAGCGGATCTTAAACATAAAAAAGAAGCTTACAAGAAGTGGAAGGTTGGACATATGACCAGGGAAGAGTATAAAAATATTGCTCGGGCATGTAGGAATGAAATCAGGAGGGCCAAATCACACCTGGAGCTGCAGCTAGCAAGAGATGTCAAGAGTAACAAGAAGGGTTTCTTCAGGTATGTTGGCAACAAGAAGAAAGCCAAGGAAAGTGTGGGCCCCTTACTGAATGAGGGAGGCAACCTAGTGACAGAGGATGTGGAAAAAGCTAATGTGCTCAATGCTTTTTTTGCCTCTGTCTTCACTAACAAGGACAGCTCCCAGACTGCTGCGCTGGGCATCACAACATGGGGAGTAGATGGCCAGCCCTCTGTGGAGAAAGAGGTGGTTAGGGACTATTTAGAAAATCTGGACCTGCACAAGTCCATGGGGCCGGATGAGTTGCATCTGAGAGTGCTAAAGGAATTGGCGGCTGTGATTGCAGAGCCATTGGCCATTATCTTTGAAAACTCGTGGCGAACGGGGGAAGTCCCAGATGACTGGAAAAAAGGCTAATGTAGTGCCCATCTTTAAAAAAGGGAAGAAGGAGGATCCTGGGAACTACAGGCCAGTCAGCCTCACCTCAGTCCCTGGAAAAATCATGGAGCAGGTCCTCAAAGAATCAATCCTGAAGCACTTACATGAGAGGAAAGTGATCAGGAACAGTCAGCATGGATTCACCAAGGGTAGGTCATGCCTGACTAATCTAATCGCCTTCTATGATGAGATAACTGGTTCTGTGGATGAAGGGAAAGCAGTGGATGTGTTATTCCTTGACTTTAGCAAAGCTTTTGACACGGTCTCCCACAGTATTCTTGTCACCAAGTTAAAGAAGTATGGGCTGGATGGATGCACTACAAGGTGGGTAGAAAGTTGGTTAGATTGTTGGGCTCAACAGGTAGTGATCAATGGCTCCATGTCTAGTTGGCAGCCGGTGTCAAGTGGAGTGCCCCAGGGGTCAGTCCTGGGGCCGGTTTTGTTCAATATCTTCATCAATGATCTGGAGGATGGTGTGGATTGCACTCTCAGCAAATTTGCAGATGATACTAGACTGGGAGGAGTGGTAGATATGCTGGAGGGCAGGGATAGGATACAGAGGGACCTAGACAAATTGGAGGATTGGGCCAAAAGAAATCTGATGAGGTTCAATAAGGATAAGTGCAGGGTCCTGCACTTAGGACGGAAGAACCCAATGCACAGCTACAGACTAGGGACCGAATGGCTAGGCAGCAGTTCTGCGGAAAAGGACCTAGGGGTGACAGTGGACGAGAAGCTGGATATGAGTCAACAGTGTGCCCTTGTTGCCAAGAAGGCCAATGGCATTTTGGGATGTATAAGTAGCGGCATAGCGAGCAGATCGAAGGACGTAATCGTTCCCCTCTATTCGACATTGGTGAGGCCTCATCTGGAGTACTGTGTCCAGTTTTGGGCCCCACACTACAAGAAGGATGTGGATAAATTGGAGAGAGTCCAGCGAAGGGCAACAAAAATGATTAGGGGTCTGGAACACATGACTTATGAGGAGAGGCTGAGGGAACTGGGATTGTTTAGTCTGCAGAAGAGAAGAATGAGGGGGGATTTGATAGCTGCTTTCAACTACCTGAGAGGTGGTTCCAGAGAGGATGGTTCTAGACTATTCTCAGTGGTAGAAGAGGACAGGACAAGGAGTAATGGTCTCAAGTTGCAGTGGGGGAGGTTTAGGTTGGATATTAGGAAAAACTTTTTCACTAGGAGGGTGGTGAAACACTGGAATGCGTTACCTAGGGAGGTGGTAGAATCTCCTTCCTTAGAAGTTTTTAAGGTCAGGCTTGAAAAAAGCCCTGGCTGGGATGATTTAATTGGGAATTGGTCCTGCTTTGAGCAGGGGGTTGGACTAGATGACCTCCTGAGGTCCCTTCCAACCCTGAGATTCTATGATTCTATGATCCATGTGAAAGATAGGAATGGGATGTATTATTACCCCCATTATACAAATATGTGAATGGAGACTGAGGTGGGTAAGTGACTTGGCCAAGTACAAAGAGTAAGTCAATGGTAGAGCTCGAAATATAAGAGAATCGGTCACACACTTCCCTACTGTAACTACAAGAAAACACTGCCTCTAGTCAAAGCAAGACTACTAAAAATGCTACAGAAGTATGTGGTAATGAATCACGTCCCTCATGTGTTGAGTTCTCTTCTGGGTGAAGGTGAGTTCCTTACAGCTAGAGCTGAGTGAAATGTTTTGACCAAACCTTTTTGGGGTGAAAAATGACGATTCAAGGCAACCGAAACATTTTGCATATTTATGTCAACTTCACTTAATTGTTTCAGTCAAAAAAACCCAACCCCCCCAAAAAAATCTGAAAAAAAAAGTTTTGTTTCAACATTTTCAAAATGTTTTGGTTTTTCGATTAGAAACTACTCTTGTTTTGAAATTTCCTTAAATTTTATTTTAATAAATAAATAAATAATAAACCTTTTAAAAGTTTGAAATGGAAACAAACATTTCATTTGACTCAAAACAATTTTTTAAAATTGTTTTGGAACTGCCAGCAAACCAAAAAGTCAGTTATTCACCCAGCTCTAGTTCCATCCCCTCAAAGTCAGAATCCTATCCAGTAAGTTTAAGTGAATCCAGAAGAACTCAATGAAGAATGTTAAGGTGAACACTGTGGCTCCTTAAGGAAGAAGTATGGTATTTGGTAACCAAGTCAGTAAATCTTCACTGACAACAGTACACAGATATAAAAAAAAAAATAAAAAAAAATCAAAGGGCTATGTAAACATGTACAGAAGGGGACAGCCTGGATTAGTAATCAGCTGCATCTGACTCTATATTATTAGTCTGCTAGAGCAATGGTTCTCAGCTGGGGTACATGTACCCCTTGGGGGTACGCAGAAGTCTTCGGGGGTGGGGGGGTACATCAACTCATATAGATCAGTGTTTCTCAACCTGAGTGTTGTGACCTCCAGGGGGTTGCGGGACTGGTTTTGGGGGGGGTCGCAAGTGCAGAGCCGGCGTTAGGGCATGGCAAGCAGAGCAATTGTCTGGGGCCCCGTGCCAACGGGGACTCCAAGAAGCTAAGTTACATGCTTCAGCTCCAGGAGGCGGGGATCGGGCTTCCAACTCCTGAAAGGGGTACAGTAGTCTGGAAAGGTTGAGAACCACTGTATGCCAAAGGGAGAGTTGCAAGAAAAGAGATCAAAAGAGAACACAAAAGATTCAAGAACAAAGATGAGAAGGATTAAAGAAGAGTGTACCCAGGCAGATAGTGACAGGAGAGAGCAAAGGGCCAGGCATTGTGCTAAGGCATGGCGTATGGGGGTTGAGATAGTGGGGGGCAGTCATCTGTCATAAGGTAAATGCCACCAGAAGAAAGGTTGGGACCAATGTAGTAGAGTTACCCAGAAGTAGAACAGCTTGAATATCTGAGTGCAGTACAGGATTCTATTTATGTATCTTTCTTGTTGGATAAAATATTTGTGATACAAAGAGAAAAGAACGAAAACAGTTTGTGATCACTGTTTGCATCTCATGGCTAGAGATCTGTCTTCAGCTGCCTAAGCTGACTAGACCCATTCTTTAAAAATGACTAGTCAGTTCTGAGGTGTCAGTTGATGTGGAGGAACTCATTTTCCTAAGTGACGTATTGGAGACAGGACTCACAAACCACATGCCAATCTTTGGTGATAGAAAGATGCATTTTTCCGGTTAATCCACTTCATCCAGTTAAATCCTGTCACTTGTACTGTCTGGCAGACTTTCTGGCCTTGGTTTTTATCAAGTGCCTGTCACTTTACTAGGTAAATGCCACACAACCATTAAAGAAAGCACAAAGTATGCCCTAAATGTACTAAAAGGGCGCTAAAAGGAAGGTATTTCTCAGTATCTCTGTTGGAATCACTAAATCGTCAAGGCTTGTTTTCCCCATGCCCTCTCCAGTAGAAAGACCAATGTGTTCTGATATTTGCAATAATATTATTGAGATGAGTGAGACACCTTGAGCCTTGTCCACAGGTGGGCCCATGAGCACTACAGCAGGGATGTGATTTCTAAAGCATGGTGCACATGAATTTGTCTGTGTAGACCCTGTTGGTGTGTATTAAACGTTCCCTAGTGCCGTTTAAAGAAGTGCTGTTTCAAACATGCTGAGTGGAGAGTTGGCTAAGCTAGCCAACAGGAAATACTGAAGAGAAGGACGAGGCATAAGCCCTTCAAAGAGAGATAGGGGCCTAAGTCTGAGCCGGAGGGAGGTACCTGTCTCCACTCAGGATTCACAGCTGTGAACCCTCTCCTGGAATTTTGCTCCTAAGCCCTTTGTCGCTAAACTCTGAAGAGGAGGAGCCCTCCCCCCGCATCCTTTATAATCTTTAACTCAGTGGTTAAGGTACTCACCTAGGATGTGGGAGACCCTGGTTCAATTTCCTGCTCTGTCTGATGTGGGGAAGGGATTTGAACTTGGTTCTGAGGCCCGTGCCCTAGCTTATGTACTGTTCCGGGGTATGCCTCTCGCAGTCTCACCGACTGAAGTGGTTTCTCTGTGTATAAATAATTAAAAATTGTTGGAGCAGGGGTACTGTGCAGCAGCAGCACCCGTACCCGCTCCTCCCCCTTTGTCCTGTGCGGGGTCTGATCTGATAGGGAGCTTCTGAGCGTGCCTACCAGACCAGGCTCCCCCAGGCGAGTTAGGCAGGGGAATGCCTAGTGTGAAGAATTCCATTGTGGTTCAGGCATCAGCTCGCTGCCTGGGCACCTAGGCTAAGGTGGCTGTGTACATACTCACTGGCAGGTTCTCAGGGGACTTTATCAGTGGAAATTTAAGCACGTAGGGACTTAAGGCACCTACAGGGTTAGGCAGCAACTGAGTGGGAGGTTCTACATTTTGGATTTAGGCACCTGACCTGGCAGTTAGGCACTTAACTCCCTTTGTGGATCTAGCTCAAAATCTCTCTACCCTACTGGGTCTGTAAACAAGCAGCGTCGCCATTTTCTTCAGTACACCCTATGCAGTAGTGACACGCTGAGCAACGGGATCCAACAGGTCAGTCAGATGCTGCCTGTTTTAGGAGGTTGGTCAGTAACATTGCACAAAAATCAAGGCTTTGCAGCTCTTTCAAAATTGCTTGCTGGTTTCTTGCAAACAAGGTCAAACTGGCCCTCGCTGTCAGTCTCCTACCAGCAGCACTGAGCTGGTGTATGGAATAACAACTTATTGTTTGGGGCATTTTCAGTGTTTATCAGAAAGGTTAGTGAAGGACTTGCTCCAGTGGCTTTTGTTAGCAATGAAATAATGAATCATGTAGTTCAAGAGATTGCTATCTTTGGCATAACTCCCATGCATCATACTATATTAAACCATTATCATCACTATAAAATCCTAGGAAAATCAGCTGGAAGTGATACACCTCTTGCCTCTATTTATAATGCATATGTAGTGCAGGGCCCAGTGGCCAAGAACCTGAGTTGTAGCCCAGGATTTCTCTGTTTGGCTCTGGAAGCCGGGGGGGGAGGAAGGGGAAGAGGGTGAGACAAAAGTAGTTCTAAGGCACCTTTGTACTCCCTTGCTCCTGGACCGATCTGTACCAAGCTAGTCCCCCAGCTCACACTCAGAGAAAATGGGCTGCTTGATCCTGAACCTTCTTGTCTGGACACAGTCCAGATATACTTCTCTCCTTCTCAGTCCTGCATTCGTACATCAAGAGTACTTTTGTAAAGTGTGGTCAATTGCTGGTTCATATTAAATGCCAACCTCAGTGACCATAGCTTGAATCCCCCTCCTACTTGCCAAATTGACCTAGATTATCACCTTCTCCACAAATATAAATCCAGTAACTCCAACAGCTGTCAAATCCTACGATACCCCAAGCTATTAGATCTTACCTTGATCCCATGCCAGTGACAATCTACAAATCACTATTCCAATCTACCTGGGGCAGGCCTGGTAGATTGGAGGTCTCGGAGGGAATCCAAACACCAGACAGGTTGGAGGATACATGCAGGCATTCCCATCTTGGTGGTTTAATGAATTCTTAGCATTTAGAAGGATTACATTGCACACTAAGGAACATAGTGTAGTTCACACCAGTGAAGGGCTTGTAATAACCACATCACTGGTGTGAATTAAATTTCTTAGGATGTGGGATTTGATCACTCACACACACTGCAACAGGCTCATTGGTATTTTGCTTGAGGCACTAGCACAAGAAAACTGAACTAAGTTATTTCATTCTCTTTTCATGTATTTAAAAGTAAAAGTAAATCAAATGCAAAAACCTAATGTTAATGAAATATTAATGCTAATAACTTAAACATATATCTCAAGACATTTAAAAGCTAAGATCCCCACAGAAACATCAACTCAGTAACATTGAACATTCACTTGTATCAGAGATGGGCCAGAACAAAAAGTCCCAGGTAAGGATAGTGTTTGCACCAGGACACTCTGTCTCTCTCGCTCTCCCTAATGAATATGCATATCAAATCTGATCACACTGAAATTTAGAACAATTTGGATTAGAATTTTAATCCTCCCCCTACCACTAAATTTCACATTCCCAGTCTTTGATTCTCCCCGCTAGAGAGAGATCAAATATTGGTTTGGGCCCATCCCTATCTAGTCATTTGAATTGCTTGTTCCTTTCTCTTCTTCCCTTCAACCCTAACACTTATTGTAACACCTGTTTTACCAACATTGCCTCAAGCTTCTCTCCAACTTCATCCTGGCTCCTCTCCAATCTGGCTTCTGCCCATTTCACTCTGTTGAAACTGCTCTCACTAAGGTTTCCAACAACCTCTTCTTGGCAAAATCTCAGGGTCATAAGCTTCAACTTCAGTGCAAACATACAGAAGTGTCTGGTGATTCTGAGTGATCAGCCTATGGCAGTTTAAAGAGGCCTGATTTTTTGAAGGACCTTAACACCAGCCCTCTGAAAATCAAGATCCTTTAATTTGTCTCAAATTATAGAACCAAAAATAGAATCACTCAGAATCCTGAAAATAACTGCTGAGATATTAATACACTTATTGACCTGCCAATATTCCAACATTAATGTATGCTCATCAGATTCATAACAACAAGGACACCAATCAATCAAATTCCTTCCCCATAATCCTAGGTCCTTGAGCCACATCCTCCTCTACCACACTACGGGCAGGGGCAGGAAGGTAGGGGATGGAGGCGAGGGGGGAGGGACAGCTTGCTTGACTACAGAAACAAGTTAACTATCACAGGCCAGATCCTCAGCTGGTGTAAATTGGTGTAACTATGTTGAAAACCATGCTGATTTACACCAGCTGAGAATCTGCCTCAACCTTTGTAATGATTCACAGATTGAATCTCCATCTTAGAATGGACTGTTTAATTTAAAATGTGCTTAAACCTGAACAAATTGTACAATCGGTTTGTAGTAGCTTCCACTGTCCATAATGTGGGTAACTGTAATTCCCTCTCCCCTAGATAACTGTGCGTTTTAGATGCCAATAGAGACATGCATGATAGAGCGTTCAATTTTTATGAAGAGCCAGATGTGTCATCCAAATCAGTGATCATTCACTTAATGATGGTACAGAGAGAATTTGGTTTAGAGGTGACTGATGTTACAGTTTATACTGCTGACAACTCATCCTTTAACTGGTGGGAAGACTGTGCCACTAACTAGAAATTAAAATTCATTCAGCAGATCTCTTGAAAGCAAACTCCAGTTATCGGGTATTGCAGAGCATGTGCTGGAGAACCCCGTACTGAACCTTTGAAATATAGTTTCAAGCAGCTCTATAATATGAGCTCTTTGGGGCCTGGGCTGTCTTTTTACTCTGCTTGTAGAGTGAAGGCCTGGAACCCGAGGATCCTTGATTCATTTCCCTTGGTGCTACTGAAAATCCAGTTAATAAAGGAATCAGAATAAATATAAATGAACTAAAAATCATACTGCGGTGGAACTCTGAGACCACCATAAAGTTCTCAGACACATTCCTACACAGGAGCTGAGTCTTTTTGCAGCAGTAGATTGCCTGATTCTGACCTCAGAATCCGTCTTTTTGCAACTGGGACAAGAACATAGCAATCAAGTTGAATGGTCTTTGCTCCATTCTGAGTAGACAGGTGTTCATATCACAATAACTACTGTTGTGACTGGCAGCCACAACTGCAACTGGTCAGCTCAGCAGAGGTGCAAGGACCGAATGGGGCTAATTACTTGTACAAAATTAAAATTTTAAATGATGCTTTCCCCCCCTCTCAAAGGAGTACAGACTGGCTCCTTAAAGAGAGCCCTTTTTAAAACACACAACACATACTAACACATGTAGAGGACGTTTGGTTAAATTGGTAATGGTAACAGAGCCAATCCTGTCTCCTGACCAAGGTAAAATCCCAATAAAGCCGCTTGGATTTTTGCCTGAGGCGGCGTGCAGGAGGGAGTCCTCACCTCCAAGTATGCTGTTTTGGATGTAGAATTTCATCCTAGAGCAAATATTGTTTCTTCCCTCTCATCCCAGGAGGAACTCACTTTTCTCTGCAGCAGTGCCCCTGTCTCCTGGGAATGGGAGAATTCAAAGAGTAGACTAAGGAATTAGAGGACTACGGAAACAGACTAAGGACATACGTTTGTTTCACTGCTTGAAGGGTGGGTGATGAAACACTGTAGAATTTCACTTTCTAAACTTAGACCAGTTTCTCTACTCGTCCCAAACTCCACTCAGTGCAAAAACAGAATGGGGAAGGCAAATGCAGTTTTATACCACCTCACCTCCCATATTCTAAGCCCAGACCTCAGCTTAAGTAATAGCAGCCTCAGTGCTGCTCCAGCGTATGCTGCAAATGCCCCTAAAGGGACATTCCACTACTAAATATAGCCCCCTTCTTCTCCTGACGCACCTCCAACACCTATGCTGGTGACCTTGGGAGCGTATAGGCCACTCCATGTCACTCAGGGTATTCTTCAGATGCCGATTCCTACAACTAGACAGGTGCTTTATGCCACTGAAGCTGCTTAAATGGTACGGAGTGGAATGTGAAACCTGTCCCATTCTGTTTTGGCATGATGGTGTTCATTTCCAATGAAACATGAATATATATTTGCTTATGTTAACAAATCTAATACACAGTAGAGTCCTCAAGGCAGAAATTTCTCAGTGCTGCAGGTCAGGGTGTCAGTACAATGGCATATAAGGTCAGGCCAGGCTGCACTGTGCTTTGCATTTGTTTGTTCAATCAACTCCTTGCCTTTCTGAGCATTAGAAAAACAAATTAAAAAATATCTAGGGAAAAAACTATTGCTTCTCAGATCACCTCACATACACTCTCATTGTTATTCTAAGGAGATGACCAGAGCTGTACTCTTAATAATACACCACAGAGATCCCATCCAACTTCCTACACTCACACAGAAGATGCCTCAAGCCTACAATTATTTCAGACCTTGTGCTAGCTGACACATAATGGCACATGCATCCAACCACCTCAACAACATTCATTCTGTTGAAATGTGCACAATACTCACATGTGCGTAGACTAATTTGTTCCCCCTTACACTTATCCAGAAGATTTTAGGCGTGTAATTCCTCCCAAGAAACCATTCAACACAATCTCCTTCTTGGTGGTCTTGAGGTTAGGTTCCAAACAGGGACTGAGAAGAAGCGGGTTCAGTTCTTAGCTCTTACACAGACTTCCTGAGTGATCTTATTCATGTCACTGAATCACTCTGCCTCAGTTCCCATCTGTAAAATGGAGATTGCATTTCCACATATCACAGAGGTTCTTGAAAGTTAAACACTTTCATATATATCAGTCGCTCAGGTACTACAGCAATGGGAGCCATATAAGAAACTAGACTGACAAATAGATTTTAACATGGCTCCTCCCTTACTAATACCGAAAAACAAAATAGTTTGCTCACACCTGTTACAATCTTAATATATTGAGAGTACAGCCACATTTTTCAGTTTGGTGCTTGAAGTAAGGTATCTAAATACCTACATAGATACTTTAACATGTGATTTGAGTTTCAGAAGTGCTGATCTCCCACTTCAGGAGGGACTGTGGGTGCTCTTCAATTCTGAAACTTGGGCAACTTATTAAGGGTAACATTTTCAAAAGTGTTTATGTGGCTCAGGAGCTGAAGTAACATTGAAAGGCAATGGGACAAGCTTCTAAATCCCTCAGGCATCTGGAGGAAAAAAATTAAAAAGCGCTTAAGTAGAGATTTAGGTGCCTAACTTTGAAAACTTGGAGAAAAATATATATAGGTATCTTAAATTCAGCATGGCTAAAACAATACCTCATATATTTACTTGGGAGGATTTAAAGTCACTCCCTGTGGATCTATCATAAACCAGCCGATCTTAAAAGACAAGACCTTTTAAATCAAAGTTGACACACTGACAGTTACTTTAGGTTTGTGGGGTAGAGCTCCATATTTTAAAACTGGGCTTCCAGTAACATTAGCTAACACAAATGGAAAAAACAGCTTTGCAAAAAACAAAAAACTTGAGCTCATTATGGAAATATTTTTTAAAAAACCCTCAGTTCATTGATTTAAATAAAGTCAATAGAGCCATCAGATGCAAGCTGCAAAAAATAACAGATATAGAATTAGAGTATTTGGTCTATCGTCATACAGCGTCTTGGCTCATTAAACCCCAGAGAAGTTATGATAGTGAAACAAAGACCTCACCTTGGTTATATCTAACATCCCATCTGTAACTCAAGTATGCTACCCCAGAGTGGGAAGGGCAATGAACTCCAGTTTCCATAGTGAACAAGCGATGATCAGATATCACCCACTACACAACAAAAGGGCAAAAATAATTTATTACATTCATAATGGAATCAGCAGGTTCTCAATGTCACTGACTTGAGGAAATTAAATTGTTTGTTATTCTTCCAACCACACAGTTTCAGTACATTAACGCAAAAAATGGATCTCAGGGATTACGAATAAAACCGTGGCAGAAAGTTCCCAAAACAGAAAGGCCATCAGGGAGGAGGCTGTGGTGTGTGGTCATAATCTCCCAGGGGGCAGGGCCATAAGGGATTGCATAGCTTGGAGAGTGGTGGTTCTGACTGGATAAGAAGTGTGGCCAGGGCAGGGGGATGAGGTGGCCTTAGTGAAATTCATTAGCCAGTTCAGACCATTAATTCTGTAGGTGGAGTAAGCCCTGAAGAAACTGAAGAGAAATAAGGGCATGAACACAGAAGAAACATCCAAAACATTCTTGAATTTATCGCTATGATGTTAAAAAATGTATGCAATTATAACACTGGGAAAGGAAAGATGGGAACAGAATCAACGAGGCTTAGACACCCAAAGACTTCTTGGCATAGGAATTCTTTTTAGTGTTGATGATGGGCCCAATTCCATCAACTCCCATTGATTTCGATGGGAGCTGATGAGGTTCACCACCTGAGGAGATGCTCAGTGAATCATAGGAAAAGGCCCTATATTGTGGAAACTTGATAGTCTTAACAATAACTGGAAATACTTCTAAAGAGAGAAGTTAGGTGAGGTTTTATTGGACCAACTTCTCTTGGTGAGAGAGATAAGCTTTTGAGCTTACACAGAACTCTTCCCCAGGTCAGGAAAAAGGACTCAGTGTCACAGCTAAACACTTCTGGCATTCAACAACAAGGAGGCAGCTTCCACTGGTAAGAGTGTGCACAGAGATTTTTTGACTTGGAAAATGTCCCACCAAAAATTACTAACTCTGTTTGGGGGAGGGGTGGGGGAGAGGCGGGGGTGGTAGTGGTAGGGGAGGAATGTTGTGTGTTCTGTTCATACCATGCAAAATTGTGAAAGAGACATGAGGAAACTTGAATAAGTTGGAGAGGGATTTCCCTTTTCATAAAGCTGCTAAACACAGAGTCTCTGCATGATTTAACATATCTGATGTCGTGTATATTTAATTCAGCTTAGTGGCCACGTGCACCTTGAACACCAAGCTTCTGATGTACTTTCAAAGCTTTATATTTGTGACCTTTTCTCTCTCTCCCCTTTTCGCAGGTTCCATTTCTCTTTTCTAATGGGAGCACTGCCAGACTCTCCTGAATGTTGGAATGCATGAAATGCAGATCTGAACGTTAGGTCTTGGGCCAATCATTTCTTCCGATAACATTTGCTATCCCCACCCCTTCTCCCACACTTCACATAATGAGCAGCTGTGTGGTAAAAAATCCAGGTGACCAAAGTATTAGAAAAATGTTACTTCCGCAAAGTAAGTCCAATCAGAATAGATCCCACTGTATCCAGAAGTCTATAGCTGGGAAAAGGTGCCTACACCTGAAAATGTGTACAGATCAATATTTTTTCAATGAACCATGGAGAGCTGTCATATCACCCTATAGGCGGGGAATTCAGAAACAATGACACTGCTGTATTATGACTAAGGTGTTGGAGCTTTATTCTGTCACGCAGCTAATGTCAATAGTGCCAAGATCCTGGTAGGTTTTAACTGCTCACCTTTGTCAATATGTGCTTTGACTAAGAAAAATATCTAGCATGTTATTTTCTCTTTATTTCACTAATATTGGATTTTTTGCCTTAACAGTATTATTGGGGAAATTATTATAACGCTGATGGGCGAAACACTGTGGAAATCTTTGCACTTATATTTAATGCATTGCATTATTTGTGACCTGTATTGTTGCTCAGTATATTCAAGTCTGCATGTAAATTGTGTTTTACTTGGCTCAGTGTCAGTAATATAATTGAAAATTGCCAAGTTAGAGACAGGGATGCAGTGAGACAAAAATACACTGATGGCCCTCCAGGAGAAAAATTCTTTGCCACATTTTTCAGTCCCTTCTAGAGGTGACTGTTTATTTATGATCTGAAGAGCTTGTTGAATTATTCATTATGAATAATAACCTTAGCCCCTTTTTATGTAGCAAATGGTTTGTGAAGTGATCTTCATTTGTATGTATTATTCATAATTACCCACCAGACAGATTGAATGAACAATTTTCACCCAGTAGGTTTTGCAAAATGGTCACTTTGACTATTTGCCATTAACTATTAGTGCTGTGTGGCCAATTAAGTCACATACTATTCCCTCTGTTTCCTGACTGGATATAACTGAAACAGTTTAAATAGTACAATAACGAATAACTCACCTCCTATATACATTCATAATTACATCTGTGAAAACTGCTAAGATTTATGATTTTTTTCACAAATACTTGGCAGTTGTCTGACCACTCATAATAGCTAATAAAAGCTCTCAAATGATAGTGAGCCAAACAGTGCTTTCATTCACAATTTTTAAAATCATTCACCCAGTCCATAAAAGGAGCATTATGTGTGCATGTATCTCATAACTGACTTCATCTGTAGCACTACATGTTGCTGTAAGAGGGCAGGACAAAGTCCTAAGGCCATTATTCTGCCAAAAATATTCCTTGGGTAGTACAAATCTGAGCACGTAATTCAGAAGAAAGTGGCACATATATAACTTTTTATCTAGTCCGTGTCAAAGGTATTCAGTCACCAGGTTTTCTGTTTGTTTCTTTGCATCACAGAAATATACATTTTCTAGTATCTATTGGGAAATCCATGAGCACAAAAAGGGACACTATCAGAGTGAAGGAAAAGCGTCCTGTCCAATTGTGCAAATTAATAAAGGCAAAACTTTCCCCAACGAGCCAAATCGAAAGATGAAAGCTACCCTATACATGGCTCTTTAACTTATGCAACTGGGAGGATGTGGTGCAGTAGGTAACCTGAGTTCTCATTGACCTTGACTGCATTATCACGGACGTCTTTAGAAAGGATGTACTGTTCTTTTTAAAAAAACAAAACAAAACAAAACTTTCCAATGAGGCACAAGTATGCTTTTCTTCAGCAGCAACCATGCATACCTTCCTGTTCCAACTACTTTTCTCTTGAACAAACATTTAATGTGAACAGTCCCAGAAAATTACTGCCCTTCTGAAATGTCTGAGATTCTCTCTATTTCTTATTCACTGACCCAGAGCGGTGATACAGAGCGGGATTTCCCACTCCGCTTTGAGTTTTCTGATCCAACTTTGTATGCCAGTAGCCCGCTTTGAGTTTTCTGATCCAACTTTGTATGCCAGTAGCTTCTTCTTTGAGGCGTTGGAATTGATGTTCCCTACTTTAGCATACTCCAGAGGCCCTGATGTCCCTTTACACCAATTTTACACTGGTCTAACCCCATTATCTTTAGTGGAGTTACTCCTGATTTACAATGCCGTAAGAAAGGAAAGACTTGGGTATAGGAGTGTTGCCTTGATGTGTGGCCAGACATTATGCAGACATAGCACCAACAGCCTAAACTGAAGAGGCAGATGATACCAGAAGTAACAGCAGCAGAGATGCTAGATACATAAGCAGGAACAGACTGTCAAAGCAATTCGTCTAGTGTATTCTATAGGCTCAGTTCTTAGCTGGTATACTTTGGGATTCTTAGAGACACAGAGAACTTCATTGTGTGTGGACTGTCTTATTCTTTGAATCCAGGGAAGATACTGCCACATATCAAAAGGGCAACACTAGTGAAAAACTATGCCTCAAGAGCTTGAAGTGGGTGTCCTTAGTCATCAAAATGATACAGGGCAATTCAGGAATAGCTCGCATTTTGCTCGAGTCCCAGGTAACTGAGTGGCTTGCAGTGCCTTTTCCCATGTATGGCTGGACAAGAGGTAGCGACCCTTCTTGCTGTGATCATCCGTGTCTTTGTAACCTCTAGGACAATCTGCTGCAATGTGCTTTGCTGAGGTCTTCTCTTTAGGTCTATCCAGCAGCTTCAGCCAGTGAAGAGTGCAGTTGCTGGCTCACGCTGTGCTGAGCACACAGCTCTGTGCTGATGCATTCACACTAGCTTTCTGTTTGCTTCTGGATACCATCTGAGGGGTTGGAGATAATCATTAAATCTTTGTTTGAGCTGGAATCAAGTGGCCTGACAGGGTGTCTCATGCTAGATCTGACCATGACAATTATTGTTGGGTGGGGGATGTTCTTGCCTGCACTTCCTGTGATTGAACATTCCACTGCTGCTACCAAACGCTCCCAGTGAAGGGTTAGTGCATTGGGAGCTCACTCCCCCTGGGGGTTTGCCAGAGCCATTTTTAGCGGACCTCAGGGCATTCTGTAAAGTGCATTTACTTGGTCTGGCTTTTGGTTACACTTTTCAATGACAGGTTTCAGAGTAGCAGCCGTGTTAGTCTGTATTCGCAAAAAGCTTATGCTCAAATAAATTGGTTAGTCTCTAAGGTGCCACAAGTCCTCCTTTTCTTTTCAATGAGTGTATGTAGTGGGTGCATCTTGATTCCTGCCTCTTGGCTGCAGTAGTAATCCTCTGGCTACCCCCAACTGGATACCATTTGTGAAGTTGACTTTTACTTTAATGTTGGCTTTAGTAACAAGTTGCTATAATAATAGTGTGTGTGTGTGTGTTGGGTGGGTAGGTGGGGGGAATGAAATAAACAAAAATATCCATCACCCAATAAATAGTTAATAACAACTTCTCAATTAACCACAGGTGAGTGATTTGTCCAGGCTCAGAGAATGGATATAACGTTGATTCCCTGGGGCTGAATCATGAGATCATCCCAGGAACTACAACATCTAAAATCTGACATTTGGCATTCTACCCTACTTCCTCTTTCTCAATAGGCCCTCATTCAGTTCATGCAAATGGAGGAAGAAGTTTGTGCAATCTGTAAAACAGGACAAATTGAAATCTAAAAACAGGATGTTGTAAAATTCATGCACTGTTTGCTGCTAAATCTTTCTATGGGAAATCTCGTTGATTTGCTATAGTTCTTCTGAATAGCATCATGAAAACCATTTATGATAGGGCTGATAGCTACTGTCTCCAGTGATGGTCTAAAGGGACCTGGTAGCCCAATAAGGCTGCTGCTGATTTAATCTTGATCACAGCAGGCAGGACATTGCACCTTCTCTAATTTTCTAAATCCCCTTTTTATGCCCAGCAGAGATCATGAATGGCCTCTTTATGGGATCTCCTGTGCTGCAACTGCTCTTTGGAGAGATTTTTCTGTAAAGTGGAGAAATAATTGTTCGAGGCAATGCATTTTTTGGGGGGTGGGATGGGATGGGATGGGGGAGGACAAACACCTTCTCTTCCAGAAGATCCAGCACAAGGTTTTATGACACTTCTCCAGGGGATCAGCACATGTATGAACGTCCATGGGGAAAGCTTTAGATTTCTTTGGAAAAGACAAGTATTCCCTTGTAAAAAAGCCCAAAACACTGTAGCACAGATTCTTCATTGCTCCATGTGGGCACCAGTATTTTTGAGATGTTTAGGGCTTTGCCTTCCCCTTGCGTAGGAGTCAGCCTAAGGACTGCTGTAATTTACACTCAAGCTGCAATGGCACCCTCTATGGGTCATCCCTCGGCTGAGAACATTACTCACGCTGGCGTAATATGTGCCTGATCTTGCCATTCATTGCTGAGGTTAACAGAACTAGGATCCATGTGAACCAAATATTTCCCAGGTCAGGTTTCATTCATTTTGGTCCACCTTTCTGCTGCAGAACCAATGGACATTTGGATGAAGTGCTTTGAGTGAGCTCATGTACTTGGCTCCTCTTTACCTGAGAATTAAATCTTGCTTTTGCAATTGTGAAAATCACACATGCTCCTGTGCTGCAGGCAGAGCAAGTTTTTGCCCAGGCAAACCTCTTGTCTTAGGACAAGTAATGGATACTCAACCCTTCCAGGCTGATTTTTAAAGAGACTTTTTGTTTGTCAGAAGGTGTTTAAGGCTCTCACCAAAGAGAAATATTTTAGTTACTATAAGTGTCCATCTTTGTTAACCCTGCAGCCAATCTACTTGTCAGTTTTCATAAGATTTGCTCAGTGCTTGGGCGAGAGGCCCCATGTAAAATGGAGAGGCTCCAGGATCTAGTGTTGGTGAATCAGCAGCTGGCACTTCTCTCCAAATCAGAAGGAATATAATGCCTCAAGCAAGATGTTAAGGGGCTCTGTGCCACTGGGAGTGCCATTTACTGGAAGGGTCTGTGAAACCAAGCTCTTCCCATAGATGGCCATTCGAGACGCCTGACACTTCTCGCATGAGTGCTAATCCCATGGCCAAATTTAAACAAGGGTAATTGCATTCTGCTTCTCTAAAATGCTTGCTGTAGTTTCACCAGAAATTATTCTTTGCTTCCACTACTAAACACTGTGGTGTAGCGTTTGTGAGGCAGAAAGGCTATAGGATACAAGTGGTAGGTAAGTGATCTCTCTCATGCCCTAGACTGAAGTCTATAAAAAGATTTTGTGCTTTGTCATGCTGAAAGGTGATACAGAATTTCTAAACTGCTGTAATTACCATTTTGCTTGCTTTGGTGAGTAGAACAATCATAATAATCTTAAAGCTATAGAACTATCAAAGTGTGTATCTATCTATATATTAAAGATCAAAGCCAGCTACAGAGAAGTGAAACTTGAAGGCTTAGAGATGGACAGGTCAGAAAAAAATTTAGACCATATAAATTCTTTACATATTTCAATTTAAATAAAAGATTGCTGTTGAAGTAATCTCATGTGCACTGCCTATCTCTGCATGACATGGTGGCCCAGGGCAAAAAGAGAAAAGAAACGGGGAAAAATCCTTAATTATACGAATCTACTTTGCCAGACTAGGCTGACTTGCAACTGCACTTGAGTAGTTTCCACATAGCCACCAAGGTGAAAGAGCATAACTCAGAGCTACAGGTTAACTCATTGGTAAAGAACATAAGAATGGCCGTACTGGGTCAGACCAAAGGTCCATCTAGCCCAGTATCCTGTCTTCCAACAGTGGCCAGTGTCAGATGCTTCAGAGAAAGCAAACAGAATGGGACAATTTATCAATTGATCCATCCTGTCGTCCAACCCCAGCTTCTGGCAGTCAGAGGTTTAAGGACATCCAGAGTATGGAGTTGCAACCCTGGCCATCTTGGCTAATAGCCAATGCTGGACCTATCCTCCATAAACTTATTCTTTATTCATAAACTTATTCTTTTTTTAACCCAGGTATACTTTTGGCCTTCACAACATCCACTAGCAATGAGTTCCACAGGTTTACTGCATTGTGTGAAGAAGTACTTCCTTATGTTTGTTTTAAACCAGGTGCCTATTAATTTCATTGGGTGACCCCTGGGCAAATAAATGATTATTTGTTTCTGTGGCAGTTCTGGGGAAAAAAATGGTTTCACGTCAAACTGAATTTGAAATTTTTCAGAGTTTTTGTTGATTTGCAAAAGTCTCTGTTGGGTCTGCTCCAGAGCAGGGATTTGAAACTGGCTCTTCCACATCCCATGTGAGTGCCCTAACCTCCAGGCTAATGGATATAAAGGGGAGGAGGGCAGCAGCATCACCACCTTCACCATCTCTTCCTCCTCCTCTGACCATTTTGTGAATGGCAGAAACAATGAATGTCATATTTGCAAACAGTTTCATGTCAGCCAAAACTCCATTTTTCATCCAATAAATGATTCAGCCAAACACTTTTTTTACCCAGCTGTACTCACTAGTTCATGGGATGGGCAGCCATGCTGCAGCACGCTAGAGCACCCACTTCCTCCAGAAAGCAACTAAAGTAGAGGAGACCATCTAAGCCTGGATACGCTCTCCTAGTTACTGGGTAAACGACACCTGTGACCCCACTTGTGCTCTCTGGGCACACTCCATCGAGGTCCAGGCTCAGGCCATCTCCTGTCTCTTGGGATGGAATCATGCGATTTTCCCACTCTCAGATGGGCCCTAGGTTGCAGTCTCCTGTGATCAACCATGTTTGCCTCAGCAGGTCTGACGTAGGCATAGACCCTGAAGTTCTGTTCCCTCTGGGGCAAGGACTATGGGAACCATTGGCCAAGCATCCTCCTTCAAGCAAAGTATTTAGAACAAAAGCATTTCAAAAAAATAGATCTTAAAATCACTTAAACGGACTGTATGCATGTTTACCTTTTCCCTAAGGTTTACTATACCCTGGACCTGGGAAGGTCCAATTTTTTTAGCTTCCTCCAGCTTGCTTGCTGAGACAGCTTCTGGCAAATGATCTCCCTACCTCCCCTCAAAAGGGCTTCTTAACTGTTCTGTGTTCTTTTTGTGTCCAGGCTCCCATTCTGCCAAAATAACTATGCCACTTCAGCCAGAAGCCTTGAAGTGGAAGTCCCCCCCTTCCCTTCCCTCCCCTCCCCTCCCAACAATGTGCTGGGATGTTCTTATTTACACACCATTGTGCTGCCTTCCTGCACAGTCCCAATGGAATTCAAGCATGATAGGCAAATAATAAACATTCCCTGACTGCCCCAGTTGAGGTTAGATCCATACAGTCATACAGGAAATTCTAACGCCCACTGCAGTAACACAGTAACTTTACCTCACTGGCCAGGCCTCTGATCATACTCGTACCATTCTTACATGTTATATATCAAGGCATATTAACTCCATGTCTGTCAGAAAGACTTCCATGCAAACATGTAGAAAAAACGGATTTTGTGGATCGCCACGTGCATTAGAGACTGACTTATGTTCAGACCCCTAGATAATAAGGCCCCCCTGACTAATGCAGTGAAGGATATCACTGTGCAAAGCAGTGCATATGGTAAAATAGTTAGAAATGGCAAAAAGAGGTCAGGCAACAAGAGACTGGAAGCGCTTACAAAGAGAGACTTCCAAGTGAAGAGGGACAATGTGTGGATGCGGCAGACAGACAGAGAGAGGTGTGAATGGGGGTGGACAGTATGAAGAGGAACCAACTGAGGAATGGCAAACCAGTGCACAAGTGCAATGAAACCCAGCTGGCCAGAAGAGGCATGAGCAGGAATTGCAGGAAGGTAGGTCAGTGGGAACATGCCTGGTACACCAAAACCACAGCTAAACTGGTTGTTGCCCATTGGGTCTTTCTGAGGGACTCAAGTGCATGGTGAAGCTGAAAAAGTTTAACTGTTTTATTAAACTTTATAATAAAAATAGGAGCAACTGGCATCACAGAGGAAACATTCACAAAATGAGTAAAGTCCTCCCCTGAGACAGAGAAAACTCTAGTTATAATCAACAGCACAGATGGCAGAAAAAATTACAGAGACTCATCTGTGGCTCGCTCCACCTTTAAGGGCATACCCTACACAGGCATATGTAGCTTTTATAATCAGTAGGTCTTTTGTGTATAACTTGTTAGGTCAGACAGCAGCCAGAACAATAGATCTTGTAAGAGGAATCTAGGGAGCCTGTGGCATATTTGGCAAGAACCTGTTAAAAGAACTTTTAAAACAAGCAGGTAAGATCTTACACTCCCCGAATGACCTACTGAAGAAAGATATAGCAGGATTAATGAGGACAGAAACAAATGAGAGAGTAGTGAAAAACGGAATGGTACACACCTACGGTGCCACTTCTGAAGCTTGGAACAGGAGAGGTGGCACAGCTTAGAGGAATGACTATGGAACTGGGAATCAGGAAAGTAAATGAGGCAATCTTCTGCATGACATTGCCTCAAAGCTGACAGGACACAACAGTGTTTTCATTCCTGGTCACAGCCAGGGGTTCTGGAAGGTTCCTCTACACTCTTACACAGCTCTTGAAATATAAAGCAAAAGGGTGTGGTCTGACCCAGAAAAAGTGAAGGTAAATTCAGGAACTCTCACCACCAAGCAATACCTCCAAGATGAAATGGATGCTAGGGATGATAGATTATTTCAAGTGATATTTGTCAGAACTACCTATTATTAGACAACTCCCCTATACCGGATCAAATAATTAAAAGAATTGAATTGAATTAAAATTCAAGATCAAATGGGGTCATTTTAAAATGGAAAATGGAAGCATTTTTTTTTTACAGATAAATATTGCTATAAGAAGATGGTTGAGAAATAATAAATATTACTGAAGAGAATGACTGTTGGAAGTTTCATCTTTCCTATGGCCATGGATGACTCTGACCTACATGGAAGCTGCTGCTTCCAGAAAGTGAGAGCAATAAGGATGTGGAAAAACTTATTCTGCATAAAATTCAGTGAGAGAAGGTGACCACTTTGAACAATGTTTATAAGACCCGTTTCAATCTATAATTTCTTTTAAACACAGGTTTATTTTAAATTAACTTGGTTTTGTTCACTTTATAGGCAGATGGCTCTGGTGATGATTGGCGAGGTTAGATAATCAGCACCTTCCCATACCCCTGGGAATACTTCTCTCTTCCTTCTCTGATTCTTTGGCAATTCATCTCTCTTCCCATCATGCCCCAACCCAACTTTGGCCTCTATGAGACTCATTCAGTAAAGTCTTACTGTAAATACCATAGATGAGATTAGTCTGTGGACTTGATTCTCCATTCCATAACGTCAGTATATACTCCAGTAAAGTCAGTCTAGTTACACTGGTGGAATGGAATGGAGAGGCAGGCCATATTATGTGATGATGGATGAGTTTAAGAGCAAACAGGAAGAGGAAGGAAATCAGAGAAACACCAATTCTCAGGAGGAAAGAAGGGGGCAGTAAGTAGATTAGGTTAATCTATAGCACCCAGACCCCATATCTGCGTGCAAAGCAATGAAACATTTTTTAAAATGTTAAGAAACAAAAAAGACATTTGCCAACGTATTTTTTGTAACTATCTATTGAAACTTGCCTTTAAAACAGCATGCAAGGTGTCTTGCCTTTTCCCCACTAAATTCTGAGCAGAGTGATTTTCACATCACCACCCCTCCTCAATTGTCCTCATTGTCTGGAAAGACAGTCTCCATAGACATATTTATTGATTATTCCATTTTAAAATGTCTATGCTGTTGTTTTGGATAGAATTCTACTCTATTGCACATAGGTCCAAGCATACATTAAGCAACATGATTAACATCTGTCATGTATCTGTTGTCTCGTCATCTCCTTAGGGGAAAAGGTGTGCACAGTGGAGTGTTGTTTTGGAATTTTTTTAATAAATGCACACACACACAGAGCTGTGTATTTATGTTAGAGAAGGATAAGGTGCCAGAATGCTACTTTTACTTAGAGTGAAAGGTAGTGACATTTGTGATGGTTTCCTTTAAGTATATGAAGACCACTTTCCTGCTACTCTTATTCACACAAGCAGCCCTATTGACGTCAATGGAACTACTTGTGTAAGTACTATGAACCATGGGTATGTGGGGCAGAATCAAGCCACAAAAGAGCTGGGGTGAAGTGCTGGACATAGACTTCAGTGGTGCCAGGCTTTTATCCCTACAACTACCTGGTACCAGCATAGCATGATATCCACAAAATTCATGCCAAAGCTCACAGTTCAGCCTCCTTGTTTTTCATTGCATCCCTCTCCTCTTCTGTCATGTGTGTGTGTTGTCTATTTAGATTGTAAGTTCCTCAGGGCAGGGACTTGTCTTACTTGTCTATAAAACCTCTCACACACTTTGGGCTTTATATAAATAGAGGTAATGTGAATAATTAATTGATCTATGGTACAATAAATCTTTAATACTTCTAATAAACAGGACACAGAGTTTCTATGAAGTGCCACAGGCTGCAGCTCTGCCTAATGACATTGCAAAATGTCCAGACGTGCTGTGAGAAAGATTGTGGCAGATACTCTACCAGAAGTCCAATGGGATGTTTTACTGCCAACCATCTAGAGACAGAAGTCCAGGCCAATGCTGATGTTCTTGAAAGAGACAGACCAGCTCCCCTGCAAAGCTAGAACAAATATGAGCAGTATCAATGGCAAAGAAGAATGGGTAGCCCATAAGTAACATCCAAGTACAGCCCAAGAATTTTATGCCGGCTCACTGAACTAAATGGCCCGATAGTTTACAGTATGTGAATTGCCATCCTCAAAACCCACCTCTCAGCATATTGGCTTGGCACTGGTGCAGACATAAAAGAAGAGGTGGAAACCTATTAGGAATGCAGGTTCAGCAGAGGGTCTGAGAAAAAGGAACCATTCCTTTCAGCTCAGTTGCTGGAAGGCCTATGGCAGAGAAGTGCCATTACACACCTACAGAACCTCCTGATTATTTTCTGAGATTTATTGAAATACAATTACTGTAAACCATCAATGAAAAGGTAAAAGGCACCTGTGGTTATTCTATCATGCCTAAAGAAGTTATCACTGGGGATAATTCCCCATGGGAATAGCCATCCCAGGGGAAATTCCAATAATTCAAAATTTGCATGTTAAATCAGGATGAAAAGTTGAAATAGCCAACATTTCTGTGAAATGGAAAGTTCTGAAAACTTTCACTTCAGAAAATGTCCAAATGTTTTGTTTCAATATTTTTGGTTAAAACAAAAATGTTCTGACAACTTTGAATCAAAATGTTTTTGGTCTTGAATCAGTTCAACGGTAACTGGTGTCCTCCTCAGATCTGCTCTATTGTCTCTGGGTAGTTCTAGCCTGAGTGCCTCATGCCCCTGTTCTCTGTAAGCCAGACTCCCTGGCTGGCTTTTCGCTTTGCGTGCGCGCACGCACACACACACACACGCATAATTTCCTTTACCATAAGCAAATTCACGTCTAAGCAAAATGTGAACCTAAGAACATTTAAGTGAAATTTTTGAATCCCCTGTCAAAATGGGCTTGAAATTAAGCAAAACAGATCTGTCCACCCCTAAATCAGACTATACACACTCTTCTCTCTGTGCACTTGAGTAAAAGGCTGTTGCTGAACCAGTTTAATATGTTCTGCCCCTCTACATTACAAAAATAAGGGTGGAGCATATTCTGTTTCCTAAATGGTGATTACAGCAGGTGGCTGGCAGTCACATCCTCTAGACCAGAGGTGGGCAAACTACGGCCCACGGGACCGTCCTGCCCGGCCCCTGAGCTCCCAGCCGGGGAGACTAGCCCCCGGCCCCTCCCCCGCAGCCATGCGGCTGCACGGGCAGTGCTCTGGCCCACCGCTCCTGCCAGGCAGCGCTGCTTGGGCCCGCCCACCTCCCAGGCTTTCCAATAAGCCTGTCCCGCCACTCTAAGTGGCATGATAAGGGGGCAGGGGATCCTGGGGGGCAGTCAGGGGACAGGGAGCAGGAAGTGGTTGGATGGGATGGAGGTTCTGGCAGGGGGGACGGTCAGGGGACGGGGAACAGGGGGGTTGGATAGGCGTGGGAGTCCCGGGGGGCCTGTCAGGAGGCGGGGATGTGGATAGGGGTCGGGGCACTCAGGGGACAGGGAGTGGGGCGGGGGTTGGATAGGGGGAGGAGTCCTGGGTGGGCAGTTAGGGATGGGGGTCCCGGGAGGGAGCGGTCAGGGGACAAGTAGCAGTTGGGGTTGGATGGGTTGGAGGTTCTGAGGGGGGCAGTCAGGGGCAGGAAGTGGGAGGGGGCAGGGGCCAGGCTTTTTGGGGAGGCACAGCCTTCCCTACCCGGCCCTTCATACCATTTCGTAACCCTGAGGTGGCCCTCAGGCCAGAAAGTTTGCCCACCCCTTCTCTAGACTCCAGCATTGATTTACTGTGTAACATTGGGCAAGTCATGGTTTTTGGCTTAGTTTCCCGCCCCTCACACACACACACCACCACCATCACCACCCTCATGTGCAAAATGGGGATAATAATACCTCAGTCTGAAAGGTGATAGGAAGCTTAAATTGTTGTGACTGAGATCGATGCATGAAAGGTGCTGTGACCAAACAGTTTGTAACTTGTTTCTTTTGGGTTTAGCATTTCCAGGTAGCACACACATATACTACGTTAATAAAAGTAACCATCCTCAGGGAATATTGCACCTTTAAATGGAAGAGTTGAAATTAAAAATGATCATTTAAAGTTATAGATTTCCAGTGCAAGATATTTTACTCTGAAATGTACACACATACATTATAAGTAAAGTTGGTCAACATTTTTAAAATGAAAGATTTTCCTGGTGGAAAATGAGGTTTCATCAAAATCCAATTTTCTACAGGCACAGATTTTGACAAAGAAAATTGATGGGAAAATATCAACACTGTCGAAACATTTCAGTTGTGTGTTTCATTTCAATTTCTGGAGCCAAAACATTTCAGTTTTCCAAACTTGGCTGGGATTTTAGGGACTTCCACACACACACACGCACACACACACACACACACACACACCCCCGCTTCCTTTTTACCTTTTCTCTCTTTCTTCCACTGGAAAAAAGCAGGGGAAGTTTAAAAGAAAGGTGTGATGAAGTGGATTTTCTCCATATTTACATCACCACTTATATGTCCAATTAATTTGGCCATTGCATCTCTGGAAGGACACCATGAAACGATATCACTCAGCACATAGATTCTATCTTATTCCAATACTCAGCTTCTAGCAATTTCCCTCAGGTATCTTTACAATCACACTCTATCGGTGTCTACAATCTTCCGGTTACTGAATCCTACTGGCCCCCTCTATCTCAAACCTCCAGCTGTATAAAGGTGAAGGTTGTTAGCTTTCTAGCTGGCTGTCCAAATAGCAGGTCCATCTTTATTATGGTAACGTCCATATGCTAACTACCAGGAAAGTTATTTAAAACTTGTATATTAACTCTGAAACCATTTTCCATGAGCAGTGGCATTAGGATAGTGTGACATTCACAATGCACTGACTAATAGGGACTTACTAATTTTAAGCCTACTTTGTTTGTCCTGTACGAGGAAATGGAAAAAGTGAATTCCTGTGGTTCAGCTACTGAGCCAGATATATCACACATTATTCCTTTTGTTTGGAAAGTCCTCTTTCCAAACACTTTCCAATACCCAAACTGTATTAACGAAACACATTTATCATCCAAATAGTTTCCAGGAGATCAACAGGATCTTTCCCCTGGTATGCTGAACGGGTGAGTTTGAAAGAGCTCTAGTTGGTGTCCTCTTTTATTCTGAGTGCTTATTGAGAAATAACTTAGTACTGGCAATGGGAAAGCCTCTAAAGCTTGGGAGTTTTAATTTGGTTCAAATGAGCATACAAGAGTTCAGGTACTCCTACACAATGGGTTATTTCAGATGAGCTCCCCAAACCTCCAATCCTGCCACCTCTCCCTCCTCACACAGTCCCCTGACGGGCACCACAACCTTCATTCTTTCTCCAGTAGGCGGCTTGGTTCCATTGCATTTTCATGAGAGAATCTCAGCAGCCCGGAACTCCTTCCAGCATAGGAACGGGCAGCCCCACTGACTCCCAAATCCATTGACGTCATCTTCAAGTCTTACCAGGCAGCCTAATATCCAATTCTAGAATAGCAGGAGCCAGTAACTTCTCTGTTGGGACCCATGGCTCTGGCTCTAACACTTAAAAGCATTCTGGATGTTCTGGCTCCGAGAGCACTGTATTAATCCCTAGTCTTGTACAATCCCTTCTTCCCGCCATTCCCACAAGAATAATTAATCCTGCGGTAATTAAGACAGTGTCTACACCACAAAGTGAATTTACATTTTAAAAAGCCGGAGCAGCAGGATCCAACAACAGACTTACTAGCTTACGCTGATTCAGATCCTTCAGTCAGTCCCCAGAAGAGGGCAGTGGGATGAAGCAGAGGGAGGGACAAGAGATTGCCCATGAAGACACTTGAAGGGAGTATGGGCCTCAAAACCAAACGCTTATTGAGTTAAAAGTGTGTGTGTGTGTTGGTGGGTTTGGGGGGGAAATTAGCTAAACTTTTAGACACAATTTGAAATTACTCTTTTTGAAAAACTAACTTAATGTTTTCTGTTCTATGCTGTTGACAATATAGCAAGAAAAGCCCAACTGGCAGAATATCCACAGCTGCTTAACAGTGAGAGCTCCTGAAAGCTGAGGAAAATCACAAGAAGGGCCACGCAAACAACCAAGTCTCAATATGTTTTGACCTGGAACTGAGGCTTGCTGGTGTGTTTTGTTTTTTTGTTAATAGTTCTTTGATGTCCTCATAGAGAGCTTGATCCAATGTATACTGAAGTAAAAAGATACCAGCTCTGCAGACTGAAGTCCCCTATTTATCCACCTAGCTGGTGAAGTGTTAGCAGTGCAAGTTTTCCCATTGATCAGCTCCCATTGATTTTAGCGGTGAAGGCTCAGGGATATATTCCCTTAATCCCCCTCTTAAAGGCCCCAGAGAAGCTCATTTTATATTTCTAATTGAGGATTGCCTGGTACAGCTCCCAACAGTGACCATGAGTGTTACCCCTGGGTTGGCTGGAGGGATTGTTTGGGCCAATGTGAGGTGACCCGCTCCTACCCATGGACTGAGCACATAGTTCTTAAAACCCCAGCAAGCAAATGACCCTAAATTATTTTAGCGCTTTGGAAAATATGGTAACCCTTTCGTCCGAGTGGTTAGCCAATATTTGGTGCCTTGCCAAGTTTCTGCTAGGAGGAGAAATTGTTGATGTTGTTAGAGTCAGGGTTGTGTGTGTGTGTGCAATCCTGTTTATTTACAAAGAATGTACATCAAGTCCTGTCTCCCTAACCACATTAGAACAAACAATAGAAGATAGTTTCCTTACTCATAATTTCCAGGCCTGCCTATCCGGCCACCACTCTGCCCAAAAGAAACTCTCTCTTTCCCCCTGGGTCACACTTGCACTGAGTCTCTCACTGTCTGCTCACTTTATGATTCCTTTCACACACATTCAAAACGCTGTAACCAAATCAACACCACAGCCCCTGTGTTTACAATCAGTCTCCAAGGAAACCTCTTGGGCCACATGGCTCAACTTCTATTCAGGCCTCGCCATGCCGTGTCCTGGGCAGTGGCTTCTGGTGTTTCAGCTATCACTAAACAAAAGGGAATTTAATTGCTGAAGGAAAGGTGGCTAGCATGCCCTTCAGCTTCAGCGAGGTCTGTGATTGCCCATAGATCAAAGACACAATTGCTGGAAGCCATCAATACCCTCCAGCTTAACAATATTTTTAAAAACCATTGATTCAATACGATCATTGAGCATTGTTGACTCAGTACTACCTCTCATTTTCCCTCTCTGTGACTCCTAGTAACTGTCTGAATTACAATGCCTCTACATGGGGATGGATACAGAGCGCACACACAATTTGCTATCTATCCATGAAGCACTGACAGCAGAATGCTTTTCATTTTGATGTAGGACTGTCCCAAAAGCACTCATTTCTAAAGATTACTTTTAGATGGAAAACCATTAACCAGCTGGTTTTATTTAACCCATGTCTGAAAGAAAAAGCAGGTTGGAGGAAAACCAACATACGTGTAGGAGTAGTTAAATATAAGGGACAGCATGAATAATGTATTTCAGCAATTTAGGGAACTCTATTCAGGTCAGAGAACAGTCCTTAAAATGAGATGGCCTTTTGGCTCTCAAGATATGATCTACTAAAACAAACAAAGATCTTGTCACTGGAGACGAGGAAGCTCACGATTGCTAAAGGAGCAGTGAACTTTGTTTCAATTCAGCAGTGAGTGACCAAAATTGATTGCCACCAGTGTCTGTTTGCTGTACTCTGTGAAACGAAATGAGTTTGAATTCTCAATCCACTTTTCAGTGGCTGGATGTCCTCATCGTAACTGACACCTTTAGCGGCAGCATCAACCAAAAAGTCAAAGAATGGATGGATAGGGGAGATTGAACTACCTACTCACTGCTACTGGTCAGGGCTGAGTCAGGCAGGATGGGAAAGCCAGCTCACCCGAAGCCCATGCTGTAACTGCTTTGTGATTAAGCAGAGGAAAACACGACTACTGAGCTATCATATTTTATAGACACTAATAGTCACATCATTTTGCAATTAACTGCTGACTATATAAATGACCAGCTGAAGTTCTATAGTTAAATCTTTTAAATAGAAAACTTGAACGTTAGGATCACTATAATGGTTTATAACTCTGCTCTAGCAGATCTGGAAATGACCTTAACTTTTCACCACCAAAATGGTTCTCTCTCATCCTTCACAAGATGTAATAATGAGCTTGATGGCAAATACATTAAACATGTTGACAGCCATGACCGAGCCACTGCGGATGGAACAAAGTATTGAAAGTCAAAAATACAGCATGCTGTAAAAAAGTTTTCCATATAAAGCAATAAAGTACATTTGTTCGCTGTAGTATCATACTAGTTTAATTTTAAAGGGACATTGCCAAGTCAAATTTGGCCCCAATTCTGGGCTGTGTGAAAACAAGGTCTTACAAAAGCTAAGAACAATACAAATGTTTCCAAGTGATTGTGCACATATACAGTCCATTTTAGATATGCATGTGCCCAATGCACTCGTGTTGGAGACTTTTGCCAGCAGTACCACCAGGAGACACATGTGCCCCTGCTCTCCTTGTGCATTGAGCCAAAGTCAGAAAAAGGGAATGTCTGCTGTCTCCATCTCTGTTCCTTCTTGCCACTTGTGCAGTTATTGTCCCAACCAGCAGGAAACGTCCGAGGGTCACGGAATGTATATGTGCACACCTCTCGAAGACCAACAGTAACTGTGGATAAGTAATCGCTTTTCTCCTTCACTTGATTGTGTACATATATGTTCCACTGCAGGTGACTCTGTGGCAATTCCCTTGCAGGTGGTGGGGGGACTTCAGATTATCTGAACAGAGACTGCAATACTGATTTGCCGAAGTTGGTATCGTCCCGAAAGACCTGAGAGAAGTCACAATGTCTGGAAAAGGTGTCTATAGACCACCATGTTGCTGCTTTGCTGATGTCTGTTATGGGAACGTTTCTCGAAAAGGCTGAGGAATTGGACTGAGCTGTTATTTTTGGTGGAGGAGAAACTTTGGCAAAATTGTAACAAAAAGTTTGATGCAGTCAGAAACCCTGTGTGAGATATGCTGAGCTGCCACTGGTTGGCCTTTGACTCTCCCGGCCTAGGCTACAAAGAGCCTGGGAGAGGCTCTGAATGATTTGGTGTGGTTAAGGGAGAATACCAATGTTCTGCAGACATCCAAGTGCTGGTGGAGCTGCCGGTGTCAGCGGACACGTCCTGAGAGAATGGAATTATGCTGTCAAAGCTTCTGATGATGCTGGTCACACTGACTGCATTAACGATGCCAGCAGTGCCGAGCGCACTGAGGGCACCAATTGCACTGATAGTGCAGACCAGATTGATAGTGACCTCAGCAGTGCCAGGTGTGTTGATTGCCTAGAAGATGCTGGCAAAGCCAGCGGAGCTGGATGTACTGATGGTGTCCAAGAAGCTGGAATCTACAATACCAGAACCAGGTGTAGTGGGGGATTTGGTACAGGTAAACAAATCAAACCTCTCCAAGATAGAAAAGTCTGCAGAGTTGAAGGCACCAAGACAGATAGGTGCTTAAGTGACAGTGCCAAGACTGTCTGGACCAGCTGAAGTGATGGCAGCAGCCCTGGTATGGATGAAGGCACTGGACTCAACGGTCCTGGAGGAGCAGGAGTCAGCAGTGCTGCCTCAGATGGAGCCAATGAGCGCTTATGCGTGCCATGTTTTGAACCAGCTCTGGAGAACTTACTGGAGGGAAAACGTAGCTTTAGAGCATTTGTCAGCATGAGAACGCTCCGAGCACTTGGAAGAGGACAGGGGAAAGGACGAGGAATGAAGTTTGTCATCTGACTTGCGTTTAGAGACCCAAAGAGGTGGCGAGGCACTCCTCGTGGACTCAGCATCTGCTGATTCATAGTCTGAATATCTGAAGACTGGGGAGAGGCCGACATGGTGAACTCAGCCAGCTTGTTCTCCTACAAGGTTCAGCAGCTGCACACATGAGTCTCTGGTCTCTTGGCTTGGTTCCTTCTCCGTCTCCAGGTGGTGGGGCCACACAGGGCTGTCCTGGGAGCGTTGGAGAGGGCAGCAGGAGAGGTCAGCCTGTCTCTCTTGTTCCTTCAGCTCTGGCACATAAAAGTCTACATATGCAACTGCATGTATAGGTACTGGTGAACAATGTAGAACTGTAGGGGAAGATTTTTCAAAGGCACATTGACAGGTGACTAATTGCTATTGGTTTTAAATAGAGCCGGGCATATAAGTGCTTTTTGTGCCTTTGAAAATATCCGTCTTGATTCTTTCTTAATCCTAGAGCAACAAAAGAATAGCACTAGAATCAGCTCACCTCAATGCCTCAAGAAAAAATAAATTTTTGCCTTTGAAAAAATGTCATCATGTCAACGTTGCAAAATTTCACAAGCCGTGGGGAAAAAACAGATTTCCCTGACTTTTACACACATGTTCAAAGGCAAGTTTTTGCTTTTATTAAAAAAAAAACAGTTTTCTTCATGTCAATAAGTAAATAAACGTATTTAAAAATACATTAAGTTCAGTTGTTTAAAATTTTCACGTTGCATGGAAAACAACATTAAATGACACCACAAAATGTCTTGAGAGCATCATAAAATCTTGGGCCCTGATTCTGTAAAGACCTGTGAAGGCCAAGACTATAGCAGGGTTCAAAATAGAAATAGATACATTCATGGAGGATAGGTCCATCAATGGCTATTAGCCAGGATGGGCAGGGTGGTGTCCCTAGCCTCTGTTTGCCAGAAGCTGGGAATGGGCGACATGGGATGGACCACTTGACGATTACCTGTTCTGTTCATCCCCTCTGAAGCACCTGGCATTGGCCACTGTCAGAAGACAGGATACTGGGCTAGATGGGCCTTTGGTCTGACCCAGTATGACCATTCTTGTGTTCTTATGACTTACGCACACGCTTAACTTTGCACAAACATCAACTTCAACAAGACTATTCATATTATGCAAGGTTAAGCATCTGTGTACAATCTTTGCCAGACTGGGGCCTTGATTTTTCCCAGGTGGTATAAATTGTTTTCCACTGATTCATTCTATTGCCAGCTTTCTCTCTCCTTCTCACACCTTTGATTAGTATCAGCCTTGTGGGGCTTCTTTCTGAGCCATTGATGCCCTCTCACTCACCTTTTATGTGTGTGTGTGTGGGGGGGGGGGTTCCTCAAGGGAAGTATTTCTGTTGATACTACAGCAAATTGTGTAATGATCTGCACCTCTTCCAATAGTAAACAACTGATCCAAATTGATGGACCTTGTGATGAGGAGAGGGATAGGCTAATAACATAAATCACTCTTTTAAAAAGTGTTTATTTGTCTTGCTGTGGTTTTTAAAAAAATAATAGTGGCGACTTGGAAATTTAGTCCTCAATTGCTCAGAGCCTAGGATGATTTTGGCTGATGAAAAGGCCTGTATCCCATCATCAAACACACAAACCCTACCATCTCTTTATGAACATGCTTTTTTAATGTTAAAGATAGTTTAGAGTGCTGTAAAGAATCCCACATTTCAAGGTTTTCTCTTTAAAGATGAAGTGAGGTACAGTAGAACCTCAGAGTGACGAACACCTCGGGAATGGAGGTTGTTCGTAACTCTGAAATGTTCATAACTCTGAACAAAACGTGATGGCTGTTCTTTCAAAAGTTTACCACTGAACATTGACTTAATACAGCTTTGAAACTCTACTATGCAGAAGAAAAATGCAGCTTTCCCGTATTTTAGTAGTTTATGTTTAACAGGGTACTGTACTGTGTTTGCTTTTTGATTTCGTGTCTCTGCTGCTGCCTGTGTACTGCCAGTTCCAAATGAAGGGTGTGGTGGACTGGTCAGTTCATAACTCTGAGGTTCTACTATAAGTAGGGTTGCCAAGCCTCCAGGATTGTCCTGGAGTCTCCAGGAATTATAGATGAATCTTTAATTAAAGATTATGTCATGTGATGAAACCTCCAGGAATATATACAACCCACACTGGCAACCCTAACTGTAATACACATTAGTTTCAGAAATGAGAAGATTCACACATAACAGTAATGCCATTCCAGCCCTAACATTTCCATATGACTTAGTTTTTAGGGTTAAGGACTCGCTTCCTGACACAGTTTAAACACAAACAGATTTTAAAAGCGAAAAGTCTAAACGATAGTTTTTAAAAGGAGCTTTTTTATTATTTGTTGTATCCAACACAGGCCTTGTCATGGGAAATTCCAGGGTGCCCCAGAATCAAAACATGTAAGGCCAGTTTTCAATACCTGAAAAATTTTAGTCAGTAACTATGAAGGGTGGCTGTTAGTTATGAGAGTTTCATGTGTACCCTGCTAAGAGTGCTATTAAAAAACCTTGTGCTTCACCCACTTTGAGGAATACAAAATCCTGGATAGGTTTGTGGACCTCTCAACATAAGAAAGTGTTCTGTTTTCCAGCAGGGTGTTAATTTAGGTAAAAATCTGAGACCAAATGTTTGTGCTCTGAGGAGCCATCTGCTGTCAGATGTACAGCTTCCCAGATGCACAACATGGGCATCTAATCAACTAATGAAGGAAATAAGCAGAATAGCTTGGATTTTAGTACACCTGCGAACTTGGACATCTACCAACTGAAAGTTGGCTGAAGCTGGAGTCGTTTAATTGCATTGCCAGAAGCCAGTCATTGCTCAGATCAGTAGACCTGCATTGGTCTCTAATACAGCCGGATTTGCAACAAGGTTATGGAGCTCCTGTAAAACATTCAACATGTTACTATCAGGGCTGGAATCCGGTGAAGACGACTGAACAGCCTAATCCAAGTCTGAAAATGGGGCTGTCCACAAAGGTACAGACTTGAGTCTATTTCTGTTATGGAATATATTTTAATAGGACCTCCCTTTGGAATTGTCTCCTCCTGAGAAAAATCATGATTCTCCATAGCACAATGGATGATAGCTCAGAAAATCCACAGGGGGTGGGAGAACACAGATAAGCAAAAAAAAATTTGGTCAGTGGTGTTTATGTGTACTTATATTTTAGTATATGGGTGGGAACAGAGTGGCACATAAGCAGATCCCAAGCTTAGCTGTACTACAAATTCCTCAAAGACCTCCTGTTTGAAGACAGTTTCTAGAATCTGTTTCTGTTTGATTTTGAAGTTGGTACAATATCATAAGACGTAGTCCAGGGAAATTGAGTTTGGAACAAAATACTTAGCATCTGCAGCTAGTAAGAGGCATGTAGATCAGTCAAGCTGCAGTGCAAGCAGCAGTAATCTGTCAATACTTTAAGATGTATTTCCAGGAATTCCAGCACCAGCCATACCGCTTTGCTGATCCTGCAATGTTAACTTGGGAAGTACTGCTTTTGGGGGGCCAGCACTGCCATTCAGATTGGCCCTGGATAGCAAAATGATAACCCCAGCTCCAGTCATCCTAGCAAATGGATGATTTTTATGATGTTCACAGAAGTGAACCCTTGTGACTGAAGTGAGTCATACAGAAGTGCCCATGAGCTCCTTTCAGGTTCAGGGTTCATTGTGGTAGGTACTGCGCAAACACATACAAAGATAGGATCCCTGCCCCAAACAACTTACAATCTCAGGGCCCAAGTCAGGAACGCACTTGAGCACATCTTAAGACCATCCCCATTCAGGACAGCACTTAATACACACCTAAGTCCCTTTGATCTCAATGGGACATAAGCATTTAAATGTATACTTTCCTCAAGAGGGAGTGAATCAGATTCTAAGAATTGTCCCAAAGTTTGAGAGAGTTTGGATCCTGAGTTCTTGATTGGGTTTATCTCTACTTAAAGGCTGATTTATTCATTTAGCCTTCCTCTTTGGTCTCTCCAGTGCAGTTTGCTCACATGGCTGGATCTGATCCCTAATTGCCTGTGTTGTAGCTTAAGTTGCTTGAGGCTGAGACCTCAGTTTTGTAAAGCACATGTGCTGTGACAGGGTGATTGTATGTGAATAGCAAATAATAGCTTTTAACCTGAGTGAGTCTTCCCTCCCCCATTCCCACAGATAGTCCACACATCCACTGAGACTCATCAGATATCATCAGCACCTTTGAGAGTAACACAGGCAAAACAATGAATGAGGCACACCTTGCTTCTGCGTTAGCATTCTCTGAGCTACAACCTGGGGCCACATGCTGACATGTGCAATGAAACCCCCAAAGGACTGGTGCAATCTGGCTGGAGCGCTGGGGTAAGTACAGCAGTACCTTGATGATGGTGTTTATCAGGAAATGCGGTCAAAGGGCAGCTGGATTATGAGGATGGAAGTGACTTAAGTTACTGAGCAGTTATCTTATATTGAATAAAAAGTTCAGTTATTACCATCCAGCTCAACATACATGAACCATACTCCCGAAATTAGTGCTGCCCCCTCTCTGGGCTTCAGGCAGTGTTAAAGGAAGACAAGCTCTTTGCCAAACTCCTTTCCTACATAATGCGATTTGGGTAAGGGATCAGTAGCATCATGCCCATATGGCCCTTTAAATCTGTTATGCACAAATTTAGACTGACTTAAAAATACTCTCCTTAATTAGCAACTGGACATGTAAGCCACTCTACTGTGAGCACTTATTATATATTACACCACAAGATTACAGGGCTAGGATTGGGAATCTTTCTTACTGACCTACATACCGTAGCTATATTATAACAGCACTAGTCTATCATTAAGGCTGTGTCAAAGTTTCCATTGTACAAACCAGCCATAGAATCATAGATTTTTTTTTTTTTTTTTGGAGTTAGAAGGGACCCATACTGCTCAAGTGTTAGGGTTTTGGTTTAGTTCAGCTAAGCCTCCAAAATGTGAATGCTTACCAGAAAGCTTAGCCAAATCTTCCTAGGAGCCCAACACCATGTACAGTAACCCTCCATTCCTGCAAGCCCCCTCAAAGTGGGGCACAGCCTACAATAGCCTCAAACTTCCCCACCATCACTTTACCTTGAGTTGTCTTCTGAGAGCAGGGAAGCTTTAACCTATCCATAAGAAACGGTTACCTTTCTGTAACTGTTGTTCTTCAAGATGTTTTCCACATGTCCATTCCACTGTAGATGAGTGCACCCTAAGCACATGGTTATCAGAGATTTTTTCCCCCCTCAGTGGTACCTGTCAGGACAGCTTGAGCGCCCTCTGCTGCTTGCACACCACTATGTGCAGGTATAATGGGTGGAGCCACCCCCCAAACTCCCCTCAGTTCCTTCGTATTGGATAGTCTCTGACAGAGAGAGGAAGGAGGGTGCGTCGAGGAATGGACATGTGCAACACCTCTCGAAGAACAACAGTTATGGAAAGATAGGTAAGTGTTTCTTCTACTTCCGGTGATTGCACATGTCCATTCCACTGTTGGTGACACATAAGTAGATCAGTCTGGAGGTGGGCTCAGAATCTATTTGAACAGTGATTGTAGAACACCATGTCTGAATCTGGCATTGTTCTTGGCTTGATGGGCTAGAGAGTCATGAGAAACAAACGCGTGCACCGATGACCAAGTTGCCACTTAGCAAATGTCAAGAATAGATACTTGTGTCAGGAAAGCAGCTGAAGCTGCGCAATCTCTAGTTGAATGGGCCAACACTCTAGCTGGAGGAGTTACATTAGTCAACCAGTAGCAAAAACAAATACAGGAAGAAGTCCGGGGGAGATTCTGAGAGGATACTGCGTGGCCCTTCACTCTGTTGGCCACTGTGACAAACAGGTAAAAGGCTAAAGCTCTTCTAACTTCTTCTTCTCCATGAGTATGAGTCTGTGGAAGAAAAGTTGGAAGATGGTTTGCCTACTTAACATGAAATTTGGAGACTACTTTTGTCAGGAACATATGGTGAAGGAGAAGGCAAACCTTGTCCTTACAGAAAACTGTACAGGGAGGCTTTGACACCAGTGCTCTCAACTCACCCACTCTCCTTGCCGAGATAACTGCAATTAAAAACACCACTTTAATAGAAATGACAAGTTGTAAGTAGTTCAAAGGGTGGCCCCATTAACTTTGCTAGTTCCAAGTTCAGAACCCACTGGGAAAGAGGCTCTTGCATTTGTCCCTTCAGCAACCTGACAGCTATGGGGTGGGGAAAAGATCTACTATCCACTGATGGATGGAAAACTGAGATATCTGCCAAATGGACCTTGATAGCGCTAAATGCCTTGATGTGTTAGGTACAGACGATGGATGGGAAACACACTTCCATTTAGGCAGATAAGTCCCTCTGGTGGAAGGTTTTCTGCTTTGAAAGGTACCCTCTGTATGTCTTTAGAAGAATCCCTTTCCAGTGGTTGTAACCATGAGCATCCATGTTGTCAAGTGGAAGGCTTGCAGGCTGGGATGAAGCAGGCACCTTGGCCCTGGGAAATCATTCCTGGATCCAACAGGAGAGACAGTGGAGGCCTGACTGAAAAAATTAGGAGGATCCAGTACCAGGGTGGCAGAAGCCACACTGGTGCTATAAATATGATGCAAGTGTGGTCTTGCTTGGCCTTGGACAAGACTTTGGAAAGTAATGGAATTGAGGCAAGGCATAGAGTAGAGAGCTCTTCTAGGGTGGCAGGAACTTTCTGTAGGTCCTTGTTGCAAATAGGTCCACTTGGGGAGTCTCCCACAGCTGGAAAATGGTTCTGGCAATGTCCAGACATAGTGACCGCTTGTATTGATCAGAGAAGGATCTGCTCATCTGATCTGCCCAAGTATTCAGCACCCATGGAAGGTAAGCAGCTCTGAGATTAAATGAATTGGCTATGCAGAACTCCTCCCTGCCTGTTTACACAAAACGTAGTTGTGCATTGTCTGTCAATATCAGCAGATTCTCTCCCACAATATGTGGCCGGAAGACTGAATGAGCTAGACTGACAGCTCACAATTCCCTGATGTTTATGAGAGTCTTCAGATCTTGAGAAGACCACAGACCTTGAGTCTGCAAGGTCCCCATGTATTCCCACACAATCCAGGGATGACACATCTGTGATTAACGTGAACATTAGTTGTGGGAGAATGAAGGGAATCCCTATACAAACTTTCAGAGGGTCTGCCTACCAGTCCAGAGAGGACAAAACTAATGTTAGTACATGAACTGTCCTGTCCTGACAGATGAGGACTCCAGGCATACACTAACGCTAGCCATCCTTGAAGTTTTCTGAGGCATAGTCTGGTGTGTTGCACCACATGGGTACGTGCTGCCATGTGCCCCAGGACCTCCAGGGAGGCATAGGTGCCAAATCCCTAGCTTAGCAACCACCCGCAGCCTCAGTGCCTCCCATCTGCCGGTGGCCCCACCAATCAACTCCTCTCCCTCCCTCCCAGTGCCTCCCACTCACTGCAATCAGCTGTTCCGTGGTGTGTAGGAGGCACTAGGAGGAGGAGGAGGAGCAGGCAGAACTGGGTGGGAAGAGGCAGGGCAGGGGTGGGAAGAGATGGGTCAAGGACTTGGGAGAAGGGATTGGGTGGGGGCGGGACCTGGAGTGGAGCACGGCATTGAGCACCCCTGGGGCCCGATGAAACTGGCACCTGTGCCGTAAGGCGCTGCACCCTGCTCCATCTGTTCCCCCAAGACTCCCCCCCCGACCCTGCAGATAAAAGAAACAGACATTAGGCTTGTCAAATGGCACCCGGCCACACAAGCCAAACCCTGGCCTGTCCAGGTAAAAACTGGACTGGTGGCAACCCTAATGGAAGTACTGTGAATTGGTAATGAGTCCTCCTTACCATGAACCTGAGAAACTTCAGTGATTGTGGTGGATCATCAAGTGAAAGTAAGCGTCTTTCAAATAAAGGGCAGCATATCAGCCCCCTTGTTCTTGGGAAGGAACAACAGAAACCAGTAGAACCCTGCCAAATTTTATTTCCTTCTGGTATTTGTTTAATTTTCTTGAATCTAAAATAGGCTTGAGACCGCCTCTTGCTTTAGGCATGAGGAAGTAGTGGGAGTAAAACCCTCCCCCCGCGAAACAGAGGAACTTCCTCTATGGCCTCCACCTGAAGGACAGCCTGTTGGGGTGGGAAAGTGGGGATAGGAACAACTGAGGGAGTATCCCACTTCCACAGTGGTTAAGACCCACTGATCTGTGATGAGAGTCCAAGCACATAGAAAGTAGGATAGATGATTGGCAAACATTGGGGTAGGAACAGATGGTACCATGGGGGAGTGTCACTCACTGCTCCTACAGCCTGATCTGATGAGGAAGAGGATGGAGCAGGATGCTGAGTCAGAGCTCTATCTAACTCCTGTGATGGCAGAACTGCTAGATTGGTACTGCTTGGTACTGGTCCAGTTCTGACTATCAGCGGATATTAGTTGTGGTGCTGATGCTCATGGTGAGATCTCAAGGAGACCAACTGAGGTGGGTGAGGGAATGCCCTGGTAGGAGGAAGGAAACCCTACAGGGTCCAAGAAGGCCATTGACGGTCTTGGAACCCATTCTTGTGTGGACCATTGGCCCTTAACAGGTGACCATTGCTGAGTCTGCTGTGAGTTCCATGGCCCACGAGAGGCTGATGGAGGATATATGTCCTGTCTAGTTTGAGACACATATGACCCAGTCTCTGACACTGAGAAAAATGACGACTCCAACTGCTCTGATAACAGGGCAACAGACCCTGTCAGTACCACAGAAAGACAGCCAGAGTCCAGAGATGGTGGAACCAGCCAGACCATCAGCAGCTTCTCTCTCAACCATACCATCTTCTGAGGTAGGGAAAGTGTAGATGGCATCGGTACTGCATCCTCCAGAAGAACAGAAGTAGGAGCCTTAGGTATGAGTATTGGCTGGAAACCTTCCTGCACTGCAGGGGACATCAGTACCAAGAGGTTAAGTAGCTCCTTAGAGGCTGCAAATATCTCCAGAGTTGTTGGTACCAGTAGTCACTCATATTTTTGAGACTCTTCCACAGGCACTTCAGGTGCCGGCCTTGATGGACCTGGCAGAGGTTTCTTCTTCTTAGACAACTCGATGAACTTGCTGAACAGGACACAGTCTTTTGAAGCCTTGTGCCACCTTTTTGGCACTGGTGACAGGGAACGTGCTGCCAGCTCAGGCAGTGCACTCTGGACAGAAGCCATGGTACCTGGAGCCCGCTCCGAACGTGGCTGCCTCTATCAGAAGATGTTTACGTCTGGCTGCTCTGTCCTTTTTGGAGTGGGGTTTAAACCCATTGCAAATGTGACACTTGTCACTTACATGGGATTTTCCCAAGAATTTCAAGCAGGTGTGGTGTGAGCTGCTTACCAGCATTGGTCTACTACATGACCAACAGGTCTTAAACCCTGGAGAGTGAGCTTCGGTACTGGTCCTAGTACCGAAATTCAAATTTGGTGAGAATAAGGACCCAATTTAAACTGAAATATATCGTTAACTGTATATAGTATAACTAGCTAACTGACTACTAAATCTAAGAAAAACAGGTTCTTTACAAAGATATGAGGGAAGAACTTGCAGTAGTAAGACTGAAATCACTCCAACTGCAACTGGCATTGGTGGTAAGAAGGAATTGTTGGGGGGGGGGGGGGGGAATGGGGAGGGTCAGGGCTGGCTCCACATTTTATATGTAAACACAGAACCATGCGGCAGCAGAGAGCTCTCAAGCCACCCCGACAGGTACTACTGAAGGAAAGAAAAATCTCAAACAACTGTGGATTAGGTGCACACTCACCTACAGTGGAATGGGCACGTGCAATCACTCAAAGAACAACATAATTACCTTCTTCTGTGGCATACAGAGGGGCAGGTCAACTGACTTGTTATATAGTAAATGTGTTGCACTTAAATATGCATTCCACCCTCCAGTCATGTCTTTGAGGTTCTGTCTTTGTTCAATTTGATTGGGTTTTTCGGATAGTTAATCACTGGAATATAGAATGTGTCTGTATGGGTATATCAGTCTTAATTGCGTATATTCCTTGTAACTAAACTAATTAGTACATTGGTGGCTCCTCTCCTCCATTCTACTCCTCAGTTCTCCAACTAGCTGCACTGCTGCAGGTTTGAAAGTCCTTGCTGTGGCCTGGATTTAGCTTGTACCCAGATCCTGTACCAACTTTGGTGCCTCTTGCTGGTTTCCTGCTGGGCTGGAATGATGGCTGCTATATACTCAACATCTCCCTCCACACTTCCCCACAGCCTCCTGTTTCCCATTTGTCACCTCAATTCCTTTCCTTCCCTCTTTCCCTTCTCTCTTATCTATCACATTGTCTTTCTGCCACACGACACGCTCCTGGCATACTCTGCTCAGTCTGCCTACTGCTCCCCATGCTCCGCCTGCACCCTCTTCAAAAACTCAACATTGGTTTGAAGTATCAGAGGGGTAGCCGTGTTAGTCTGGATCTGTAAAAGCAGCAAAGAGTCCTGTGGCACCTTATAGACTAACAGACGTCTTGGATCATAAGCTTTTGTGGGTGAATACCCACTTCATCGAATGCATGCATTCACCCACGAAAGCTTATGCTCCAAGACATCTGTTAGTCTATAAGGTGCCACAGGAAGGACTCTTTGCCAACATTGGTTTGGTAATATTTTGAGAAGTATTGTACACAGCGATGCAGCTCAGTTTGTATAAACTTGCCTGTGAAACTGAGTGGCTCAATAAATAAAGTGCCATGAATGGCAAAGGAAACAAGGTATGTTTCAAACAATTCTTCTTCCTGTAATGTATCTGAAAACAACATAACCGCTTGAGAACTGGATGTTAAAATAACCAGGGCAATCACCATGTTTCAAAACCAGCCACTTTATGCTGAATGGATAAAACAATTACAGGCAAGAGAGGCACCAGTTTTCCCACAGCAAAATTTCTATTTACAAAAATAGTTTTTTCTCCCTAATCATTCTTCAGCACAAAAAAGCCTATATTCTTCCAACTGGAATATTTTACATTGTAACATTTTTAAAATAGCACTGACCTTCTCAAAATCAAAGTGACAAGGAATGCATTACAATTCCATTTTGCAACAAAACATTTTATTCCTTTTATATATGGTCTTGCCCTGAAACTATACATACAGTAGGTGCTAATTGACATGGGTTCTCAGTTTTTCTTTTGTTGTTTTTTAAAAGTACTTGGCTGAAGAATATTTTCATAAAGCTTTTAGTTTAAAGGCAACCATTCACTGGCTGTTCATTTCTGCAATATCAGCGATTAGGAACAACTTTTTCAAGTGCATTCTAGCATGACAAATAAATTACATGTAGGTAACGGAGAAGATCTAATACACTGAAGGATATGTAAATTCTTAGAGAACATAAATAGATAGGCACACAAAGCCATTGTCCATAATGGACTTGTTATACACTATTTGTCTGCTAACTGCCCAATAATTCCAGATGCAATTTATTCATTTTGTCTTTCAGGAATATTATGACATCATAGCTCAGTAGGGGCTCAATCCTACAAGGTATCAAACTCTCTGACCTGATACAGCTAAACACATTAATATTTCCCCACTGACTTCAAAGTTAAGCAAGTGCTTAAGTACTTTGTTGGTTCAGGCCAAAGTGCTCCGCACCTTCTGGGATCAAGCCCTACATAAGAATAAGATAGGTTTATTTATCAAATGTGCCTCTTAACAAATCGAGAATAAATTCAGTCTCAGGGCTAGATTGCACTCTTACTCATGCCGAGTACTACTTTTCTCTGTGAATAGCCCCAGTGGCGTCAATACCTTAAATAAAATAAATACATTGCTTAAATACCCCCATTACAGGCCCAAGCCAGCACCCACTGAAAAACTTCCATTGACTTCAACATTGGATACTGCTGCAAAATCCACAATGGTATCTAGACATTAAATGCTGCATTTTTTGAAGTTGCTTCCATTGTTCACTCCCGTTATGAAATCCTTTTGGCTGAACCAGGGCCTAACTTTTTAATATATTTACATTCCATACTGCTTCTAATCTTGCAACATTAAGTTATTTAAAAGGGCATGAATTAATATCAGACATTTCTAATAATCTAAAAAGTGTTCATGTAGGACAGGATTATATCTTAATTTGCAAAATAAATATATGTATTTTTTCTCATTATCAATTTTCTACACATTCATTTACAAGTGAATTCACCATGCTAAAAAAAAATCATTTTAGACAGCTGAAAGGTTTTAAAAAGCAGATTACAAAAACAGGAGTCTGGATGTTGGATTTTTAAACAGTTAAGATATTCCAATTCTGGAATTATCACAACTATGATATTTTTGAACAAAAACTCTCTATATCGCATATAGATTTTCATGACTTTTGTATATATATGCACAATACAACTGGTCAGAGGCAACACAACTATTAGAAACCATACTGAAGTTCATGCTCAGGGCTAGATTGCTAACGTTACTGCACCACAAACAACATGCTTGTTTTAAGTTTTTCTCTTCTAACATATAATTCCCCCTTTTTTATATGTAGCTTAGTTTTTGGGTTATAAGTGCTCTGAAATAGCCCTCAAATCTGGGGTTTAGAATAACAGTAGTCTGAAAATTTGCAATACAAAAGACTTTTTAAAAAGTAGAAGCATTAGTTACTACTGTATATCAGCTTATAATGCATGCAAGTCTTGGTATACCTTGCTTTTCACATGTACCATGTAACCTTCATGTACTGCTTTTGTCACCCATTAACCCCCACAAGAACCACCTCACACTACAGGTGAATTTCACCCAAGTGTTGAGGACTTACACGAGATGTTCTGTCCTGCACCACTTAGGCGCCGTATGTTAGAGACTTTGCAGAAATAGCATAGTTGTGCAAAAACTCTAGTCTGTGAGTAGATGTAGCCAAGGGACTGTATTGCAGCCCTGTGGCTTGTCCACAGACTGAAGATGTGAATTCTGTTCCCCGACCTAACTCCCACTGAGTTTCCTGCACCCTGGTTCCACTTATGAGTGGAAGTCCTTACTTTAGGCCCTCATCCTGTTTAATGGACTACTCAGGGGAGAATGGTTTCACATGTGAAGTCACAGAGTGCTTAAGTGCTCCCAGGGCTGGGGCCTAAGATGGCAATTACAATTTGTACATTATAAGTTTAGAATTTTCATCACTAAAAAGGGATTATTATTACATGGTGTTCACTAAAAGCCCATTATACAGTTTATATTTTAATCAGCCATATTCAAAAGGAACAGAGGCTCTGTGATGGCCACATCTCTCTCTTCTACAGTGGTCTTTCTATTGTGAGTTGAAAGGTGATCAGCAGCTTGCAAGTTTGGGCCTTTATTTTGGCTAAATGGTAAGCAGGTTGATATTGCTGGATACTTAGCTCCACCTACTGGGCACCTACATATACTATTACTTTCTTTATAACTATAGGCAGCGGGACTAAAGTATTTTATTTATACTTGAGGCCTGATCCTGCAAGTTTTCTACACAGGCAGATGTAGAGATCTGCTTAGAGCAACATGCAAAATCAGGGTGTACTTTTAAAACATTTTTGGCCCAAACAGCATATTTTGGGGCAGTTTTCATTGCTTTAGTGATGGCCACTAAATGGCAACTATTTGCCCATCAAAACAAGGGCACAGAGTGAAGAGGTTCAAAAGCGCAGAGGACATAGCATACATAGAACTAAACGGAGGTTCCAGCACAGGTATATATACCTGAGTGTAATAGCTATATTTTCTACAGTCCATAAAAAAAACATTACACTGAGTGACTCCAGATCAGGTACTCCTTGGGCTCTTCCTGAATTACTCCTAGAGTAGAGGTCCTTCCTTCGCAGCATTGTCAAGAACTTGAACCAACCACAGAAAAAACTCCAGACACTTGGCTAATAGGGTGGAAGTTTGATTTCCATCGGTCAGAGAGAAGTGAAAGAAGGCATCTCAGATACTGTGGTGAGATAGATCTATACCTAGACTAGAAAATGTTCCAGAATATATATTCAGAAGTTCCACAATGTTTCAGTGAACCCCATTCACTGACTGCACCTTAAACTGAAGCTTGTCTGATGTGCTATGAAACAGAGCCCTGGAATAGGAGACCTGGAAATAATGAAGAATCTGAATAGAGCTTTAATTACCAGTGGAGGGGTGCTGAATACCACAGCCAGGGTGCCTGGTCTAAAGCACTCCTATTTAGAGATTCCCTGCCTGCTGTGGTATTTCCAAGAACTCAGACTGAAAAAAGAAAAGGGAACAGAAGAGGGGGGCTACCAAGGAATTACAAAAAAAACCTAATGCCTGTGCTTTGGGCTTCCTGTACATTCATTTACCTTAAGAAAGGCTTTTCCTCAGACTGAAAGTTCAGCTTCCCGGCCTGTCATCTCAAGGAAATGTCTTGTTGTCAATTGTCTGATGGGAAGCAGGGATGACAGGGTGAATGTGTCCAGTGATGTATCACAGGACCAAAAATAAATAAATAAATAAATAAAGAAAGAAAGATCAGCAACTAGGAAGATGACCTGGTTTTCCCAAACTATTTAGCATCTTTGGGAGCTGTTGGGAGCCAGAAGGCCTAAAGAAGCGGGAGGGGAATGGAACAATGGGAGATAGCCGGGAAATGGAGAGCCCTGTCTCAGGAAGAAAGCCCATGGTACCTCACCCAATGACTGTAGATCAAGTGCTATGGTAACTCTCAGCCCTCCCTCATGTGCTGAAGCAGCTTCTCTCTTCTTCTTAGTAGCAGGGATTCAATAAGAGGGAAGAGCTCAGGTTGCACAACTTAAGACACTTGCTGATGAACAGGTGAATGAGGCAAACATGAGAGGAAGCACTAGGATGCGTAAGATATTACGGGTTTACTCCCCAAGGGTTGACCTTTAAAGGCCTAACTGAGGAACTGCACATGGACTGGGATAAAATTGGAATGATAGCTTCTGCTGCAGCTATGTAGGTCTATACTGTGGCCCATATTAACCAACATACCTGCTGTCGCCAGCCCCTGCTTGCAGAGAGGTGAAGAGCAACTACCCTGGTTGTAGAAAGGGTAAGTGAGCCCTGTCACCATGGGAAACATCCCAGCCATGCAGGTTGAACACAGCCTCTATTTCACAACCACCACGTTTTGAAAGCAGAACACCTACCTGTAAGTCTGAAATGGGCAAAGGTAGAAAACGAATTGGTCTGAGTGGGACAGACTCCTCCTGAAAAGGGCAGGATTGAAAGTGTTTTGTCTACCCAAGTTTGTTTGGTCTACCCAAGTTAGATGAGAAGTTAGAGCAGCTCAGACTTAGGGAGACTTTGGCAGGAAATTTCTGCCAGTGAACATAACATCTGTTCCAAGCAGAATATTCATGTGTATTATTACAGGGGGGGAAATTGGAAGAAATGTTTAAGACTATATAAAAAAAGAGGTTTATTAGAAAGAGCATGTGAAAAATCTAGTGGCCTTAGTGACTGCTAATTTGTAAGGTACATATGTTGCCCCATTTCCGTTGTATCTGAGCGCCTCATTTTTTCAGGTTTCAGAGTAGCAGCCGTGTTAGTCTGTATCTGCAAAAAGAAAAGGAGGACTTGTGGCACCTTAGAGACTTTATTTGAGCATAAGCTTTCGTGAGCTACAGCTCACTTCATCGGATGCATTCTTTCATGTATTATCCTCAAAATACCCCTATGGAGGCAAGGAACTACCACCAAGAGACTATGACTTGACCAAGTTCATGCAAAAGTCTCTGGCAGAGTAGGAAATTGAACCCAGATATAAAGTCCAGTGCTAGTGCCCTACCTCTGAAACATCCTTCCATCTAAAAAATAAAGTTAAAGGGAAGGCTGGATGGAGCATGTTAAATTTGCAACAAGACATTCAGTATAGAACCACTGAATAAGTTTGATACCACTATATCAGACTACAAATTTAGCACGTGTCTGAAAATTAGCCGTTATAAAGAATGTTCATTGACAGTTAAAGCTCCAGGCATGCGACCCATACCATTTAATACATTAATATATGATATAGGAAGGTGTATGATTATCAAGGTCCGAAGTTGTAGATTACTATCCCTTGAATTTTGGGCAAACAAGAGTGTGGATTGTGTTCAACAAGATCATGTTCATTCCTAAGAAGTGTAAAGTTACGCAGCTAGTGAGAAGAAAGGATCAAAAGGCTGTACATGTGGAAAAGTCACCTGTTTGACAGAAATCCAGAGGTGACAGGCGGCAAATGGACAAATCGTGCATTGCTGTTGCAAAATGAAAAAAGAAGATGGCGGCATGTGTGTGTTTGAAGGGAGAATTCAGTGTAATACCAAATAGCCCTGTTGCAACTGGACGTGGTAGACTGCATGCAGAGGGTGCCACCATTTTGGGAGAAAAAGAAAATACAAGGAATAGCCAACTATATGGCAGAAAGACTGAAGGATAAAACATAAGGAACAAATTAGGGACCTATATTTTTATAGGTTAGAAAAGTAGACAGAAGGGCAAGTGGCAAATATCTTGGAAGTAACCGGAAAAGTTAAAGAATATAATTATTCACGGGGTCAGAATTTGTTAGCACAAAAAAGCAATGGGATGAAGACAAGGACTGAAGAGTTTTGACTAGGTATAAAAAAATGTCTACTGCTCCTCCATGCTATCCTGCCTATATACAAACTCAAAAGAGGAAGTGCTAGATCATCAAAATATTGTTTTGAAGCCATGGATATCGAGCTATCATGTCTTTTGTGGGGGAAGAGAGGAGCTTCAGGCCTTAAAAAGTGACAAGGGGAGTGTCTCCTAAACTTCATGGAGCCTCAGTCTGCTGGAGCATCTCCAGAGAGCCGCAGGGAAAGCATTCTATGGAAAATAGCTGCTTCCTGGGTTCCCCCACTACCAGCCAGTGGAGATAAGCATGGGGACATTAACAGCCGGGTAGTTAGACCAACAGAGGTAGTAGGGCTCCATTATTTTAGATACTTAGATACCGATTAGAGGGGACAAGTAAATGACGTAGGCCCCAATGCTGTAGTCATTGTTCAAGCAAGGGGAGTTTTGTGAGTAAAGAGACTGCAGGACTGGGTTTTTAAGTAAAACATCCCGCAAAATACAGGTGATTAGACTGGATGATGCGAAACATCCTTCTGGCTCCGCTACCCATTCGCATGATATACAACATTCTATATTTTATTTTCAATGTTAATATGGGTCAGTGACTTGCATTTTTACAAACAATACATGAATTATACTAAATATAATTTGTGTGATCATTTAAAAATGATTATCAACAATTTTGGAGCACTGGAGCTAATACAAGATTATAGTAAAAATGGGAGATGAAACATAAGCCCAAAAACCAAATATTTTGATACTCAGTTCTGCATGAATAAAGTAGGATTCTACCTATTACTTTATTATTTTGATTATTTGGGGCTCCTAGGTGCAACTGGAATACAAACAAATTATAGGTAGAGAGCTTCAACTTTAACAGAACTTGTTTTGCTAAGACATTCCTTCTAGCATAATGCAGAATATAGTTTAACTATGCAGGCAAGTACTGTAGCTGGGATTTTTTAAAGGACATGAGAAATTCATTGGTAGTTAGGCACCTTACTTCTTCAGGCTTCTTTGACAATGCCAGCCTAAAGAATCAGAACTCAAAATAGTTAAATACTTCTTGATAGCTAGAAATAATAGCCTGCTTAAAAATAATTTTTGCCCTATGCATTTTTGGACTTGTCTTGACTATGAGTAAGGGCCACATTCTGTTAACACTTATGGCACTGTACACAGCCCATCTGTACCAATTTCATAAGAATGAACACACATTGGTAACCATTCTTATATGCATGTGATTTCTTGAATGGCAGAATATCATTTTCATTTTTCTGGAGTTTCATGAGAGTGGGTGAGACTCTTATAAAAAAAAACAGTCAATAAGCAAAACAGAGTGGAACTAGCCAGACACAGCAACTTCCATGTATTTGTTTCTAAAAAGTGAACCAACTTAAGGAGGTGTGCTAGTTAAAGCACACTGGTCCAATTAATCCTGTAGTCTTAGTTGTTCTGTCTTATCAAGAGCCAAATTATTCCCTCTGATGTGTAAGTGGCTTCCATTGAATTCAATTGGAGAATTGCTTGTCTGTATTAGAGGCAGAATGTTGCTACACACAATAAATGTAAATAATGCCAATTGTAAGATACTGATACATCACAGAGTTTCTATGCAGAAGGAAATGTAAAAGACTAACATTGACATCAAAAACTCCTTTCTCCACACTTATTTTAGAATAAAATAATTCTTACCCTGGGTTAAGAGGTGGCCCTTTAATGTATTTTGCATGCCTCGTAATGTTTTGTAATGACTAGGCTTGCTGGCTACGTATATGAAACTATTGACACTATGAAAAAGATTTTTAAAGAGATTAAACAATGTTGTAAAAGACTATCAAAGACTATCAAACTGGATTCTCCCCCCCCTCCCCCATAATTAATATTAAATTTGGTTGGCAAGGATGTGAGCCTACCAAGTAAGCGGGGACAAAGTCCTTATCCTAACATAAGTATATTTTTGGATGCTTGAAGTTTAAGCATTTTTACACCAAAATCTTTAACTATTGTTTCATGCATAAACAACACGACATTTATAAGTAGACAATCCAAATATTTTAATTTAAATATGTCCCATACTATACAATCTTATAAAATACCAGTTTGTCTTAACAGAACAGCTGTTATTTTCATACAGAAACAGAGTGATCCATACACCACATTGGTGCTAAGAGAACAGACATCGGCCAAGATACACAAACTGGGGGCGGACAGCAAGATGGGCAGTTACCGTCCAGTAATCCATGTTCACAAATACAGTTGAGAGTGGCAGAAACTGCAGCCAGCCCAAATCATTCATAGTTCTGAATCTGAATGACTACCTTCAACCTCCATCATGCAGAATGTCTCAATGTGTACCAACATTCAAAATCATGTCACTGTTTGTTTTACATTCTCTTCTCTATTGAAGATAATTGATGCATCTTGGCAGTCCCATAGAAGCAACAGTAACAGCACCCAGTGTTCAGGGTCTATGCTGGCAGCAGAAGAGGAGATGGAAGAGAATGCTACAGAAATTAGGCCAAAGGTTTTGTGCTGAATGAAGGGCAAATATAAAACATCTGCATCAAATTTAGCAGCAGTGTCTTTGGCTACATGGGAAGCCTTAGAAAGCTATACTAGAGACATTTGTGTGCTTCGATGTTTCTCTAGTTTGGTCATTGTATCCTGCACTTAAAAATAAAAAGAACAAAGAATGTCATGCATTGCAGTCTGATGTTTACACTTCAGTAACAGAAAAGTAGCTCATGTGCAGCAGTAAAACACAGCCTGACCTAAAGCTATGCTGGGTGACATTCTACACCTGCAAACTTGGTATCAAACAGCATAACATACACAGGGAGAGCATCTCTCTCTCTCTCTGTCACAGATAGGAACCAAAACTCAGCATCAGTCTGTGTGCATGCATGCTTACTGTAAATCTAATCCATCAGAATAGGGCCCTACAACTCCAGACGATTACTGAGGTTTAACAGGTTTCTGTTCTCTTTGGTCACAATAATATTGTGTGTCTTGGTCAGCACAATGGTAGGCTTTTAGTGGTGTGGAGTATGTACTGTATTATCAGTTGGAATGATTGTACAAATTCATCGGTACATACAGTATTGTATTCTTTATAATATTTGCCTATTTCTACCCAAAAGTGTATTATGTTGGGCCTCCAAGTCAACATTAACTACAAATGGCACACCATAATGCATTTCATTTTAATGCAACAACAGCTACAATGCTGATCCCAAGCCTAGTCTTACTACTAATGAAGCTAATGGCAAAGTTCCCACTGACTTCAAAAAGAGGATCAGGGTCTTTATTTCTAAAAAGATGTCTGAACCCCCAAAATACCTCTCCTTCTAAAAGAGAAACATGTCCTCCTCCAACAGTATATTTTGTCAATATATTAGTATATTTTAAAAAAGTATTAAAATATTTCAAAGTCAGAATCTCCATTTTAAAAGCAGATTCTTGGAAACACTTGAACTGGTACAGCATGTATTTGTTTGTTATGTAAACATGACAGAAAACTTGTACATCATTCGTCACTGTCCTTAAAACAGTACTCAAACCAAACAGAATGAAAGACTGTCTGTTCCCACAGCAAGCCATCACCTGAACTGATAAAGCATGCATTATTACTTGGTACTAAGCATTTCTAAATGCCAGCCTGTTTTGGAAACAAAGCCAAAAGAGAATACATATTGGACGGACATAGCCAGTAGAAAAAATACAAGTGTTCAACTAGTATAACAATCCCATCACAAATGAATGGGGAAAAGGCACTCCATCCCGCTTAAACATACCACACATCTGTCATCTATTTCACATCATGTGTGTTGAATCACTGTTAAAATGTGTAACTGCACCAGCTACAATGTACAAGTTAATGTAAAAAGTAATACAGCTCAGGTTTTCTTCCCTTGCCATACTTCTCACTGAAAACTGTACACTGCTGTGAATATACAGTACTAGCTTTATTTACATGTTTAAGAATTTTGTTTTTCAAAAGGAGAAAATCAAAATAATTGAACCAGCATTACTTAAAAACGTATAACTTAACGTTTAAATAACTTAAAATCCACTTACTTGAACAATTTTCCTATTGCACAGTTTTTTCCATAACTTTGCTAGACAAAATCCCACATAAGCATTTAATAACAGATTAAAATTTTAAAAGCACAAATTATATTGCACCAAAATAAGGTGCTACATAAATTGTATGTCCACTGGAAACTGGGTACCAATAAAACATACATACAGTAAGAGACCCAGGATGCTGAGAGATAAGCATTGAAGACAACTTCCCAGATTTCAAAAAGCGTGAAGTGAGAAACTATATAGAAAATAACGCAAAGTTATTTTTGAACATCAGTAAACAACATGCACAAAACAACCTAAGAAAAATGTTTACAATTCCCATATCTTTAAACCATCTCAATATCACATGTACTTCACATATGTCTAGCCTATGAATTAGAGGCGTATCATGTGAGATAGAACAAAGAAAGCTTTCCCCATCTGTTTTATAATGAAGCAGCCTAGGATTCCTTAAAAAGGAAGGTTTCTCAAAATGCCTTTTTCTGATCACCCTAACTCTGATCTGGAAGTTTATTTTCGGTTCCATACATATTAACCAATGTGCAGCATTAAAAACAATGAGGAAACTTCCAGTGTTTTTCTGAGTTAAATTACATTGGAATTTCTCCTACTATTGCTGCAGCCACTGCCACCAAACCTGTAACCTGACACTTCCATAGTAAGCATTTTTCTTGTATACGTCTACTTGAAACCCTTGAAAGTTAGAACCACTTCAACTTAAATGAGTAGAAGTATACTCCGGCCTTCTTGTCTGAATAATTTTTGGTTTGGGTTTCTTCATGCCTTCCTCTTCCTCCTCCACTTCATTTTCCTGGTCACTCTCACATACGTGGACAACAACACTGGGAGTAGTGTCAGTTGCAGCATGGAGTTCATACTTTTCTCCTGAAAGTTAGAACATTAGCAAAACTGGTCAAAAAAGCTCCATTCTACACAGTAAGCACAGAACAAACAGTCTAAATTTAAAAACAAACAACAACAACAAAGAGTCCTTGTGGCATCTTAGAGACTAACAAATTTGTTTGGGCATAAGCTTTCATGGGCTAAAACCCACTTCATCAGATGCCTGGAGTGAAAAATACAGAAAGCAGTATAAATATTACAGCACATGAAAAGATGGGAGTTGCCTTATCAAGTGGGGGATCAGTGCTAATGAAGCTAAATCAATTAAGGTGGAAGTGGCCTATTTTCAACAGTTGACAAGAAGGGGTGAATATCAAAGGAGGAAAATTACTTTTGTAGTGCTAATGAGGCGAATGCAATCAAGGTAGACATTGCCCATTTCTAACAATTGACAAGAAGGTGTGAGTATCATTGTCCTACTGTTCTTACAGTGAGGAAGTATTTCCTGAGATTTAATCAAAAAATCTTCTATGCTGCAGTTTGAACCCCCTGCCCTCTGTGCAGGACCGGCTATAGGCACCAGCAAAGCAAGCATGTGCTTGGGGAGGCAAAATTCCAGGGATGCTTGGGCAGTTGCACTCTCGGAGCTTGGGGAGGCAAATTTTTTGCTTGGGGTGGCAAAAAACCTAGAGCGGGCCCTGCCTCTGTGGCAAGAGAGACATCTTTTCTCCATCTTTTTTATGGCAGCCTTTCAAGTATTTGAACACTGCAGTCATGTCCTTACTTCATCTATGCTGTTCCAAACTAAACATACCCAGTTCCTTCAGCCTTTGCTCATATGGCTTGCATTCCATCCCTTTGATCATCTTTGTCGCTTACCTTTGGATCCTTTCCAGTTTCTCTATATCCTTTCTATACAGCAGTGACCAAAACTGGACACACAACTCCAGCTGAAGACTAACCAGCACCAAGTAGAGTGGTACTATCACCTCCTGTGACTTGCATGCTATACCTTGGTTATTGCAATCCAAAATTGCATTTGCTTTTTTTGCAACATCGCATTGTTGACTCGTGTTACGGTTGTGATCCACCACAATTACCAGATGTTCTCAGCAGTGCTGCTGCCAAGCCAGTTATCCCCCATTCTGTATTTGTGCATATGTTTTTTCTTCCCGACGTAGAGCACCTTACATTTACCTTTGTTGAATTTCATTTTGTTGTCCATAGCCCAGTTCTCCAATTTATCAAGATCCCTTTGAATTTTAGCTGTAGCCTCCAAAGTGTTTGCAACTCTACCAGGTTTGTCTCATCCGCAAAATTTGAACAGTATGATCAAATCTGATCATTCAGGAGAACTGTCCATCTCCATACCATGAAGATTTAAAACCACAGAAGCAGATTTTTTCCAAGGCTTCCACTGGCAGGAGAAGTTAATGAAGTTAGATATAGTTTTGCTGACCAAAACCTAAAGGGCTGAATTCTGCCCTGGGATTCCTGTGTAACAACAGAATTGGCTAGAAGCGATTTTACACATCTACTTGGATAGCATTTAGATAGGCTGTGTTATAATTTTGTTATGTCCATTGATTAGTCATTTGACAGTGTCAATCAGAAACAACCCTACAATTTATTATTTTCAAATACCTTTTCTGTAGGAGAAAGAAACCACCACTCATATTTCTATATGTGTTCCTCTGGTCACTTTTTCTTCTGTTCCACTCAATTTGGTATGTTTTATCCTCATGCTTTTAAGACCTCAGTATCTTAGCAGCTGCACCACCATACAAATTGTGGTGCTTGCGACATCAGATATTTTAGGGAACCAAAGAGCAAGCCAGGCTGGATAGTCTGTAAGGTGTCCCTTGCACAGTTTTTCCCAAATAGTTCTACAGAAAGTTGATGAAAGCTCTCACAGAACAAACAAGGGATTCTGCCTCCAGCTCTGCAGATATATGGGAGCCAGGCTCTTAGAGCTTCCTCTGTTCCCCTCTGCCACTGACTTACAGTGTGATAGTCACTTATCCTCTCTGATTTCAAAAAAACCTCTATCAAATGGATACAACACAACATCACAGTGGTGTGAGACTTAATATGTGCAATGTCTGCAAATCCTCTGATGAAAGTGGCTAGACCTATGTCAGTTATTAATTTACTGTCAGATGGTTGAACAACAGCAACTGTGTTTTAAGAAAAAGTAGTAGCTATATAGTTAAAATATAAATATTTTAGAAGTGCCATTTTATTTCTGGGGAAACTTATGTTAGAGTTACAATTTTATTTTAAATTTTATAATCTTATAATTCATGTTGTATGACTCAGCAAGAATGTTTTGTTCTGGCAAGGATATTCCTATGGATACAAAATGGTGATTTCAGAAAACAATCCTTGACATAAAAAACTTCAGAGTGTTTTCTGTAGTTAGTAATTTAATTGATAATGAACAAATATCTTGGAGGAAAAATCTTTTTGAATTATTACTAGTATTCCAAGTCATTTTTTACTCAAACACAAGTATTAAAACTTTAAGCTCAGAATCCTTCTTACCTGGCCCTAGCTTGGAGATAGCATAGAGAAGGTCATAGTTAATGACTGGCGTAGCATCTTCTACTTGTTTCCAACCAACAGGAGGAGAGGCTGGAGGTGAAATCAAAAACTGTTTGTCTGGTTTTGGTGGAGCCAAATGCGAGCTTCCAATGTGCAAAGTCTGGGAGAATAAAACAAACGATTAACTATTTGATTAATGGAAAATTAAAAGTGTCATTTGCATGGAATTTAAAGTTTGAACAGATATACTACAACAAGCACTCAAGGTGGCAGTATGTAACAATGTGTGATAACATATCAAACATACAAATTCAAAACCACCTTGCTGACAATGCTGTCAAAACACACAGTGAAATGTGCACATCTGCTTTTTTTCCCCATTTTTGTTTTAATATACAGTTATTTCATCAGAGAAAAATCTGCTCCCAAAAGACCAAAATAGAGGGAAATTAAAAAGGGGCTGTAAGGTCTAATGATAAATGGTGTTGAAACTTATTATCACAAGCGGTGAAAATTCCAGAAGGTATATAAATAAACTGGCTCCTTCAGGATTGTCCTTGAGGACATTTGAAACAAACACAAAGGATACCAAGAAGAAAGGAACACTCAGATTGATTTTCCCATTAAAGTTAAAAAAGGAGTGCCTAATGATAGCAGCTGAAAGTGCACACATTTTCAGAGCTGAGGTACAGTTAGAGATCTCCTTGGTATTACCTACACTCAGGAATCCAGCATTCAGTAACCCACTGATGACTCATAGATGCACTGGTGAAAACCCTTAAGTGTAAATAAGAGTATACAGGGGTTTGCACCAACCAGTGCAACCATACAGGTTTTAGAAATGTGACAGGGTCGGGCCAGATGGCTATAGGAGAGTAATAGAAGGCAGATATATTAACCCCAGGCTAAGTAGGTCCCTTTTCCCTGGGTAAGGTAACAGGGAAGGTTCGAGAACAATCAGGAACCTTCTGGAGACAAGTAAGACAGGCTGATTAGAACACCTGCAGCCAATCAAGAAGTTGCTAGAATCAATTAAGAAAGGCTATCAGGGCACCTGGGTTTTTAGAAAAGGAGCTCACTTCAGTTTGTGGTGTGCGTGAGAGGAGTTGGGAGCAAGAAGCACTAGGAGCTGAGAGTGAGAACGCGAACTGTTGGAGGACTGAGGTGTACAAGCTTATCAGACACCAGGAGGAAGGTCCTATGGTGAGGATAAAGAAGGTGTTGGGAGGAGGCCATGGGGAAGTAGCCCAGGGAGTTGTAGCTGTCGCACAGCTGTTCCAGGAGGCACTCTAGACAGCTGCATTCCACAGGGCCCTGGGCTGGAACCCGGAGTAGAGGGCGGGCCCAGGTTCCCCCCAAATCCTCCCAACTCCTGGTCAGACACAGGAGGAGTCGACCTGCACTGTGGGTTCAGAAAAACGGCCAAGCTGAGTGCTGCCGTGAAGCTCCAAGGCGAGCAAATCTGCCAATAAGCACAAGACCCACTAAGGTAGAGCAGGAACTTTGTCACAGAAAGTATTGACCAGAAATCAGTATAGTTCTATATACTGGTACAGACCCCCTGCACACCCTTGTCTATATTTAGGAATCACTGCCAATGCAGCTCCACAGGCCAACCCTGTTTGCTGAATCAAGGGCTATTTTTGAGGCTGGAAAAGATCGAACTTCCAAGCCAGTGTTATTTGCATCTCTGTATAACAATTAGAGCAGTGTTTTCTTTGCGACTCCACAGGCATCAGGTTTGCTGAGAACCCACTTCATGCTATAAGAACTGTGCTCAAGAATGTAAGCTTTGATTGAAGAAAAATTACATTTCTAACTGTTATGACTGCAGAGAGCATCAAACATTAACCAAGTGTAAACTATGCAGGTAAGTAAGTGTAAGAGTTTGTGCATAGCCAAAATAATTGGTCATCTCAAAGGGGAGTTAACTGATCAAATGATTACCTTATCTAATATTACAAAATAATTCCCCAATATCATTTACTATTTAGTTACTTTAATGTTGTGTAGTTGGGTCCCAGGATATTAAAGTTAAGGTGGGTGGGGTAATATCTTTTATGGACCAACTTATGTTGGTGAGAGAGACAAGCTTTCGAGCCATACAGAGCTCTTCTTCAGGTCTGGGAAAGGTACTCCAAGCACCACAGCCAAATGCAAAGTGGAACTGATTGTTTAGTATAGGTTGTTAGCACATATTCTATTCCAAGGGACCATTCAAGGTAGAGTGGCCCACTAACAGTCCTTTGCAGTCATAGGACGAAAAGAGGATTTAGTTGGTTACAGATCATTGTAATAAGCCATGGCTCGAAAGTTTTGGGCCAGTAAAAGATATTACTTCATCCACCTTGTCTCTCTATTTAGTTGCTTATCATTTTGGCAGAAATCTCCAGCTAATGCATTTATCCAACATAATTCCCACACCTTTCCCCAGGTCCCAAAGCTATAACTGTCACTACTCAAGCTGCCAACTATGTTGTCAGTACAAATCCGTATAGCATCTTAAAAAATAAACGTGTATATATTAAACACCTCAAACTAAACTTATTACCACAAGGGACACAATACTAGTACAGTAAAAACTTTTTAAATCTGGCATGTTGGGGTAATGGGGGGTGCCGGCAAGTGAAAAATGCCAGTTAAGAAAGAGAGAGTTTGGGTGCGGGTTCCCATTGGTTCCCAGCCAATGGGAGCTGTTGAGTCAGTGGGCAGGGCAGGGGCAGCGCGCAGAGCCATCTGACGGGTCTCCACCTAGGAGTAGCCAGGACAAGTCACTGCTTGTGAGCAGCCTCCCAAGGTAAGCACCCCCCCGGATCCTGCACCCAAACTCCCTCCCAGAGCCCATGCCTGCACCCCCTCCTGTGCCCCATCCCCCACTCTCGCACCCCCTCCTGTACTCCGAATCCCTTGTGGCCGTTCTCCGCCTAGGAGCAGCAGGGACATGTCGCTGCTTCTGGGGAGCCACGCAGAGCCAGGTAGGGAGCCTGCTGGCCCCACACCAACCGGACTATAAACCAGACTTTATATCAAGATCAGAAAAGCCGGTTTATAGAGCTTTCCAGTTAGTACAGGGCCAGATAATACAGCTTTTACTGTACTAGTTATTGGGATTTAATTCAATAAAGCCTTCCATTCCAGTGAATAAATGTATCTGAAACTGCCGCAGAATCTCTATAGTTGCACTGTAGAGATGCAGAATATCTAGGGAGTGTTGCTAACAATTTGGCAAAGAGCAGACATGCTTTGTCTCCCCCCTCCCCCCCCACAAGTGAAATCTTACAGTTATTTTGTTTTTTAAAACCATCTTTGTTTTATGACCCTGGATATCTTTAAGTATCTCATTAGGAGTTCTGGGGTTACTAGATTTTCAATTAAAGCTGGCTGAAAATTGTCAAAATTTCTTCAACAAACAGTATTTCCAATAAAATGGAAGTTTTTGCAACAATATTTCATTTTGATTGAAACTGATGAAAAATTTCAGAACATTATGAAAAAGAAGAAGCTAGGAAGAGAGGAACACTCCCCTCTATCAGTGGAAAAAAATTAAAGTAGTGAGAGAAGATGGTTTTTATATTCAATAAAATCAAGTGTTCTGAATATTCCCAAAAGTTGTTTGAAATTTTACAAAATATACTCCTCCCCCTGTTTACCCAACCAGCTCTTGGTATGACAGTGAGTACTAGATGTCTCCCCCTTATCCCAAGACAGGGCAAACAATACACAAGCAGGCAGAAACCCAACATATTCATTAGCCTCCAAACACTCCTAAGTTTGGAGGTACCTACCTGATGTTTTCTCCAATCAATTTGGTCACTAATGAATGCTACAAATTTTCACAGGTCTTTAAAAAAAATTGTGAACTACAACAGCATAAGACTCAATGGCAAAATGATTACATTTATATAGAAATGCTTGGTAAAACATACCTGAGCAAAATACAGTTTTATTTCCTTTCCAAGAAATTCTGTCTTATGTAGCTGGATTCTAGCATCTGCGGCTGACAAAGGGTTGCTGAAGTTTATTCGTACTCTTTTGAAGCTCTTAAAATACTGAAAGGTGATATCTTTGTCATATGTTCTAAAGAGAGATTCAAATTTGGCCTGTAAAAAAAAAATTATATATTTTTAAAAACAAAAGAAGCCATGTACATGCCACATCCCTTTTTTCTTGTAATTTATTCTCATTCCCTCAAGGACAACTGCTGATTATGATGGACTGCAGTTAACAGCGGCATGCTAAAATATTTTATTAGAGAATATGGTAAGCCATTCAAAATAAACCAATCATCATTTATTTACAACATAGCAGCTGCTTTTTTCTTGCTGAAATAATAGTGCCTTCAAGATAGAAGAAAAGATTACAAATAAGTAAAATATATTGCATGTCTACTGGCTTCTGTCTCAATTTTGTGGCATGCTAAAAAAAGTACTATTCACAAGTGATGAAGATCATGGAGTTTTAATTGCTTAGTTTAGTTTATATAGAAATATCTATAAAAAGCAGGCAAAGTAAATTGAGGGCCAAAAGTCCTTACTCAAGTAAACATGAAGGACATGAAAACGGTAGACATGAAAACTGAATAGTGTGCTGTACTAAAATGTGCTTGTTTTTAAGGTAATCTGACACCTCAGTAATGTTATGACATATGAAAACTATTTTTTGTACTTATTTTTAATTTAGGGAAATGAAGTGTGCTTAAGGAAACTTCAGTTATAATGACACACGGTAATTCTATAACACCCTCCATCTATGGATCTCAAAGAACTTTACAAACGAAGACTCAATTCCCTTAGTAAAGAAAGTATTGTTCTAATTACACAGACATGGAAACAGAGGTGAGGGCCTTGCACAAGGTTAAAACAGTACATTTGTTGCAGAGTGGGAACAGAACCCAGCCCTTCTGACTCTAAAACCTTGTACTTTTATCGGTGTGGCCCAATGACTTAGCCATCCGATCTAGATGGCAGTATGAAACTAAGTCCATCAAAAGTTGGCAGTCTTCACTGATGATTTGAGTAACTAATGTTTGAGCTTTTAGAGCACATGGGGCAGCTATCCAAACCAAACTCAGCTATTTTTACATTATTTATGAAGAATGTTTCCATTTTTACTTCAGGGTGCTGAGGGGAGGGGAAGGGAAAAATGAGTGTATGGCTGGCATACTTGCTGTTTCAGACTTATTTTAAGCACAATGACTCGCTATGTACAACCCTTAGTAGTAAGTTATGTTTTATGTATTGACATTTTGTATGTTACTATTTCACAGAATCTTACTGATCAGAATGTTCTGACTTCATGTTCATCTTTCAACTGCATTCAGTTTAATCACTGATTTTTGGATAAGGCTACATAGAAGGGTATAACAAAATAGCATAATATATTTTTTTCTTGAACGCTTAATTTCCTTATTCTCTTATATAAACCTTTGGTTATAGTTTTTATTTAAGCTAAGCGTGGTTCTAACTCACAACAACTTGCTTCTGCTATCCCAAGACTCTAAGTAACAAATATATATTAGACAAAAGCCAAATATTTCATGTATGCATGTTAACTCAAAACTATCCTGTCTCTTAGTGTTCTAATAAAAGCTAGCTGTATGTAAACTCCAAGTAGTTTTAATACAATTCTCAAGAATAGAACCCTTAGCACAGGAATTACTTGTTATTGTTAGCTTTTTACACCGGAAAGAAAGCTGCTTTGTATTTCTGAAATCTAAGCCTTTTTTTAAAATCTTTTTTCTACATTACACTACTTGGTGCACCAATATCTCATTCATACCTATTCAGAAAAACAGATTGGTCTATAATTCAGAATTCATATTCACCACTAAACCTTTGGAGACCATCTAGATGATTACTGAAATGTATGGAATCTTCAATTTTATGTTAGCTAAAAAGAAAAGTCTGTACTATTATAAAATACTCGCCTCATGGATCAAACTTCCAGATGAAATCAGATGTTAGCATCATAGTGTCTACTAATAAAATCCAATTGTTTTGTGCCTGACAGATGTCTTAGCACCACTAATCAATAATTCACTACTGTAAGTCAAACATTTGTGTGTTTGTTACTCCTTCATTCTCATCAGTTAGATAGCTGGAGTGATTATATTACGTAGCATTCCAACACTACAGAAGTGTCACCAGTCTTAACAATTACAGTGCTACACCAACAATGTAATTTAAACATCTTCATATATTCTAATACAAACAAACCTATTAGCAACATTCTAAATCTGAACATCATTGAAAATGCCTTCAAATGAAGTTTTTTCAACTCATATTCACAATTACATGCATATATACACAGTATTTTTATGGACAGACAACAAGTATTTGAAAAGGCAGAAGATAAAGATCTTAAAGTCCATATGATACATTAAGACTGAAACATAATACACAAAATACACATTTGCAGACTACAACCTGTTAACCTCTGAAATAGTTCTTCCCTACTTCTTAAGCATTATCTGTTTAATGTTTTAAACAGCACAGTATTTTTCAACTATTTTAGAACAGCACCTATCCTTCAGTATTTAAGAAATTCACAGATCTAAAACTCAACTTTAAAAAAGCCATACCCTCGTTTCAATTTGATTGAAGACATCGCTGTCTGCCACACAGGCAATTAGGGAACCAAAACTGTAGTTAAGGTTCCTAAAATGCATTTTGTGCTTCACTAAAGCAACGATAGCAGTTCAACACAAATCCAAGGCAATTACTTTTAAGGAAGCTGTTGGTTCTGTAGACTGTGTTTATAAAGGAAAAAGTCCAACCCCCTCAAAAAAGCTTTCAGTGCATCCCGTAAGTGACAGCAAATTCCTGAACAAAGTCCTACATGCTTTAAGGCAGTCAGGGACAAAATGTAAGCGACTACTGGAAAGAGGTGACATCAGCACATTAGTCAGCTTTCCTATGCTAATTAACTTTGCTTTGGAAGATGGAAAAAACAGCTGAGGTTTGCACAGCAGCTGCTTTATCAACTCCTCTTGCAGCATAGTTTCCATTGGTAGTAATTCCATTCAGCACTCAGACAACATGCTCTTCACTTGAATGGGCCAGCCCATCTTAAGATGGAAAATGTTACTGCTAACAGCTCAATGTCTACAGTAATAAGCAGTAATTAGCCAGCAGGGAAATTTCAAGACTTTGGAAACCAGAAAACAAATCCCTTAGTAAATTTAGTCCTTGTACTTTCTGAAAACGTACAAGAAGTTTTAAGTTGGGGATTAGAGGAAATCTATTTTGAAAAATATGTTTTTCAATGAAATACTTTATAGTGGAAATTCATTTTGAAATACCTTTTCCAATTAAACTTTATGGAGTAATTTCCTGCTTCCATTTTATTTGATTCTCTTATGGTCTCAAGGCCCTGTAATATGAAATCATACAAGAGCTCAATTAGTAGTTTACTACTAGGATTTTAATACAAAACCCTAATTCTCACTGGTGTAAAACTGTAAAGCCTACACTTATATCCCCTGTTCAATGAATTCAGAGTGTTGTTCGGAGAAAGTTTCCAGAGAATAAAGCAAGATGGCGAGATTTAAATCAAGGCTATTTAAGTCACTGATTTAAAATATTTATATCAGATCAGATCAGATGGGGCCTTTGTCAAGCTAATTTGAAAATCTGTGCTATTGCAACTATAAATTTTAATCTAATGAACAAAATTACAAATGCTTTTTTTAGTTAGTTTATTTTAGTATAAAATCTACTACAGTTAAGGTATCTTATTTGAATTTTATAAAGCAGCTACAGGCAAAAAAAACAAAACACAGACGATTAAGGGTTTGTAGGACAAGGACTAAAACCAGCATGTAACTTTACTCAAATGAATAGTCCCTTTGACTTCAGTGGTACTACTCATCTGCTTAGTTAAGCATGTGCATAAGTATTTGCAGCACCAGAGGCTAAAAGTTTTTAATATTTGTGTACAAAATCTTTGCCACTTCAAAACAAAATTGCTTCACTGTTAAGAAGTTTATACTTTCAATACATTAAATTATTGTAAACTATTTTGTACACAGGCCAAAAAGTTTTCAAAACTATGAGCCTAAAATTAGTCTCTCAGGCCCATATTTAGGCACTTAAAGGTGGAATTTTCAAAAGCACAAGTTACACTGAGTTCATCTGAGAACAGCCTAGCACCATCCTCTTTGGAACCCCCTTTCAGGTAGTTGAAGGCTGCTATCAAATCCCCCCCTCACTCTTCTCTTCTGGAGACTAAATAACCCCAGTTCCCTCAGCCTCTCCTTATAAGTCATGTGCCTCCACTCCCTAATCATTTTTGTTACCCTCCGCTGGACTCTCACCAATTTCTTCTATAGTGGGGGGCCCAAAACTGGACACAATACTCCAGATGTGGCCTCACTAGTGCCAAATAGAGGGGAATAATCACTTCCCTCGATCTGTTGGCAATGCTTCTACTAATGCAGCCCAATATGCTGTTAGCCTTCTTGGCAACAAGGGCACACTGTTGACTCATATCCAGCTTCTCATCCTCTGTAATCCCCAGGTCCTTTTCTTAAGAACTGCCAGCCTGCAGCAGTGCATGGGATTCTTCCGTCCTAAGTGCAGGACTCTGCACTTGTCCTTATTGAACCTCAGATTTCTTTTAGCCCAATCCTCCAATTTCTCTAGGTCACCCCCATACCACTTCCCAAACTCTGAACCCCTTGTGGCTGTTCCTCCACTTAGGAGCAACGGGGACATGTCGCAGCTTCCAGGGAGCCATGCGGAGCCAGGTAGGGAGCCTGCCACCAACCGGACTATAAACAAGACTTTCAATGAAGATCAGAAATGCCGGTTTACAGTGCTTTCAGGTTGGTAAAATGCTGGATAACACAGCTTTTACTGTAAAAACATTCCAAGACAGGAAAACATTAAATGCTCTGATTTGTTGCCTAATTGCAAGTTATATAAAAATATTAATGGCAGCATTTTCTTTGCCAGTAATGCCTGCCATTTTCATCATATGGAGTGAATAGAAGTATTTTAAGAACTCTAAAAGCAAAAAATACCTCTTTGAATATACATATATATCCCAAACCCCATTTCAAAAATGGAAGACTAATTAAAAAATTTCTCTATACTGATACACCCAGAAATCCAGTTTTCAGCAATGAACTGAACAAGTCAACTTAAATCACAACGGTGATATCACAGCATTAACTGACCACATACTTAGTCAAGTTATTCTAGTTCTTGTTGCAGAATTCTATATTCAGTTTATTTCTACTCAGAAGCCTTTTTTTCCTGAACATCACCTTCATGGTACAGTAAGTGTATTACTAGTCTGCCCAAAGCATGATGTTGTATTTGAATATGGGGGTTCAACTAAGAGACAAGACTTTTTGACCATGTAACCACCATTCTAGATACATAGTTTTAGGGCCTAATCCTGCTCTCACTGATGTCAATGGGTAGCATTCCTCTCGGGACTTTAATGGAAACAGGATTGGACCTTAATTTGCTATGGAAAACACACACGGCATTTACTCACAAAAGCAGTTTCCATAAGAGGTAATGGAACTAAGGAGAACTTAGTTCTATGGGAAATGAGACATAACAAAACCTATCAGTCTTCCTGTGCTAATGCTCCTCTTCCTGTCACTGAGGCCCAAACAGGATGACTTCATGTTTCTTCCTGATGGCACAGTCACCCACATTCTGGAGACTACTTTTGTGGCTCAAAACCTGACTGAGGCTTCTGGGTTACTGTAATACAAGTCGTCAAAATCACCAAATATCACTCTGCCAAAAATAAAATAAATAAATAAAATTGTCCTGCTCCAAAACTTCCCATATAATGTATCAACCAGGGAACAAAATGTTTTGTCTTCAATCTGAAAAGTGAAGTTTGGAAAGAGATTAGTTTAAAACATAGTCTAACCCATTGGTGCTGTATTTTGATTAAAAGAAACAGTCTACATGCTCGGAGATATTCTGTTAAAAATAAGACAGTGTGTATTATAAACAAAAAATAGTTAAACTAAAGAACTTGCTGTGTCTTTATACAAGAAAATAAATGTATACTGTTAACTATTCTGTTTTATCTAATAAAGTGTTAGTAATTAAAGCAGTACTCTACCTTGAAGAACTGAATATCTATTTTAGAAGCAATCAGAAGTTACAACAAAATAACTATTACAACTTCCTGATGTTGTGTGACAACTCGGTGGCGATGTTGTTTTATGGCATTTGATATCACCACACAAATGACACATCCTGAAAGAAACACTGAAAAAACACAGAATTTCACAGAATCTGTCTCTGGCTGCTCTAATGCAACATCACCTTTCCTTCTTCCCAACTCTTGACTACTAGGGACATGCACAATTTGATGTTTTGCCTCCATGTTGGCCTGGTGCACCAGTAGGGGGAGAAAAAAGGGGAGGCAGAGAGGGACCCTGCCTGCCTAAATTGAGGTGCGGGCGGAGCCCCCAGCCTGCCCAGGGGCCGCAGGGACATGCAGGCTGCTTCCAGGAGCGGCACGAGGTAAGCACCACATGGCCAGAGCCTGCACCCCAACCCCGAGCCCCCTCCTGCACCCAAACTCCTTCCCAGACCTTACACCCCCTCCTGCACCCCAACCCTCTGCCCCAGCCCTGAGCCCCCTCCTGGAGCCCACACTCCACGCCCCCTCCTGCACTCTAAACCCCTCCCCCAGTCCTGAGTCCCCTCTAGCACCCAAACTCCCTCCCAGAGCTTGCACCCCCAACCCGTCCCAGGCACAGCCTGGAGCCCCCTCCCACACTCTGAACCCCTCATCCCCAGCCCAGAGCCAGCACCCCCTCCCACACCCCAATTCCCTGCCCCAGCCAGGTGAAAGTGGGTGAGAGAGAGCGAGCGATGGATGGAGAGGGTGGAGTGAGCAGGACAGGGCCTCGGAGAAGGGCGTGGCTGGGGCAGGGCCTCAGGGAAGGGGCATGGCAGGGGTGTTTGGGTTTGTGATTAGACACTTGGCAACCTTACACTCTAGCTGGATGCAAGAGGAACCTGCTGAACATGCGACAGGGCTATCAAACATATAAGTAGCACACGAGATAAGAGAAACATGGCAGCTCTGCTTTCTTAATGTTTTCATTTCCAGCCAAAGCCTCAGGGATTGTGACTGATGAAGCCCAAGTTTCTAGAAGCTGATTTCTGCCTCTAAGTTGCTGTGTGAGTAGAGAAGAGGGTGGCTGGAGACTACAGTCCCCTATTCTTGTACCCTCTAGCTACTCCTCCTCCATGATGTTTAGTTGGTAGCAGTCTCAGGGCACAAAAGCAGACTTGAGTGGAAGCCCAAGCAGCAGGGTTTTTTTGGGAGGGTTGGGGGAGAGAGATGATGGGTAACTGATAGGTGACAAGAGGATAGTGGAAATATGAATGGACAAGTGGTATAGTGGGAACATGAAGGGGAATAAGGAGACACTGAAAGCCACAGATGGTGTATAAAAGGATATCAGGAATTCCAGGGGACACATGCAAGACAAATATGAAGAGGGGGGGGGGGGCACAAAAAAGAGGAAAGCCACAAACATCGCCTTTTTTTAGTTGACACCTATGCTATCACTGACTGGGAGACCAAGGAGGAAAACCTATGTAATATTAGAAGTTACAGAATTGACAATGCTGTTAAAGAAATGTTTGTCCTACAAGCAACAAAACCAGAATTTCATAATCCAGCTGTGGCCTTCTTACACTTGGTGAATGTTTACACCAAACCTCAAAGGTTGCACTTCATACCCCAAACACCCCCACCTTATTATACAGTTATTGATTTTCTGTGTCTATGTACTGTTTTCATTCCTGTTTTTATGTACTACATAAAGTTTAAGATAATAAAGGTTAAACACTATCCTGGAATGAACTTTCCTAATAGCATTGATAGGTTTTGTTTTTCAAAGTCAGGGAAACAAGATTATCTATACATGTCTGGTATCAGGAAAGTATATTTTTTGCGCATGTGTGAAAATTAAAGTCAACCTCTTACCCAGATCCCAATAAAGGAACAGGAATGCATAAGTGTGTGAAAGGCATTCTAAAGAACAGGATGTGAAACACAGTCTGCATTCCTGTTTTGCACTCTGGATAAGAGGTTATTTTTAAGGCACACTCTGCAAAAAGAACTGAAGAAATTACTCAAGAAAAAAAAAAAAAGAGGCAAACTCAAGTTAGACAAACATACAAGCAGTCATCCAAAACACTCTGTACCTGTGTAAATGGGTTTCCTGAATACTCGAACCAAATCATCAACATTTTAGTCATACAAGAAACCTCTTTGAGCATCTCTAATTTTCCAGTCAGAGGGAGCAAGAAACTTTCCTGTAAGGAGAGAAACTAATTTAACAAGAGGCTGCTGTCTTTACATCTTTGTCAGCTGGCTGATCCACAAAAAAGAGTAGTAGGGACAGGAAGCTAGAGAACTTTCTTACCTCCCATATAGTGAAAGAGTCTATGTTGGCAGTTATCAGTAAATGGGGCTTAAAAAAGGTAATATGATAGAGAAACAGGAGAAATGCATATAAAGAGGGAGATTCTGCAATAATTTTAACAGCCAAATGTTTTGGGGTTTTGTTTTTTTAAATTTTTTTTAATCTGGATGTTTTTGGTTTTTTAATGCCTCTTTTGGCAAGTCTAACAGGACTTCCCTGTTAAAAACAATTGGCAGATACATTCTGCCAGACATTAGACTGTCTGTGGGTACCTGACAACCTTGATCTTTCTCCTTCAGCAAGGAAAACAGTGCAAAGCGGATGCATCTTCTTCTGCAGCTATGCAAAAATACAACACTCCTGCAGCTACTTTAAGTAAAGCTGTAAGTCCCTGCAGTGGCATGCAAAACCATACATGAAAGAAGTTAGGCAGTGGTTTTGCAGTTGTTCTCAATCAACACCATAACAGGATAAAACAAAGTATATCCCAAATAAAAAATAATTAATAAGACAACCAAAAAACAACATCATGACTAAACAGCAGAGTAAAAGGTGGTTAGAGGCAAAAAGGCATCCTTTAAAAACTGGAAGTCAAATCCTAGTGAGAAAAATAGAAAGGAGCATAAACTCTGGCAAGTCACGTGTAAATGTACAATCAGGCAGGCCAAAAAAGAATTTGAAGAGCAATTAGCTAAGGACAGAAACACTAACAGCATTTTTTTTTTCAAGTGCATCAGAAGCAGGAAATCTGCCGAAGAGTCAGTGGGTCACTGGGCGATCAAGGTGTTAAAGTAGCACTCAAGGAAGACAAGGCCACTGTGAAGAAGCTAAATGGATTATTTACATTGCACTGAAGAGGATATGAGGGAGATTTCCACACCTGAGGTGACAGATCTGAGGAACAGTCCCATATTGAGGTGTCAATAGAGGAGGCTTTAGAGCACGTCAATAAATTAAACCGTAATAAGTCACTAGGACCAGATGGTATTCACCCAAGAGTTCTGAAGAAATTCAAATATGAAATTGGTATGTAACCTATAGCTTAAATCAGCCTCTCTACCAGATGACTGGAGAATAACTAATATAGTGCCTATTTTTAAAAAAGGCTCCAGCAACAATTCTGGCAATTACAGGCTGGTAAGCCTAAATTCAGTACCAGGCAAATTTGCTCAAACTATAGTAAACAAAATCATCAGAGATACATAGATAAACACGATATATTGTGGAAGAGTCAACACAGCTTTTGTAAAGGGAAATCATGCCTCACTGATTTACTAGAATTCTTTGTGTTGATAAAAACGTGGACAACAGTGATCCAGTTGATATAGAGTACTTAGACTTTCAGAAAGCTGTTGACAAGCAAATTATGCAGTCATGGATATGAGAGAAGGTCCTCTCATTGATCAGTAACTGGTTAAAAGACAAGAAACAAAGGGTAGGTCTAAATGATCAGTTTTCACGATGAAAAGAGGTAAATAGCAGGGTCCCCCAAGGATCTATACTGGGACCCATGTTGTACAACCTGTTCATAAATGATCTGGAGAAGGGAGTGAACAGTGAAGTGACAAAATTTGCTGACAATACAAAATTACTCAAGATAGTTAAGTCCAAAGTTAAGTGAAGAGCTACAAAAGGTATCTCACACAACTAGGCAACAAAATGGCAGATGAAATTCAATGCTGATAAGGACAAACTAATGCACATTGGAAAGCATAATCCCAACTATACATACAATATGATGGGGTCTAAATTAGCTGTTATCCCTCAAGAAAGATCTTGGAGTCATCGTGAACAATCCTCTGAAAACATCCATTCAATGTGCAGAATCAGTCAAAAAAGCTAACAATGTTAGGAACCATTAGGAAAGGGATAGATAATAAAACAGAAAATATCATAATGCCACTATATAAACCCCATGTTATGCCCATACCTTGAATACTGCATGCAGTTCTGGTTGCCCCATCTCAGAAAAGATATATTAGTGGAGAATGTGCACAGAAGGGCAACAAAAATGATTAGGAATACAGAACAGCTTCCAGACAAGGAGATATTAGAGACTAGGACTGTACAGCTTAGAAAAGAAATGACTAAGGGGGTGAAATGATAGCGATCTATAAAATAATGAACGGTGTACAGAAAATTAAAAGGAAGGGGTCATTTGCCCCTTAATATACCAAAAACCAGGGGTCACCCAATGACATTAATAGGCAGAAGGTTTAAAAACAAACATAAGGAAGTACTTCTTCACACAATGCAGAGTCAACCTCAATGCCCGGGGATATTGTGAAGGCCAAAAGGATAACTAACTGGGTTAAAAAAAGAATTAGATAATTCATGGAGGAGTTAGGGATATACAGACTCTATTGTAACACAGGTGAGCCAATCAAACATGCTTTTTCCTTAGAGGATTTATTACATTTCCCATATTTTATGCATTTATTTCAGCCTGGAAACTGACCTTTAAAAAAGTATTTAAATATCAATTGATTACTATTTACCACAGTATTAATGATGGCAAAAGCAGCATGTGTTTAAATGGAGGAAATTGTGAAACCACAAGTCCTTTGTAGTAAGTTATACGCTGGGTTTTGTTCTTCTGGGGTCACAAGTGAGTCATAAGGGAATTATAGAAGCTTTTTCCCCAGAGATACACCTTTTTAAATAAAGGAAACAGCCTACAGGGAAACACGTAGCCAGAACAAAATGGATAGAAATACTTGGAAAAGAAAATCCAGTGACACTAAAGGATGATTCTGTAGTTTTTTTTCTTTAAAAAATGAGAGCATAACACTTTTGTCTTGAAACAATGCGTGTCTCCACGATGAGGAAATTTAAGAGGCTGGTAATGTAAAAAGTGATTTTTTTTACATTAATTACTGGATTTGTAGGCCTCTTTGGAATCAGCTCTCCTCCTCTGTGGTAGAAGGAAAAATATCCCAAGAGGAGTTTAAAAAAAAAAAAGGCAACAAACCCATCTATTTAGTAGCACATTTAAACAGTGTAAGAATTTTTAACATAAAATAGCAATAAGGAAATTCTTGTTAAATAAGAAATAAAGATCTGAAAAACAGTTTCACTAAAGATAAAAGTATCTGCAAGATACATATAGAAGAATAGAAATAAGTAATAAGTAATGGTTTTTTTCCTAAAGATATACACCATACATAAAAATACATTTAAAACTTCAGGGGTGAATTTATTACTGTGCTGTGGAATACAGGAAGCATCAGATATTCTTCCCACTACTATACCTAGGAAAAAATGAAAGCTGCTTGAAAATAGAGTTTTAGAGAGTATTAGTTTGAACATCAGGTCTGGGGAAAAGTTAGACAAAATTAACAAATAATGGGTATTTAAGGCAAATTAACTATTAGAAAGAAAAAAGGGGCACATGGTATAAAACAGGAACTAAACCAAAAAGTGGCCCATCAGAAATTTGAGTGACGTTGTGCACATAGCATATGAAGAATACTTTATAGCTGTTTATCCCTTACAAAACAAAGTTATTTAGAAAGAGGTACAATCTGTATGGTTTAATTATTCTGTAGTGTATCACAGTAGCACCTAGAACCCTATTGTGCACAGTGCTGCATGAACTCAGAATGGAGCCATATTCCTTGCCCCAAGGGCTTACAATTCAAATTTGGACCAGATAGAACTGATTCTCCATCTTACCAGAGCTCTGTTTGGCTGAGGAATAGGGGTAGGTGGACAAGATGAAGGGGAGAAATGGGGGGAGGAGGAGGAAGGTGGCTTCATGCCACCTTTACACTCCTTCATATTTACTCTTCCCACAGCTGGAGTGCAGCCACACTCCAGCCCTTCCCCAGTATAACTCCTATGCCAGGGGCTGGTGTGAAGTGTAGGGTCACGTCTACATCACCTGAGGAAATCCCTATGCTATTCCCTTGTATCCTGGCAAGGGAAACATGCTGTCATCAAGCTACTGGAGCAGCATAAAGGGGATATTATCACAAAGAACCGGCCCCCAGTAGTTCACTATTGGTGAAGTTAATGTTTAAATAAGTGGCGAGGTATCTAGGATCCATCTTAGACAGGTACAGACATGCGCCTGGATGGAGGATGGAGAGAAGAGGTAAGAAGTGGAAAGGCAGTTTTGAGAGTCCTGGCATAAAGATGCTAGAGCCACATGAGCTGATAAAAACTCCCAAAGTAAGGGTGCAGAATGACAGAGGGAGGCAAAGCGGCTATGTGGAAACCCCAGGTGATGGAAGGGGAAGAGTATTGGCAGTGAATCCATACTGCTGTGTATTTAATAGTCAACCCTAAGCCCCAACACCTAACCTGCCTTACTCGTCAAAACCCTCTGATGCTATTACAGACTGAGCCCAAGTCAAGCGATGCTCCACAGTGCACAGGAATATTCAAACTAGACCTTTCATTGTCTGGCATCCCCTTGCATAGTAGGCCCAAAAGAGTTGTGCTGCGTTTTGAGTCCTATGTCTTCCATGGCAATTTGGGCTCAACGTTACTTAAAATGTAGTTTTGTCATTTATTCTGATGTGTATTTTTTTTAAATCACACTTTTTAAAAATACTTCCCAGAAATCTGTTAAAGAAAACAGGAGGGATATATGAAATCTAGACTGAATGGGGGGGGAGGGAGGGGATAGAGTAATAGCCCAGGCTCTCAAATTTTAACTCTACATGGATAGTGTTATGTAATTAAAAGATTTGAAAAGTGTACTGTAGTAAATTGAATAAACTAAGTCTCAATGTCAACCTTGAGAGAGCATTCTGTTCTATTAAATATTTGCTGAGAAATTAGGAAAATTTGGGGGGTTTGTGGATTTGTTAAGCATGTACCTACCTAGTCTTCATTATACTGGGACTTTAAAACATTAAAATGCTGATGTCGGTCAAATATTCCAATGTTTTATGCAGCGTTGTTGCAGTAGTGTTGGTCCCAGGATATTAGAGAGACTAAGTGGATGGCAATATCTTTTATTGGACAACTTCTGTTGGTGAGACAAGCTGTTGGGCTTATACAAAGACCTGAAGATAAGCTCTGTTTTACCTCACCCACCTTGTCTCCCAAATATTCCAACATCAGTTAATGCCTTCTGGAAAAATCATATGCGAAAAAGCCAAGAAATTTCTTATCTTAAAAATTATTTTTCATTCTAAAAGATAAAGGGAAGAGATAGCATGTAAGTTCAATATGAGGTAGAATGAATGGAAAGAATGAATCAGCAATGTCACTGTGTTTACCTAGACTTGCAACTCAAAATCTAATAGAGTTACCATAAAAGCACTGATTATTATATTGCAGACACTCTGATACACATTAACCAAAATAATGATTTTTTTCCTCTATTAACACAGTTTGTATATATTTTGAATCTTGGGTTTGATTCAATATTGACAAGATGAATTGCCTTTTATGGTTTTCGTTGAGCGTTCACCTTTGCTTTCACTGGGTGAAAGACCTTTTTGGAGATTCTTCAGTCTCCTTTGGAAGACCAAGCTGTTATCAGACTTGTATAAAGGAAGAATGCTCTGAAGCCACTGTTGGAGAAACTTTGTTCTAAATGCATGCCTCTCAAGGGTAGAGAAAAAAAGCATAGACGTACTTGCACAGCTGAAGGAGAAAGGCAAGATGTTATTTATTTTTTAAACATAAGGGCGAGATGTTGACTTAACTCAAAACAGTACTCTTGAGGCCCTCACCCAAGACTCCATCTCTTGACAATGGCACTCTAAATGTTTCCCTTTGGGATTATGAGAAATCTTTGGTGTCGCCTGAAGTCCACCGATATTTTGCAAGTGTCGTTGTCTGGATGATCTCCAAGTGATGGAATATGGTCAGGTGTCCATGATTCCTTAAGATTTGTTATCATTCTTTGTGGGTTGTGTTAAGGTGATCTCTGGCTGGTTTGGACAGGATTGCTTTGGAGGGGTTTTGTTTTTTCTTCTCTGAAAGGATGTAGAGGGTGGTTTGGGGCAGTTGCTCATTGTGCCCCAAATAATCTCTTTTACAGGGGTATGCAATACTATTTCATTACCACTCCTTAATGCGTGTGAGACCATGTAGATTGTGAAGCAGTTTTGTCTATGGTGTCATCAATAACTCCTGAAGTCCCATATCTCTCTTTTCTCCCTTTACTGAAAGATTAAAGGATTCTATTAAAAGCACATGAACTGCAAAACCACTTAGCTCTAGTAAATGCTTACCCAATTGCTAAATGCTTTTTTTTAAACCCAGATTCAAAAGTTTGTCACAAGATTGACAAAAAAATTCCCATAAAATGCTGCCTATCTCTACTGCTAATATTTTAAAAAACATCAAGAACAATCCTCCAAAAATACAGTTTTTAATAAATCACGTTTACTTTAATAGTGTATTGCGGAGTGTATGATACAAGGAGTCCAAATTTTGACTGCAGATCAAAGTGTGCCTTAGCTATAGATATCAGTGGGACTCATGTATCCAAGGGCAGAATTTGGTCCTTGTTCTGCACAGAACTACTGTATAACTATTTATTTTGTAGTCAATCCAGTGAGGGGTAAAAGAATCATAACAAGTGCTCTGACAATGCTTTAATTTCCTTTTTTGAATGTACTGAAATAAGTTCTTTCCTTCCTGGAAACAGTGCTGCAGGTTTTTTTTAAACTTGTTATACTGAATAGGTTCTCATTAAATGAAATATTATTACAATAAAACATAACAATATATTTTTATACTTGATCATGTAGTTTTCATGTGTCCAAACAGAGTATAAAAAGCTGTGCTTTTTCATAGAAAGGCTATTTACAGATTGGCTGACCATTAGTTGGAAAACTGTAACACATTCAACTGGCAGAAAATAATACCTACAGTGCTTAATTCCTTCCTTGGAAAAATCCATGACTTACTTATATTTCCAAGCATTAAACATTAAATTCCTGTTCACTGACTGGTAATATTAGAGTGGTAATTTGGAAATTCCACTGCAGAAAATGTTTGCGTAACCAGCTAGACACATTTACTAAACTCTGTTTTTTTAATGTGGCATATACCTTTATAAATTAAAAAGTTTCTTCAATGATGTATTTCCCCTTTTATGGAAAGTATTTCCTTAAAATACACACATGGAGCTACGTGGAGCAAATATTTTAATGTATGTGTGTAACGGTATTTTAATAAGTATTCTTCATATGCTATATTTACTGGAAAATCCATAATTACCTACATTTCCAAGCATTCAGCATTACATTCCTGTTCATATTGTCAAATAGAACTGCATTTTCTAGTGGAAAAAATATCCAGAACTTATGTATTAGCAGTGACTTCCTCAACAGACACACAACTTTTATATTTTTCTGTGCTGAAATGTAAGTGAGCATTAGAACAGAGAAACCATTGCAGTGGGGTATCAAAACTAATTATATCCACTGTAGAATTAAGTGGTTTTTAAAAAGTCTATATTCCAAGTGAACAAGGTCAGTGTAACTACAGATCGCGTCTAAGTATCACTGTACATACATTAAAGCAAGATTATTCCGGGAACAGAAGCTATACAAATGCTTTGTACAACTCTACCAGCTCTAGTGACTAACTCCACATCTCCTAGTAAGTGTATTTAGAAAACTACACATTGTGCCTTAGCAGATCTGTCCTTAGGAAGCCTTACTTCCCAGCTTAGGAAGTGGCAGTGCTTTCGATAAAGTAGGTCTTGACCACTACTACATAAGGCTGATTCTAAACACTCAAGCATCACTGTTCCACTCTGATATGTGAACAAACTCATCAGCACCAAAATTCCCTTCTATCTGTGTAAAAATTCCAAACTCTGATATCTGAGTTATGGAGGCACCAATTAATCTCAGGAGAGAACTATTAGAGGGAAGACAGATATTCTGGATCTGATGGAAATGTGGGGACTGAACAAACTAAAGAGTACCGATGACAACTTTGTTCTTCTGACGAAGTATAGAAGAAAGTCTAAGCCAGGGCTGCTAACTCCTAGTCAAGGCAAGTAGAGACAACTGCCATTAGAAAAAAAAGGAGTTAAGGGTTAAGAACTTCAAAGGAATACCCTGCATAGGTTTGAAGGGAGAATTATTAAGAGCTTGTATACTAGATTCACCCTCCATTTGGGCTTAAACCTAAAAAGGACTATAAAAATGCTATGGAAAAAAAGATGTTGTCTTCTAGCGTATTTTTGAATTGTACCCCCATGATCAAACACCTCCCCAAAAGCAAAGGCCGCTAAGGACCTGATTGCAACAGCTTTGTCAATTCCATTGGGATTTTTTTTAATACTACTGATACATTTTGTAGGCTAAAGTTTTTTTAAAAATTTAGTCAATGGCAGCTACTATAGGAAAAGAAAGCATAAAAATTTTGGATTTAAAGAGTGCAGTGATTGTCAGATTCTCTCCCCCAGCCACCCCACGTCAACTCCAAACAAAGGAGAAAGAGAAACAACTCTTACATGCCAGGCTACTAGGGTTAGGATCTTGAGAGACAAATCAAGGACTAGTGCCAGAAAAATGCAAAACCAGATACAAAGGAGTCTTCTTTCTAGGGACAAATGGACTAGGTCCTTGACACAAGGCCTTGGCCAAGGAAGAGCCATAAAAGTGGTGCCAGCTTTGAGTCTTGCCACTCAGAAAAGGGGACTATAAAAACTATGCATAAAAGATCCTTGGAACCAAAGACTAAGAAGGCACCCAGTTGGCAGAGCAGAGGTTGCTTGTATGTGGAGGAATCCCAGGAAGTAGATCATTTACCAGAAACACACTAAAACGATGCTAATACAATAGTGAAGATTCAGGCACTTGATAATGGGAAGTTATTTGCTACAAGGTTGCTTGTTTTTGTCTCTTTTAGAAGGGGGGAGAATTGAGTTCTGCCACTAATATTCAACCATAGCAAAGGCTTGATCACTTGCTGGTCTAAAGTATAACAGTAGGATCTCTAAAAAGGTGTTTTATGTGAGTGCAAGATGTCCAGCAGGATGGATGGGCAAAGATCTAAAAACAGTCAGGCCCCACTGTGCTAAGGGCTCTAAAAATAACCATATCCGTCAAAAGAAAATAAAAAAAAAAAAAAGAAGAACAAAACCCCTCAGTTAGCCAATATCAAAAAAGCCATGATATGATCATGCCTACTCAAGCCAGTGCGTCGACATACTTCTCCTTTGCGAACACGATGCAAGCAACTGAAAAGAATAATATGGAACAACAATAATTGATCCACAAGGACATGGCATATGTTGCTGTTACAAGGATGCCAAAGGATTAAAAAAAAAAAAATTAGGTACAAATCCTTTCAAGGAACAGTAATATTTTCTTTTTCTTTCCAAGGTACATTTCTTGAAAAAATTCTTACCGATGGCAATTAGTTTAAATTGAAAAATGGAATCAGCAATTATGCTTTCCTAAGTCAGGGTCTGAATGAATCATTAAATTTCAAATCAGAGGCTTTGCTGTTTATCATCTTGAGGTAGACTATATCAGTCACATACCACAGAAATACTTTTTTTTTTTTTTTTTTTAAGTGAACTAGTGATCATGAAAAAAAATTAGAATATATGCCCAGCAATTTGACCGTATAGTCCATGAAGATGCATTTCCATTGGCTGAAATGTAATATGCAAATTAACTGAGTAAGAAGCAACCATCCCTGTGATATGCATCTCACTATTCAAAATAAGCAGCTGTTTCCCCAAGTATCAACCAGTAAAGTTAACACTACCTGGTAAATATGAAAGTCATAGAATTAGGAAATTGCAACATTATTGCTTCTTTCTCCTCCTCTACTCCTCTTCCAATGGCGGGATCTTCCTAAGTAACCACCATATTAAACAGCACACTGAGTGGAAACAGAGTACCAATGGGTGACTGTGGTTTGAATGGATGGGAGTTAAAGGGAACAGATATGAGAGATGATCAGGTTACTGTTTTTTTTCCTCCTGTAATATTATATATCTTGCCAGCTGCAACTACGTTTCTCCTTTTCATTCAGGATGATCTGAAGACAGAGTCTGACATCAAATCATAAGATCTCCACAATTTTAACAAAACAGACTAATGAGGCAGTTATAAAATTGATCATAACCCCATTCTTGAGAAATCTCCTTTATATTTATTATTTGCCAAAAAAAAAAAAAAAAAAAAGAGTGTGGTATTTTTGGTAGATATTTAAATTAAAAAGCTTTTTTCCTGAATCACACTTTGAGTAGTCAACTTTATTTCATACCCTCACATACCACATAACCTCACATAACACATACTCTCTTAAATTTCACAGAACGAATTCATTTTCATTTCAATAAACATTTACCATTAAATCCAGATTTTAATTTCAAAAGCCTCTCTTTGGTAAATATTGGTTTAAACTAGGGTTGTCGATTAATCACAATTACTTCATGTTATTAACTCAAAAAAATTAAGCACGATTGAAAAAATTAATTGTGATTAATCGCAGTTTTAATTGCACTGTTAAATAGAATACTGATTGAAATTTATTAAATATTTTGGTTGTTCTTCTACATTTTCAAATATATTGATATCAATTATAAACCAGAATACAAAGTGTACAGTGCTCGCTTTACATTATTTTTATTACAAATATTTGCACTGTAAAAATGATAAACAAATAGTATTTTTCAATTCACCTCATACAAGTACCGTAGTACAATCTCTATCATGAAAGCACAACTTACAAATGGAGTTTTTTTTGTTACATAACCGCACTCAAAAACAAACCAATGTAAAACTTTAGAGCTTGCAAGTCCACTCAGTTTTACTTCTTGTACAGCCAATCACTGAGAGAAACAAGTTTGCTTACATTTACAGAAAATAATGCTGCCCGCTTCTTATTTACGTCCCCTGAAAGTGAGAATAGATGTTTGCATGGCACTTTTGTAGCTGGCATTGCAACGTATTTACGTGCCAGATAACCTGGGCATACGTATGCCCCTTCATGCTTTGGCCACTATTCCAGAGGACATGCTTCCATACTGATTAGGCTCGTTAAAGATAATGCATTAATTAAATTTGTGAATGAACTCCTTGGGGAAGAACTGTATTTATCCTGCTCTGTGTTTTGTCTGTATTCTACCATATATTTCATGTTACAGCAGTCTCGGTTGATGACCCAGCATGTTGTTCATTTTAAGAACACTTACACTGCAGAGATGACAAAACGCAAATAAGGTGCCAATGTGAGATTTCTAAAGATAGCTACGGCACTCAACCCAAGATTTAAGAATCTGAAGTGCCTTCCAAAATCTGATCGGGACGAGGTAGGGAGCATGCTTTCAGGAATCTTAAAAGAGCAACACTCCGATGTGGAAACTACAGAACCTGAACCACCAAAAAAGAAAAACAACCTTCTGCTGGTGGCATCTGACTCAGATGATGAAAATGAACATGCGTCGGTCTGCACTGGTTTAGATAGTTATCGAGCAGAACCCATCATCAGCATGGACGCATGTCCTCTGGAATGGTGGTTGAAGCATGAAGGGACATATGAATCTTTAGCACATCTGGCATGTAAATATCTTACAACACTGGCGAATACCTGTTCTCACTTTCAGGTGACATTGTAAACAAGAAGCAAGCAGCAGTATCTCCTGAAAATGTAAACAATCTTGTCTATCTGAGCGATTGGCTGAACAAGAAATAGGACTGAGTGCACTTGTAGGCTCTAAAGTTTACATTATAGTTTTACATGTGTTTTAGTTTTGAATGCAGTTATTTTTGTACATAATTCTACATTTGTAAATTCAACTTTCATGATAAAGAGATTGCACTACAGTACTTGTATTAAGTGAATTGAAAAACTATTTTGTTTTTACAGTACAAATATTGATATAAAAAATAAAGTGAGCACTGTACACTTTGTATTCTGTGTTGTAATTGAAATCAATATATTTGAAAATGTGGAAAACATCAACAAATATTTGTATTTAACAATAAGTAGTATTCTATTATTGTTTAACAGCAGGATTAATGGAGATTAATTTTTTTAATCCCTTGACAGTCCTAGTTTAAACTGAACACTCTAATCACAAAGATTCACATGATTTATAAAAATATAAAATCAGAAACAAAACATTATTATGAACCAAGGATGAGGAATGCTTAGAACTCAAAGGATGAAAGGTCAGTAAGAATGTATTCTAGCATTGCTATCAAGACTGAAACATAATTGTCCAAGTATCATATCATATAGCTGACACTTGAAACATACGTATGTATCTACAGTATTGGCCTGCGTACACAAGTGATCAGCCAAATCCATCCTGATATGGATCAAGAAATTATCTTAGGATGAGTGTGTCCTAATGTCTGGTTTTTTTTTGTTTTTTTTTTAAAAAGTAAAAGCCATATTTGGTTGATTTTTAAAAAACAGAGTAAAGGTATCTACTTCAATACCTTAAATACTTTTTTTTCAGTTATCTTGAGGTCAACTGGCATACTCTGTAAGAGCTGAGTTGTAAATACTCAGCAAGTAAATAAATCTGTCCTCCTTGAATGGATCTTCTGAAGTCTGAAGGCAAAGTCTCTGGATGTAAAAATCTATGAAACCTGAACTGCAGAACACTCCAAAATAAGGAATATCATCAGATTGGTTTAATTGGTTATGAAAGTGTTCTACTATAAGAAGCTGGAAGATTTTTTCTTTCATCATATCATACATATGCATAATTAAGTGCAAAAAGATTAGCATGTTGTAGAGGTAGCACAGTTAAAAGCAAAGATACGCAAAGCTAAGGCTGCCACAGCAACATTAAACATTGCACATGTAATGTTTTCTATTGCTATTCTTCTGTTAAATACGTAGATTAGAAGTGGTGCTAACCTGAAAAGTGAAATAAGAAGGTCATATTATTTGCTTAATCTGTTGCATGTGAAGATGCTATTTTTACAATTACTTCTCAAAACAAACTCAATTTCTACATATAATGTTAAATGTGTATCAAAATACACAGGTATGGAAAGTTGATACAGAAGCCTTAAAAATTTTGCAGTTTTGGTCATTTCAACTGTACAGCCTTAGGACTAAATTTTGGCCTGAACAGAACAGAAAGGGCAGCTAAACCCATATATTTGAAGTTTACACCTCTGTAAAGGAATACATTCCGTATATTACTATTAGGCTAGAGACAGTTTTCTACAATTCTGTGTTAATATGGCAGCAGTGAATCCATTTATTTTGTGATATGTCTTGGTAAATGGAATCAAGGTGGGTGAGGTAATATCTTTTATTGCACCAATATCTGTTGAGGAAAGAGACAAGCTTTCAAACTTTCACCTGAGGGAGAGGTTTGCGTAAGTTTGAAAGCTTGTCTCTTTCACCAACAGAAGTTGGTCCAATGAAAGATATTACCTCACCCACCCTCTCTCTCTAAAATCCTGGGACCGACACAGCTACACCACCACCACAAACAACACTGGCAAATAGAAACATTTCTCTTTCTGAGAGTAATCTGAGAACGGAAGAACATACTGAACACTAGTGGAAACAACACAGATCTCAGGATCCACAATATAAAATACATATCCATTACTGATCCTGATCTGGATTTCAAAGGAAGATTTGAGAAATGTGCTTGGTGGGTTTTCAATGAAACACGTACTATCTCCCACATAGACTGTCCTAGGAATAGCTAGAGAGCAACAGCCTGTTCAGCTGGGAACACGCACACTACAATTTCATAAAAAGATGGAGGCATCATTACTAAGACTGCATGTCTGTCACAGATTCTTTGACTTTCTGTGACTTCTGCAGCATCCGGTGCTGGCTCAGGGGCTTCCAGAGCCAGGCAGCCCCTGGGCCAGCAGCAACAGTTTGGGTGTGTGGGAGGGTGCGGGGAGGCACTTACCTCGGGGGGAGAAGGGGGGTCCCTGGTTCCCACTGCAGCTCCTAGGCGGAGGGGTCAGTGGGCTCCGCACGCTGCCTGCACCTGCAGGTGCTGCCCCCGCAGCTCCCACTGGCTGTAGTTCCCGGCCAATGGGAGCTGTGGGGCTGGTGCTTGTGGTGGGAGAAGCGCATGAAAACCTCCTGGCCACTCCTCCCCCTAAGAGCTGCAGAGACATGCCCATCAGAACCTGGAAGGGAGTCTGCCAGCCCCGCCAACTCTTCCCCCCCTCCCCCGAGCACCCACGGCCCCCTGGCCCAAGTTTTAGTTAGGGGTGAAAAGTACAAGTCATGGACAGGTCATGTGCTGTGAATTTTTGTTTACTGCCCGTGACCTGTCAATTACTATTACTAAAAATACCCATGACTAAAACGTAGCCTTAATCATTACATTTTGCCAACAATCTTAGATACCCACTGAGCATGTTCTACTCCTGGGGGAATTCTGTGCCAAAATAATGTGCACCAAAAAAATTAAAATTCTGCAAAATTTCAACATTTTATTTGTCAAAATAACACAATATAATCACACTAGTTTCAATTATTTTTGTAATTTATTTCAAAATACTTGGCAGCAACTGTGCTCAAAAAAGATTCAGAAAATGTTTTTTGACAAATATTCCTTACTAGGCATTAATACAGACTTCTGAGTAATAATTCATTTAAACTACAATAAAGAAATGTATTTTCCGCACACCTCAGAAGCAATGCAAAGGCTTGCAGGTGTCAGGGGTAATGGAGGAGCGGAGAGAGAGGGAAGTAATTGCTGGGAATGAGCCGGGGTGTGAACTTGGAGGGTTGCTGGGTGTGGGTGGGAGAAGAATGGAACAGGTTTTTTGGGGGTGAGGAGGGATTGCTAGGGAGCCTCCACCATGCAGACCAGGGCTGACTCCTAGCCTCCCTCATTGTCAGCCACATCTGCCCCTGTCCCCATGTTTCCCTGCACCCCCCATCCCCATGTGTCCTTGCACCCAACTCAGCCACCCCTCCTCCCCCATCCCCATGATTCCCTGCATCCCCTCCCCCTTTGACCCTGCCCCATCACCCTGTGTCCCTGCACCCTCTCCCCATGTGTCCTTGTACCCCCACTCAACCACCCATCCAGCCCCCCCCGGACTAACCCTTCTGAACCCCAGTCTGATTCCCCCAGCAGCCCCATATGCCCCATGCTGTCTGTCACCCCCATATCCCATGCCTGCTGACCTGGTCCCACAGCCAGGGTGCTGTGAGGAAGGCAGCTTCTTTCTCTTCCCTATCAGCAGCTAGGGCTGCTCCCGCCTGGGAGCAGCTGCTTTCTGTTCTGGTGCCATAGCGGCCCATGGTGGGCGAAAGGAGTAACTATAGCACCTTTCCAGCAGAATGTACTTTTGGGGTGGGGACAGAATTCTGCATGGCACATGAATTGTGTGTGTGCAGTGGCACAGAATTCCCCCAGGAGTAATGTTCAGAAATTTTTTTTCACTCCTTCAGAGAGCAGCCATTAAATTTGGCCACTCGCATAATCCAAAAAGGCCCTTTTTTGTTCTTAAACAAAAAAAACAAACAACCACCACCACAATAAAAAACAAAAACAAAAAAAAAAACCTCTCACATTTCAGCTGAGATTAAACATGGAAATTCATTCCAAATGAGTATTTTTGTAAAGTTAAGAGCGGTCTGATTGTAACTGCTTGCAACCTTACCAGCAAGCTTTTCTTATTATGCCATATGATTTTAATAAAACCATGGAAAGTCACAGTATTTCCTGATAGCAGAAGCTGGGGTGGGTCACTCAAATACCTCTTCTGACTAATTCATTCCATTGTGTTTTCCATAAAATGATTCACAGTTGTATTCTACTTTCCGGACTACCTGGAAAACTTTTTCACAAAGTCTGTACATTATGTAAAGCAGAACACATTCTTTGTTTAAAGAAAAGGAGTATTTGTGGCACCTTAGAGACTAACAAATTTGTTTAGTTTCTGACTACAACTTCTGAAGACATTGTTTTCTTTCTAAAAGCAAACTGAGAATTGTTTTTTAAACAATTTATTCTAGTAAATATTCTTACAGTTTCATGAAGTAAAGTACCTGCCTGGAATAAATTCTGCTATGGAAAACCAAACCAAACCATTTTTTGTAAATGAAAATTTCACTATGTTCTTGCAAAATTATAGTTACATTTCGCACACAGTTCTACTCAGTTATATATCTTATTTATGTCAAACCTTTTAAAATATTTATTCTACTCTTACATGTCATCTCCTGGTGTGAGGTCATTACTTTTTATTGATGGCCTAATCTTGCTCCTGTTTAAAATCAGCACAATAAATTTGCCACTTAAGTGGAAGCAAGCTCAAGCCCTTAATCATAAACTCCTCTGGACAAGGACCTGTCATTGTTTAGAAATCTGTAAAGCTATACTGCCGTATAAACAGAAAAACTTGAAACTGATTATATTAACTTCTTGCAGATTTACAAAGTTGTCTTCTTTTTAAAGACACTACCTAGATAAGCGCATGAAAGGTTGTGAAGTATGTAATACTTTATGTTTAAGGATAAAATTATTCTTGAAACTCTAAACAATAATTCAGCTCAAAATATGGAGCTCAAACACTGCAATTTAGATGTTTTGTAGCTTTCTCTCACCTAAACTAAATTATAAAAGTGAATTTGGTTTTCCAGTATTTCATTATGATTTCCTCAGACAAAAACTATGTTTCTCACAATTTTTTTCCAGTTAAATTTTCCATTACACTGCTGTTCAAAAACAAGCTGGGTGATTAGATCTGTGTCACAGTTTGAGGAGGTAGGGCGTCACACTGTGAACTCCATTTTTATTTTAGGAGTGCCACTTTTGATTGTAAACTTTATTGTGACCTTCATTATGTATTGTAACCATGTTGATTAAGACATCAAGTTTGTGCTAAAAAGTGCCTGGTCATGACAATGCCAGTCTATTCTAGACATGGTATTGCTCATTATGAGGGGCGGGACTCTTCAGAGAAGGCTAACAGAAACATCAATATTTAATGACTCTTCCCTACTGGAACAATGGATTTTCTATCCCAGGAAAACAGACTTTGAATAACTTCTAAGGGAGCTGGAAGGGAGCAGTGACAATGCTGGAGCCTGATATTCCTCCATCTGAAGCACATGGTACACTTACACTGAAGCTGGAAGGAAATCTTCCTACCTATATAGACAGACTCATGCTAGCAGGGCTAGCACTAGTGCGCTAAAAATAACAATGTGGACATCCCAACTCAGGATCTCAAACATACCTGATCCCCTTAGCTTCAAAGCCTGAGCTGGAACATCCAATTTGCTATTTTTAGTATATTTGTTTGTGCCACACTAGTGCAAGTCTGCTTCTCAGGCTGGGAGGCTCACTCCCAGCTGCAGCATAGACATACCCACAGGAAACAAGGACAGAATTTTAAAAGACGACTGCTTCTCTGGTCTTGGCGCCAGTCCATCAACACACAGTGGAAGATCAGATTAAGGAGAGAGAAAGCAGGAGAGTCAGCCTAGCCTATGAATGCTGACCCAAACCTCAGTCTCATAGCAGGAATCCTTTCCTAAGCCTATCTGCCATGTTGTCGACGAAGCAATTAACAGAGAAATTCAAAGCACCTACAGCAAGGTGAAACTCTGAGGGAGCTTGTATAAATTCAGAGGGGCTGAGACACCAGGCTGAAAAACTCCACATGCCCAGGAAGAGGTACAAACATGAGACCTGCACCTGGAACGTGCCTTAGAGACCCAACAGAAAGAACAGAGACCTTGATTCTGCCAAGACATAGTTGGTTTAGGAGCAGCTTGGGACAACTCAACAGACTGATGTCCACCCAGAGAGGGTTGTGACTCCCTGTTTCTGCTTACATCCAATATCACAGAAGTAGGGGGTTCTTATGGCTAAGGCAGGATTTTATCCATTGTTGTTTAGGACTATTACAACTTGACAGGTGGAAGAGCAGTTAAGGGCCTAAAAAAATGCTCAGAAACAAATTCTCATCACGACAAAAATTTTTTCAAAATATTTAATACACCTCCAAATTGGCATATAATTTGTCTAGACAAAGTGTTGCTTGGACACCAATCAGGGATTGACCAGGGAATTTCAAACAAGAAAATTCTAAGATTATACTGTGCATAGTTAAAAGCCACTTAAAAGCAGGATTCTCAATATGGACCTGATAATGCATATTAACATCAAAAAAATGCTTCTGACATGCTCTTTTTGACAGAGAATTGAACTGTTTCAGAAGTAAGTGTGGCTAAAAGTAAGTATGATTTAATCACATTATTGCAAAAAATCTGAGATAATTCCAAAATAATAAATAAACGTTAAAAATGCAACATCAAGTGCAACATCAACATTTCAAACATCAAGTTAAAAAAGTGAGCATTATGAAAGTGGATAATGTCAACACCTATTTTTCACTACATAAGTTCCTAGTGCACATCTAAATTCATTCAGATACTCTGTTAACAGTAACAGTTAGAGAGACATTTAATTTTACTTGTTTACCTTGGACCAGGACATGAAATTCACTTACTTCAAATGTCTTTATTACTTACTTAGCTAAAAGACATGACATTCTTCAGTGTCCAAATAGGTATGGTAAAATTAGGTATTAAAAAAAGTGTTTCACATCAGAATTGACACATCTGAGTGTGTATGTCTGAATTTCCTTGAATGCTTCTGACAGTGCAGACCCTTACACAGTCCTCAAAGGTAGATTTCCACACAGGGACATGGAGGCACTAGGCTCCTGCAAGCTGCTCTCTGTTGGGGTACCCTTCGGTGGGAGTGGTCACTAGTGAGGTTTTGCCACATAAGAGGAAGCACTAATTCACATCCATGGCATCCCTGACATACTTAAGATGCCCTTACTGGTGGAACTCTCAAGGGAGGGCAGCACTGGCAGTAGAAACAATACCTTCCTTCCTCTGGCACTGAATGTCCCTTTTCCCTCTAAGCAAAGCAGCCTTTGCTGGCATAGAAGGTGTACCAGTAGGGATCAATCTAGCCTATCTACTTAGACCCCAATCCTGCAAAGACTTGTGCATGTAAACCCACTACACTCCCTGAAGGATCAAGTCTTAATTAGTTTGTTCTATGTGCTCTTTAATGGAGAGTTTCAGTTACAGGCCTTAATCACACATATAAAACTCTTAAAACTTCAAATACTTCTTTCAACATGAAATGTCATGTGTGGTCGCTTACAGTGGAGAATTTTTCTTTTTGGAAAGTGATGGACAAGCAGGTTGTGGTTAGATGTTGTGCTGTGTGTGTTTCCTTTATGTGCTGTCCCAGCCCTGTGCAGACAGTTGGCACAGCAGACCTCGAGTGAACCGCCCAATGACCACAAGGTTAGTTAAAGGACGAAGGCACCCAGCCAGGTTTATTGTTGACAAAGCATGGTACTGGTACTAGTACCCCACAGATTTTACCAGACCACTAATTCATGTATGCCCATAACAATGGACCAGCTCAGTGAACGGCGGGATTTTCTGTTCCTCCTTAGGCCAGACAAAGATACTCCCTTTGAGATACAACCTTATACCCCGATATAAACAAGTTAGTACTGTCCCTCTGACATAGTTAGTTACTGCTCTCTGACATGGCTAGTTATTATCCATCACCTTATACATGTTGGTTCGATTAAAACATATTTATTACGTACTGTTATCCTGACCTTATCTTTTAGGAGGGGTCAGTGTGTTCCTGTTATCCTTGGGGAATGTTTTTGTACCATCCTTGATACTGGGATATTCTGGTACCACTTGATATCGGGATGGGTTTGCATGAGTACTTTGTGACTAGCGCTTTTTAGGAATGTGTATTTTTGCAAGATCAGCTCTGTTCTTGCCCGATTTTGTGAGCTGTTTCGGCCTCATACCAGGTCTCTGATATAGGGGCTTATGTTTCAGGTTCTCTTCCTACTACATTTCCCCGCTTTTTGTCTTTTTATGGGGAGGATGTTTACCCACTGTCCTGGAAAGGCATAATGCATAGACTGAAGATGGCACAATGGGCTAAACACTGTTATGTGGCCACCTTACTTTGAGAGTCTTGGGAGACAGAGGAAAGGAAAGGGAAGAGGACGTTTTTCACATTTCAAAACACCTAATTTTTTTTGAAGATGGGCCTCAGCTTGGTCTTTCAAAAAGGTGTGTATATGTTGATTTTATTTTTTTATATTTATTTACACACACACACAGTGTGTTTTACAATATTTATTAAAATATTCCAACTTTATTTGTCCTGGTCAAATTTTGTTATCTAGGAATACTAATGAAAGGTCTACAGAAATTATTCAGTAAACTTTTTTTTATTCTATTATGTCTTTTGTTTATTCTTCTCTTGATACATGTTGCAACTCTGACCAAAGTGTGTCTACCTAATGAAAGAAGAACAAACTAATTACATGTATTTTGGCTATTCCCAAGAATAGTTTCCACACTATGTTGGAAAACCTTGCCTGACATAAGTAAGTCAATTAAATGCTAAACAGTACATAATCTAACCCTATGTCTCTCAAATGACCACTTCCGCTGAATGTATTCAGAAGGGTCAAGTTACACAAAGTTACAGTTATCTCTCTACTTGCATACAGAAGTAATGAAAACAGAGAACTTGAGTTTGATTTTTAAGTGATATATGAATACAAATGATGCTACAAAAGTAAGACTGGCTATTTTTGTCAATTCTGTAAAGTTGTCTAAATGTGCCTTAAAAACAAAAAGAAAATAGTGCAGCTATGACAGATTAAACATATATTAACACTGATTTAATTTCCCAAGTTTCGGGATATTTCAGTTTCAACTTCTGATTGATATACAATTTTTTCGTCCATTTCATAGCCATAAAATCCTTTTAATGGCAGCTATAATCATGAAACATTTTCTCAGGTTAAGAAGGAAAAATATGAAACTTCCTTCAGATTACTACTCAAAGTTATCTGTAGTTTGTCTACTATTAATGCCACTCTCTAGTGTATTTCTCGGAGGAGTCTTATTAAATTACTGCAATGAAAACATCTTGTTCAAAGGAAAGACTACCAATATATATACAGCATATGTACAGTGATTAAAATAACCAAAGAGTTGAATACAGAGGGCCTACTCCCCTTACCCATCTGGAGAGCAAATTTAACCGGAAAAAGTGACCAGCTTCTTGTGCATCTAGACATAAAATTAGATCAGAAAGACAACAGTATAATAATCTGAATCAACATTAATACAGAAACATGTTAAAAGAATGATGAGTGTTAATGGAATATGTAGAAAGATAGGGAGGGGAGAAGAAAAAGAAAAGGAAGACCAATAGTAGTATTCCGCCCCCAACCCGTAACAGACAGTGATCTGGAGAGCTCACAAGAAAAGTTTCTTAGACAGTTGGCTCTTTCTTAATAGTTAACTATTTTGCTACTCAGTAACTGACAATTATGCTAAAAATAAATCAACTTGGTTACAGTTATACAAGGGATACAGTTATGCCTGTATCAGGAAGCCGTAAAACTGGGCGTCTATTTTTGATTATTTTTTTTGGGGGGGGAGCAATAAAACACCTTTGACAGTTTCTCTTATCAGGTGTTAAGCTGCAACTGGTGCAGGATTGTGCTGGACATTAATTTGGCCAGATCCCACTCTCGCTTACATATCATTTTAATATACAATGAAGTCTAGCTTTTTTGGGATTACTTTTTTATTTCCTCACCCCAAACCTATATGTGACCAGTTCATCGAGCTCTGTTTAGTTTGCTTTGTGCTATTTAAGGTAATTCATAGTGTTTTCTATAAATCCATCAACTATATTTCTTTTATACTAAAATTCTAATTCTTCATCGTCGCATACAGAAGGAAGGGTACATGTGAACGTGAGTGGGGAAAAAGTGTTTGATTTAGCACCTAAAATCCTCGCTGGTGGTTTTGTCTTGTTACTGAAGGTCACCAAAATCAGAATACACAGCCAATCGTGACTTGCTCAAGGTAACCTACCTCACCTACTTTGTCTTGCTCAAGGTAACAGTCAGCTGCAGGGATGTGAATAAAGCCTAATTCTTTGCACTATGTTGCGTCCACTAGACACCCTTCCCCTTTCAGCTTATTCTTGGTTTTCTGCGCTTTTATAATGGAAACCTAGAGTTGTAGTAAGACATTAAGCAATAGGTCTCATCAAGCTGAAATCTTTGCTTGTTCTGGTCTTTAAGTCTTCTCTACTAAGGAAAGCCTTAACAGAGTGTTAGTAGTCTCCATGAAATTTAAAGTTTTATCCAAGTCCTGTTTAGAACATACTACTCTTGGGTGAATTCTGTGCCACTCCATACCCAAACCCCACCTCCCTGAACCTCATACCCTGCATCTGGAGCCCCCTGCACCCAGACCCCCTGTCTCCAGACAACCTCCCACTGAGCTCCCTGCACTCAAACCCTAACTCTGACAAGCCCCACTCCCCTGCACCACCCTGAGCCCTGACATCCAGACCCCCACGCCACTGACCCCCACTTAGCTGCACCCAGATCCCAACCCAGCCCCACTCTCCCAGCACCCAGACCCCTCTGCTGAGCCCCAACCACCTTCACCTGGAAGCCCCTGCAGAGTCCCATTGCCCCTGCACCTGGAACCCCATCAACGAGCCTCTGTGCATCCAGCTCGCCCCACACCTAGACCACCCCCTCCCCGCCCGCACTGAGCTGTCTGCACCCAGACTGTCCCACACAGAATCCTTTCACCCCACATCTGGATTCCCTCATACTTGGAACCTGCCTGGTTGAGCCTGCCTGCCCCACCCTTGGTGCTCCTGACACAGAGGAGCAGGGCCCCAGGGTGTTTCTGGGGCAGACTCAGGCCTTGTACTGTTGTCAGGGTCGGGTGCAACCTCACCACTGAGTTCGTGTCCCAGGAGTGGGGGCAGCAGGGTGATCTCCCACCTTCATGCAGCCAGTGACCTATGCTCTCCACTGCCATGTGAAGCCTCTGCATTTATTGACAAATAAAACTTGCAGAATTTTAAAATATTGTGTACAGAATTTTTAAATTTTTGGAGCAGAATGTCGTCAGGAGTAACATACAGTTTTCAGAAGCTGGTCCTTTAAAAACAACCACAATGAAACAGTCTGTAGGACCTGAAACAGACTTTTCTGATATGCTGACAAACTAAGCATTTTTGGAACCAAACTGAACTTTTCAGATTTTTTGATTTGTTAACCAAAATGGAAAAAACAATTTGTGCAGCTCTAGTTATAAACTTGACGAGAATTAGATTTTACACTGTGTCCAAAGCACACATATGAATCACAAAATTGCAGATGTATGTAAGCCCTGAGGTAATATATCCACTTGATGAACAAAGGCATTTGAATATGAGAAGCCAGCATGACCAGCTTCTAATATTAGGGTCATGGGGGCTATAAGCGAGCCACAGCTATTGCGGTTGCTTCTTCCCGTCTGTCCTGCGTACTAGTAGACTTGGAGGAAGTGCAAAGACATCTTTTGGAGGTTCTGTTGTTTCTTCTTTGAGCTTACTCCTTCAATTGCCTTCTCAAAAAGCTCCCAAAGAGCTTTGAGTTACTTCCAGGGACATTCTGTGCCAAAAGTTAAAAATTCTGTGCACAATATTTTAAAATTCCGCAAATTTGTCAAAGCAACACTACATAATCATGCCAGTTTCAATTATTTTAGAAATTTCAAAATACCCATCGGTAAGTATGTCTAACAATACAGACACACACAAAAATTCCCCCAGGAGTAGAGAGTCAAAGAAACCCCTATGACAACCAAGTTCCTACTTCTCTGTCCCCTTCCTCCCCAGAGCCCAGCTGCATGCCCTCCCTCCCCAGCCCAGATACCCTTCCCCCGAGCCCAGCCGTGGGCCCCTCCCCAGCCCAGTCACCCAACCCCTTCCCCACAGAGCCCAGCTGCGGGCTCCCCCTTGCCCAGATACACAACCTCCTTTCCCTGCCCCCAGAGCCCAGCCATGGCCCCCTCACTACTCAGAGCCCAGGGCTCCAGAGAGAAACAGCCTGATGCTGGATCTCGAGTCTGTTTGGAGTTTCCTGAGCACTGCCATCTCCTTCCCTCAGGGCGTGCAGGGAACTGCAGCTACCAGAAACCTTCTAGCTTCTTCCCCTTTCCCCAGTAGCATCTTCTATGTGTGAGCTGGGCTGTGCTGGGTCTAGCAGCCAGCACTACTGCAACCCATTTCTGTGCGGGAAAGGAAATTCTGTGAACGTTAATTTCTGCAAAATTCTGCATTGCGCAGTGGCACAGAATTCCCCCAGGAGTATTTAGTGTATCTGGAATCTTCCATAAACTATTAACCTGGATACCTGCTTTCCATTATTTTAGCTACAAATGTCATATGGCTACCATATGTATCTGAACCTTACTGGTGAACTTCAATGGGTTCTGTGAACTCCTAAAAGAAAGATTTTCTCATTAACAAATGCTGCACTAGGTCAAGTTTGGGATTTGGGACTCCAAAGAATTTTCCATCCTGCAGACTGACACACGATTTGTCTTTTTTCTGTACAGAGATGAAGGGTGGCAGAAAGAAGGCACAGTTTCTATTATTTTCCTTCATTCGTTTGGCCATCAATCTGGGCGCCTCTATGAGAGACTACTGCTGTCTATATGGAAGGGAAACTCCTTCTTAAAGGCAAAGATTCCTTCTAAAATGCAAGCTTGGCTTCAACTTCCAAACAAAACAAAAAAACCCACAAGTAAAATATGCTGAAAATTGAGGGGGGAACTTCGTAATACACCTGTGCCAACACCGCACTTCCTCCTTGGTAGAAGTCTAAAGTAGGCAGAACTGAACTGAGCTGCCAGAGAGTGTAAACCCAAGTCCTATCCTGGCGACTGATTGAAAATGGGACCAGACCAATCTTATTCACAGAGGGGAAAATGAGTTGTCAAAATAAGCCTAGATGTGAAGAACAGGAACTCACCTTTGCCATAAATAAAATCCTGTCATTATGAGATTTTTCTAATGAAAGTTTACTAACCTGATTTCTTAATATCTGAAGAGCGAGGAGGAAACGGACAATGCCTGGTATACTGTATAATGTCATCTGTTATGAGGGGCTCCATTTCCATTATTTATACATATAGCACAATCATTAAGCGCTCAATGCAAGCAGTACCCAACTTCTTTAGAAGACCAGCTTCCACACTAGACTTGGTCTCCTCCTTTCCTGGAGTGGTAATTCTGAGGTTTCTTTATGACTCTGGATCACAGGTGACAGTGCAGAATGCAGCAAGCCTACAAACTATGTTGCCTACTTGCTTATATCAGCTTTTTTCAGGGGGCAGAGAAAGGAAGAAAAAAGGAAAGATTACATTTGATTTTTATATATAAAGCTAGCAAAAATATCTGGCAGCACAAAAAATAAAAGATGTGCTTGTGGAATATTGGTTTGGAAGATTTTTTTTTTTTTTTTAAAGTGAGAATGAGTTCAAATCTAAAACAACTAGCAATATCATTCTCCCATTTTCTGAAGCATGCTGAAAAGGGAAGTCTCTTACAATATTTCCTGTTCTTAGGCTTCTTGGCACTTCAGCCATGTCACTGCAGTCTGATAGCAAACAGATCTGTCCTAATGGAAATAGTGATTGCTCCAGGGAGATACGTGAAACAGCTGCTGTTGCAAGCAATGGAAAGTATGAATAACTCCTGCCTGGGGTTGCATAACAAAGAATAATCAGATCAGAATTTATGTTAAGTTATCATTACTCTTGACTATTAAACCCACTATTAGCCCATGTGTTTTCATGTCTCAAAACAACATACAATGATTTAAAAGTGTCAAAAGACACTAAAAATAACTGGGGAAAGCCATCAGAGTTCAGGAATCAGACATTTTTCTCTTGAGAAGGGAGAAAAGAAAATTAAGTCTGCTGAGAGATTTGTATCCTTTTAAGCAGTTCTAAGGATGTTTCAGTTTTTTTCCTGTTTATGATCATACTCCAGGCAAAGACTAAATGCAGTATTAGAAACATAGCCAACAAGAGAATGCAAATCTTCAGTGCAGCAATTCAATGCAGGGATTTTAGGACAGACTGTTCCCAATTGCTCCCACTCACAAAAGATGCAGCTATGTCTCTTCACTGACTTACCAAGAGAGTAACAATAGAAACTACTGATCTTATCAATATGATAATGCAATAGTAAAGTTTTGAAGCTCCACTGTAAAAGACTGCCAAAAAAAGACAAGATTAAAAAGCAGCAAAAAGGTGGAGAGAATGAAATGAATATTCATCTCTGGTCTTACGTAATATTGACTAAAGCTTACGTTTAAAATTGAAAACTATTGCCCTGCCAGTTGAACAAGCTATGATAGCGGAGGCATTATTTCCTATTAGCTATCACTTTTTCAACTTAAAGACCACCACTTTTCCCTATAAAACTATTAAGTGATTTTTTAAAAACATGTCCTAAAACTTAAATGCATACTTATTTAAATGCTACACTGTCACAAACAAAAAAACAAACAAACAAACTTTTCCTGCTAGGACATAACACTGGAATTACTCTACACTGAGGCTTTTCTATTTAGATCATAGGGTCATATGACCCTGTCTCATTCTATTTTTAGATGCCCAGAAATGCCATCAAAAGTTAACCAAGTACTGTACTGTCAGATCATTGGTGAAACAGAAGGGTTAAGTAGTAATATTAGTGAGTTAGAGATACAATGTGTCACAAGATACAATGTGAACAAGAGCTGCTTGCAATTAGAATTACAAAAAGTCAAGACCACAGAATCTTAGTGTCCATTAAGAAATTTACCTTTTTGGGCTTCTGCCATCATTAGTGTTAAAAAACTCTCTCAATATACAATAATTGCACCTGGAAAAATACAATTACTTCTTGAAATTAATGTTTTGTCTGTTTTGCTAACTATCCAAAAATGTTCCACTTCAAAATATATGTTTAAACCAACTCATTGTTCTTCCTCAACTGACTGCAATGGAAAATTTCATTTGATGGAGGCTACAGAAATATAATCCTGCCATTTTTAACACTATTGTGGTTTTCTGAAGATTACTAGAGCAGACAGTAATTTTTTCCTTGACTATCCTTAATTACAGAGGATGCAGAGGAAGACTGGTCAACAGAAGATAGATATAAAAAAGTTAGTAACTTGTATTTAGCTGTGATCCCATGTCTATCTTTAATCATCCAGTCATACAAGCCAAGACAGTACCTGCCTTTGTAACAAAAAATGAATCTGCAAGACATTTTAAATCAAACCTTAATCCAAGCAGTAGTCGGATTTAAAAACCAAAAATCTTGTCTTTATGTAGTACAGAGAATCAGGCACCAATTATAGACTACTTTAGAATAAAATCAGTTAACTGCAGGAGTACGTTTTAGAAAGTTTGTTTAATCATACAGGTGACTTAGGTAAGTCATACAGAAAACTAATTTCTTGGTGTGTTTTGGGGTGGTTATTGGATCTATGAAGATATGAGTTCCTGGCAGTAGATAACATCTACCACAGAATATGCTCCAAGGAGAAAGTCCAGGATATACACCTTAACACACTCAAAACCGCCTTCACCAAACAAAGACAATCCTCCAGAAAAGTAAGTCGCATCATGGAATGGACCATCCAAATACCCCGAGAGAACCTGCTTCAATACAGAAAACTCCTTCTGACCACCCAACTGTACTTGTCACCTACCACCCCACACTGGAACCTATATGGGTATCAAACAATTACAACCCATATTGGATGGGGACCCCATCATGAAAGAAATCTTTCCTGAACCCCCTCTTTTGGCCTTCAAACCTATATGGGTGAAACCAAACAACCACTACACTTGAATGAACTCACAGAAAAACTATAAAAGACAAAAATCCCATATCACCTGTGAGTGAATACTTTTCACAAAGCGATTGCTCTATAATCTGACTTCTCAGACCTCATCCTCAAAAGGAAACCTGCATAACGCTGTCGAAAGACAAACCTGGGAGCTTAAATTCATAAAAATCATGGAATGAAGAGACACATTGGATATAGTAAAAGCTGTTTTATCCAGCACTTCTCCAATCGGAAAGTTCCGTAAACCAGCATTTCTGATCTTCATTGAAATTCCGGTTTATAGTCTGATTGGCACGGGGCTGGCAGGGGGTTGGAGCGTGGGATCTGGGAAGGAGTTTGGGTGCGGAAGGGGGCTCGGGGCAGTGGGCTGGAGCCAGTGGACATTCACCTCTGGCATCTCCTCACAAGCGGTGACCTGTCCTGGCTGCTCCTAGACAGAGGCGCGGCAGGTGACTCCGCTCACTGCCCCCGCCCCGAGTGCTAGCTCTGCAGCTCCCATTGCCTGGGAACTGTGACCAATGGGATCTGTGAAGGCTGCACGCAGGACAGGTCACCACTTGCGGGGGAGCTGCCCAAGGTGAGCATCCCCCAGATCCAGCACCCTCTCCCATGCCCCGACCTGTTGCCCTGAGACCCCTCCCGCACCCAAACTCCCTCCCTCCTGGTTAACCGGCATTTTTCACTTACCGGAACCCCTTATTCCCCGAACATGCCAGATAAAACACCTTTTATTGTATATGGCTTATTAAAACAATCTATAACCCATTAGCAACCCCCTAGTTGCCTTCCCCCTCCTTCTTTCATGCCCCTCTCCCCCATGATTGGAGGGCTGTTAATGGGCCACTTCACCATGAATGGTCCCCTGAAATGAGCTAACTACTTATGCTAAACAATTTATTCTACCTTGTATTTAGCTGTGACACACTGAGTACATTTCCCAGACCTTAGGAAGAGCTTCGTATAAGCTCTAAAGTTTGACTATGTCTACACTACAGACCTTACAGCAGCTGCACCGCTCTAAGGTCTCCTGTGTAGCCACTCTATGCCGGCAGGAGAGAGCTCTCCCACTGGCATAATTAAACTATCTCCTGTCTCACTCCAGAGTTTTTTTGTTCTCAAAGCAACTAACATTTATAGAAAATTACTACAAAAAAAAGTAGAGAAACAGTAATTTTGTTACAAGAGGAAATATGAGCTATTTTGCTTCCCATGCAGCAACGTCCTCCATCAATACATCTAATAATAAATAGCAATGCTACAGGCATTTAATATAATTATATAGCCATCTTCACAGGTGGGGAAAATATACTGATTGACGTCAGAAAAAGCTATAATGAGACCTTCAAGAGGTGGCCCAAAAGGAAACTGAAGTGATTTAGTTATGATTTGATATTCAACTTATATCTACTTAGCAAGAAGTATTTAAAATTGGTTTTCAAAATAGTTAAAAATACCTGTCATTATTTCACTAGTCCCATATCTGTGAACTGTGCTCGTCCCTCCATTTCAATGGGAGCTACCACGATGCTAATATTGTGGTTTGGACTTTCTACTAAAAGTAGATTAAGACATAGGAAATCATCAGTATAGGTGGAAAATCATAGAATCTTAGAAACGTAGGGCTGGGAACCAGAAGTCATCCAGTCCATCTGCCAGCTGAAGCAAGATCAAGTATGCCTATGCCATCCCTGACAGGTATTTGTCTAATCAGTTTTAAAAAGCCTCCAAAGAGACGTTCTACAACCTCATTAGGTAACCTTCCTCATAAAGTTTTTCCTAATCTCTAACCTAAATCTCTCTTGCTGCAAACCAATCTAATTAATTACTGTCCTACGCCCAGTGGTCATGGAGAACAACTGATCGCTGTCCTTGCATTCAAATCTATTTTAAGGCATGTTTGTTTGTTTTTTTTAAAACACACAATTTCATTTTATTATTATAAAGATATGCTTTCAAAGAGCTGCCACAAGCTAATCTTTAGTTAGCTTTTATCTATTGCAAGTTTTTTTAATAGTGCAATGCTACTTGGAAAGATGCATACACCCAGTACTGTATTTCACAGCTCTTTTTAGGAGCATATGTAACAATGTATCGGTAATGCATTGTCACTTAGGAAAAGAATTGTTAATTTGAATATTAATATAATCAAGATTTATTTACTTTTTTAGAAAAAGGCATGTTTGATTTTGACTGACTTTCCACTTCAAACAGTAGTTTCTATGGTTGCAAAATTTCTGGATAAGATACATCTCATACAGAAAAGGGACATAACTTGCATACTATTACTACTAAATATAACTTTTTTCTCTAAAGTATAGAAAGTTCCGTTAAGTCAGCAATAGTCAACATAAGTAAACTGTTCTGTTTCCACATTCAGGTTAGTCTCCCCAAATTACGTACTTCAAAATGATTATTAATCCAATCAAAACACTAGAGTCTAGCCCAGTCTACTACTAATTGTGAAAAGTGAAAGACTAAATTAAAAGAAGAAAAAAAAAAAATCTCCTCCCAGGCATAAAGGGAAACAAAGCAAAAACAAAAGCACAACATTCCTTCTTTGCGAATGGGGGGGGGGGGGGGGCGGAACCCCCCCTCCCCCCCAAGATCTACCCAAGTCTTCATATATAAGGCCTTGTCTACACTACAGAGTTTTGTCAACAAAAAGGGAGCTTTTGTCGACAAAACAGTGAATACTACAATGTGACTTTTGGTGGCAAAAATGCCGTTTTTGTGACAAAACAAAACCACTCTGACTAAAAACATAAGGCTTTTTGCGCAAAGTTTTCTGTCGACAAAAGGCCAGTGTAGACAGCATGCTTGATTTGAATCGCTTTAATTAGCCTCCAGGAGGTGTCACACAATGCTCATCCTGACCGCTTTGGTCAGCGCTTTGAACTCCACTGCCCTGCAGCCAGATAAACTAACATCCGCCCCTCCCACTTAGAAGCCCCAGGAATTTTTGAAATTCCATTTCCTGTTGGCTCAGCATGAAGAAGTCTCATTGCATCTTCCCAGGTGACCATGGTGGCTTATTGCAGCAAATGCTCTCCTACTTGGATCACAGCGGAGCTGCTCGATCTGCTCACTATATGGGGAGAGGAGGCTGCACTTAAGCTGTAGGAATTTTGATACATACGGGCAGATTTCTTGAGGCTTGTGCAAAAAGGGCTATGACCAGGACACGCTGCAGTGCAGAGCAAAAAAAAGGAGCTGAGGCAGGCGTACCATAAGGTGAGGGAGGCAAACGGTCGCTCCGGTGCTGCACCTAAGACCTGCCAGTTCTGTAAGGAGCTGGACGCTATCCTTGGTGGCGACTCCACCTCCACCACCAAGAGCCCCATGGATACCTTGGCAGGCCTGAAGGCGGTGGAAAAAGGACCTAACCCAGAGGATGAAGTCGTTGATGAAGAGGAAGTTAGACAATGATGTGGAGCTCCCAGTGGGGCAGGCAACCAGGAACTGTTCACTACTCCAGAGGTGTCTAGCTAGTCTCAGCAGTTGCTCTCCAGTGAGCAAGAAGCAGGAGGCCATGCACATCCGGCAGTATGTGTTCAGGTGCCCCTCCCCCTGCTGTTTTACAGCCAAGTTGCTCCTGCAGCTGCTCCCGGGACCCTCCTACTGGCTGTGCAGAGCGGGAGGGGAGGAGAGGGGGCTAATGTCAGGGTGTCCCCCTCCCCTGTACCCGTTCTCCACAAAGCAGGGAGAGCTGCTGTGGTCTGAATCCCCCTTCCGGGTGAGTGAGTGCCATATATATCACACACACAGAGACTCTCTCCCTCCCCGCTGCCCATGTACCCCATCTCCACAGAGCAAGAAAGGGGAGACAGGGCTCAGAAGCAGGACAGGTTTCAGTAAGTGCCTTAAAAAGAGAGAGTGCACAGCACCTCTCAGAAACTTCCCCAAGAGCCAGCACGTGCACATACAGTCTTTCACGCTCACTTCCCAACACATACTCGTGTTGCTGCTGTTGTTACTTCTTGGTACTTCCTGCAATGGACATATATTCCCTGTAATTGTATTCTTTCAAAGAGTGTTATTTTAGTTTTTTGACTAGTCTATGCATTTCATAATTTTTATTTCTCTTACACTTACATTTAATTCTTTGAGTAGTGAGTTCTAAAATGCCTAAACTGTCCTGGCTGGCGCTCCCCCTCCTCAGTCAACACTCACCATGCTTTGGGCGTTCGCTGAGATGTGTGCTTGTCAAGGGTAAGTGAGAAAGTGATTGTTACCTAACCAGAGGTGTAATTTTACTGAAATGTTTAAATGCTGTTCATGAACTTATGCTTCTGTGCCTTGTTCCTTGTGCTTTGGCAGATGTGGCCTTGAGAAACACCCCGCACACTCTGGCTGAGCATCTCCGCCAGAAAAGAAAGTGCCCAAGACGCAGCAAAGACGACATGTTCCATGAGGTGCTGCATTTCTCCAAAGTAGAAAAAAGGGAGCGCAAGGAGAGGAGGGAAGCCAAAAGACAGGACAAAAGAAAAATCAGGAGTTTGTGAAGGATGCTACTGAGTGGATGATTAAAGTCATGGAGACGCAAACACTGACGCTGAAGTCCTTAATAATGCTGCAGACTGAACAGATGCATGCCCACCCTCCCCTGCAGCACATTCAGAACTCTTTTCTGTGTCCCTCCCAAACTCCGTCCCCACAATCCTTTCCACTTTCCAGGACTGCTCGGTTTTCCCTTCACTTCACTCCCTCGGAGAACTTTTAAAACGATAGCTGGACCGACACACAACTCTGAAAGTCTGCCCTTCCCTGGTACCTCCTTTCCCACCAAGCATCTTTGTATGGGTGTTGTTTCTTGTGCAATAAAAGCAAAGCTTTTGAACTGTAACATCTTTATTTGTTTTCTACAAATTGAGGTAGCAGGCACTACCAACACATATACAGGCAGTTTAATCATTTGATTACTGGAATGTAAGCCTCCAAATTTTACCATTGCTTCCTAGGAAAACTACATAAAATGTAACAATGCAGCACTAATCACAGAGATATACATTACTGGTTCTCATTTTCAGAGTGTTGCCTCAAAGCCTCTCTGATTCAAATTGCCCCTGCTCTAGGCCCCTCTGATAGCCTGGCATCTGGCTGCTCAAAATCAGCAGCCAAGCAGTCTGGCTCAACACTCCACCCTCGAGCAAATCTTTCACCCTTAGCTTCACAAAGATTACGCAACGTACAACACACGGCTATGACCAATTATCCTCACTGAGGTCTAACCTGCCATAAAGGCACTGCTAGTGCACCTTTAATCTGCCAAAGGCAAATTCCATTGTCATCCAGCACCTACTTAGCCTGTTGAACCATTCCTCACTGCTGTCCAGGTTTCCTGTGTAAGGTTTCATGAGCCACAGCTGTACCTGTGGCTCATGAAACCTGGGAGACCTGTACACCGGGTCTCCCAGGATCACTATGGGCATTTCAACATCCCCCAATGTAATCTTCAGGTCTGGAAAGAAAGTCCCTGCTTGTAGCTTTCTGTACCGGCCGGTGTTCCTGAAAATGTGTACGTCGTGCACCTTCTCGGACCACCCTGCGTTGATGTCAGTGAAACGTCCACGGTGAGCCACAAGTACCCTTTCAGCTTCCCTCCACTCCTTGCACTCCCTTTTCTCTGCATTGGAGAAGTGCAGTATCTCCAGGAGTACTCCTATTGATGTGCATCTCTCGAGGCATCTAGATAGACTTATGTGTAGTGCTGGGGAGGAGCCGGTGGTTGTGGTATATGTAGGTACTAATGACATAGGGAAGGGTAGGAGAGATGTCCTGGAGGCCAAATTCAGGCTGCTAGCAAAGAGACTGAAATCCAGGACCTCTATGGTGGCATTCTCAGAAATGCTTCCAGTTCCACGCACAGAGCCAGGTAGGCAGGCAGAGCTTCAGAGTCTCAATGCGTGGATGAGACGATGGTGTAGAGAGGAGGGGTTTAGATTTATTAGGAACTGGGGAAACTTTTGGGATCAAGGAGCCTATACAGGAAGGATGGGTTCCACCTAAACCGAAGTGGATCCAGACTGCTAGCACTTAACATTAAAAAGGTTGCAGTTTTTAAACTAAGATGTGGGAAAGCCGATTGCTGCAGAGGCGCACGTGGATCGGACAGAGACTTCTCTTAGAGGAGAATCTATTGATAGAGATTCTCTAGGTTTTAGTCAGGAGGAGCGGACGGAAGAGGATAAAGTATGGGCCAGATCAGAAGAGAAACATTCACATAAAAAAGAATCTGACACATCAGAAAAGGGCAGACAAACAGTGACAAGTTTTTAAAGTGCTTGTACACAAACGCTAGAAGTCTAAATAATAAGATGGGTGAACTAAAGTGCCTCGTGTTAAAGGAGGATATTGATATAATAGGCATCACAGAAACCTGGTGGAGTGAGGACAATCAATGGGACACAATCATTCCGGGGTACAAAATATATCAGAAGGACAGAACAGATCGTGCGGGGGGTGGGGAGAGGGAGTGGCACTACATGTGAAAGAAAATGTAGAATCAAATGAAATAAAAATCTTAAATGAATCCACATGTTCCACAGAATCTCTATGGATAGTAATTCCTTGCTCTAATAAGAGCATAACAGTAGGGATCTATTATCGACCACCTGACCAGGACAGTAATAGTGACGATGAAATGCTAAGGGAGATTAGAGAGGCTATCAAAATAAAGAACTCAATAATAGCGGGGGATTTCAATTATCCCCATACTGACTGGGTACATGTCACCTCGGGACGAAATGCAGAGACAAAATTTCTTGATACTTTAAATGACTGCTTCTTGGAGCAGCTGGCACAGGAACCCACAAGGGGAGAGGCAACTCTCTATTTAGTCCTGAGTGGAGAGCAGGATCTGGTCCAAGACGTAAGTATAACAGGACCGCTTGGAAATAGAGACCATAATATAATAACATTTAACATTCCTGTGGTGGGAACACCACCTCAACAGCCCAATACTGTGGCATTTAATTTCAGAAAGGGGAACTATGCAAAAATGAAGAGGTTAGTTAAACAGAAATTAAAAAGGTACAGTGACTAGAGTGAAATCCCTGCAAGCTACATGGACACTTTTCAAAGACAACATAAGAGGGGCTCAACTTAAATGTATACCCCAAATTGCCTACTAAACAACCAGTGGGGCCCCTGGGTGATCGAGACAGAAAAGGAACACTTAAAGACGATGAAGTCATTGCGGAGAAACTAAATGAATTCTTTGCTTCAGTCTTCATGGCTGAGGATGTTAGGGAGATTCCCAAACCTGAGCAGTCTTTGGTAAGTGACAAATCTGAGGAATTGTCACAGATTGAAGGGTCACTGGAGGAGGTTTTGGAATTAATTGAGAAACTTAACAGTAACAAGTCACTGGGACTAGATGGCATTCACCCAAGAGTTCTGAAAGAACTCAACTGTGAAATTGTGGAACTATTAACTATGGTTTGTAACCTGTCCTTTAAATCAGCTTCTGTACCCAATGACTGGAAGATAGCTAATGTAATGCCAATATTTAAAAAGGGCTCTAGAGGTGATCCTGGCAATTACAGACTAGTAAGTCTAACATCAGAACTGGGCAAATTAGTTGAAACAACAGTAAAGAATAAAATTGTCAGACACACAGAAGAACATAAAGTGTTGCACAAAAGTCAACATGGTTTCTATAAAGGGAGATCATGTCTTACTCATCTATTAGAGTTCTTTGAAGGGGTCAAACAAACATGTGGACAAGAGGGATCCAGTGGACATAGTGTGCTCAGATTTCCAGAAAGCCTTTGACAAGGTCCCTCACCAAAGGCTCTTACGTAAATTAAGTTGTCATGGGATAAGAGGGAAGATCCTTTCACGGATTGAGAACTGGTTAAAAGACAGGGAACAAAGGGTAGAAATAAATGGTAAATTTTCAGAATGGAGAGGGGTAACTAGTGGTGTTCCCCAAGGGTCAGTCCTGGGACCAATCCTATTCAACTTATTCATGAACGATCTGGAGAAAGGGTGAACAGTGAGGTGGCAAAGTTTGTAGATGATACTAAACTGCTCAGGATAGTTAAGACCAAAGCAGACTGTAAAGAACTTCAAAAAGATCTCACAAAACTAAGTGACTGGTCAACAAAATGGCAATGAAATTTAATGTGGATAAATGTAAAGTGATGCACATCGGAAAAAATAACCCCAACTATACATACACTATGATGGGGGCTAATTTAGCTACAACTAATCAGGAGAAAGATCTTGGAGTCATCGTGGATAGTTCTCTGAAAACGTCCACACAGTGTGCAGCGGCAGTCAAAAAAGCAAACAGGATGTCAGGAATCATCAAAAAAAGGGACAGAGAATAAGATGAAGAATATCTTACTGCCCTTATATAAATCCATGGTACGCCCACATCTTGAATGCTGTGTACAGATGTGGTCCCCTGATCTCTAAAAAGGTATACTGGCATTAGAAAAGGTTAAGAAAAGGGCAGCTAAAACGATTAGGGGTTTGGAACAGGTCCCATATGAGGAGAGACTAAAGAGGTTAGGACTTTTAAGCTTGGAAAAGAGGAGACTAAGGGGGATATGATAGAGGTATATAAAATCTTGAGTGGCGTGGAGAAAGTGAATAAGGAAAAGTTATTTACTTGTTCCCATAATGTAAGAACAAGGGGCCACCAAATGAAATTAATGGGCAGCAGGTTTAAAACAAATAAAAGGAAGTTCTTCACACAGTGTGCGCACTGTAAACCGGTGGAACTCCTTGCCTGAGGAGGTTGTGAAGGCTAGGACTATAACAGGGTTTAAAAGAGAACTGGATAATTTCATGGAGGTTAAGTCCATTAATGGCTATTAGCCAGGATGGGTAAGAAATGGTGTCCCTAGCCTCTGTTTGTCAGAGGGTGGAGATGGATGGCAGGAGAGAGATCACTTGATCATTACCTGTTAGGTTCACTCCCTCTGGGGCACCTGGCATTGGCCACTGTTGGTAGACAGGATACTGGGCTGGATGGACCTTTGGTCTGACCCTGTATGGCCATTCTTATGTACTCCATCACAAGGTGGTCTGGTGCCAAAATTGGAATGTGGGCACCATCTATTGCCCCTCCACAGTTAGGAAAACCCATTTCTGCAAAGCCATCCGCTATTTCATGCACATTTCCCAGTCATGGTCCTTTGTACAAGGACGCGATTAATTGCCCTGCACACTTGCATTAACACAGCCCCAACAGTCAACTTATCGACTCCAAATTGATTTGCGACTGACCGGTAGCAGTCTGGAGTCGCCAGCTTCCACGCAGCTATTGCCACACACTTCTCTACCGACAAGGCAGCTCTCATTCTGGTCTGGTGGCCTTGCGCCACAGTACTGGGGCAAGCTCTGCACACAGTTCCAGGAAGGTAGCTTTCTGCATCCAAAACTTCTGCAGCCACTGATAGTCACCCCAGACCTGCATGACGATATGATCCCACCATTCAGTGCTTGTTTCCCGAGCCAAAAAGCGACAGTCCACCATCTGCAGCTGCTCCGTGAATGCCAAAAGCAATCTAAAGTTGCTCCTATCCATATCACACAGCATGTCAGGCAACTGGCAGTCTTCTTCAGTTCGGAACTTTGTGATCAACTGCACTGCAATCTGTGATGTCTTAATGACAGTTATCAGAGCACAGGAGAGCAGTGCGGGATCCATCCCTTCTCACAGAGATGCTGGGGTGCACCCCAAACAAGGGCCGTTGAAAAATGCCATCAAAGAAAGCTGGAAGCCCATGGCATGCTGGGACAGAAAACAATGCATCATGGGACACTGAGCTCGGTCCCAAGTTGCGCTGTGATCCGCTCCGCCTTCTCACAAGACCTAGCGGCAGCAGGTGTTGAGCTGGACTTGGAATAGGTACCCACAGGGCATTGCTCATATTGTCAACGAGAGTGCGCCAACTGTGGATGTGCTCTGATGACAGAGGGAGCGAGTGTGAACATGCCATACTGATTTTTATTATAGCACTTCGAGTGTCAACAACTTTCGTCTACACTAGAGAGTTTTGTTGACAAGACTTAAGGTTATCTCTACATTACCATTTGTGTCAGTACTACTGAGGTCACTCAGTGGTGTGAAAAAGCCACCTCCCTGAGCGACATAAGTTACACAGACCCAATCACTGGTGTGGACAGTGCTGTATCGGTGGAAGAAGCTCTCCTGCCAACATAGCTACCGCAACTCACGCGGGCTGGAGTAATTAAGCCGACAGGAGAGCTTTCTCCCACTGGCTTAAAGCAGCTACATTAGAGAGCTTACAGAGGCAGAGCTGAATCACTGTAAGCTCACTAGTGTAGCTATAGCCTAAAAGTCACTGTTTTGTCTTTTGAGAACTTCCCACATTCTAGTACACACATCACTTGTGTATCATTTCAGAAAAACAACAGATTCAGGTAACAAAACCATACAGACACCTTTTTCAATACTGTAGTTTCTAAAGGGAAAACTATAGAAATTGCAAAGCGGGCTACAATACACAGCATAAAGGTCATTCAAAGGTGACAGCTGCATTAGCTTTTCTGTGTTCCTGCACAGCACAGCTAAAACCGAAACCTTCTAATGAAATCTAAATGTTAATTTAGCATACAACACAGGATCTGGATCAGAAAGTAAATATTCCCATGTAGGATCAGAACCTCACCCAGTGTAAGTCAGCACAACTCCTTTTACATCAGTGCTGTAATACTAGCTGATGATGTGGCCCTCCCGGGTGCGATCACATTTTTCCATAAATATTAACAGGGAAAATAGTATTGAGTTAACAGATTATATATAGCTACAAAATGTGATACCTGTGTAGATTCTTTCCCCCTTATTAGATGCATATATATGCATATTCTTCTAGAATTGCCACATTATGTGCAAGAAGAGGGACAGGATGCATGCAATGAAAGCAGCAAACTTAAGTATTAATAAACTTAATAAACTAATTCACTGATCCCAGTCTATGAGCTGGACAGTGTGGGCACATATGCATGTGTACATGGGTTATTTTTCAACATTTCTCATGCCACACACTTAGATTACAATTATTCCAATGTTGAATCTTTCAGATCATCCTCCATTTGAACAAAATTATTGTTGAAAATTCTAAATAATCAAAAGCTAGGGGTACTAAAGACTCCTCTCTACTTCTTCCTCACAAGAGCCCAATTCCCTCTTCAACATAACGTATTAACAAAATTGTGCATTTTTTCCCTATGGCTATGAACTCCAGAAATGTTTTTCCATCCTTGATAGTTGCCTATAGTTTATGTATAACAGACTACTTTTATTAAAGTAATTCTTTTTCCCATTGCCCTTACTTTTAAGGCCTTTTTAGTAAATGCCTTTTTAAAGAAATGTACCAATCTATTTATTTTATACAGTACATTATATTCACATATCAAAGCTATTTGGCCAAGACATTAAATAAAAGTATTTTCTGTTTATCTTTCTGGACTGTCTAGGTAAAGAGGATCATTTGAGCATTTCTGAAATGAGTAAGTAAGAGCCCTAGGATTTTGAACAGTGCTAGAAATCATTTGCCAGACAGACTAAAAATGGAAGTGGAATCCTCTATCTATCATGAGACGTTCAAGGGCTTAGCTATAAAACTAACACGGATGCTGAAAAGCATGTCCTCTCAAAACAGATTCTTTCCAATCTTTAAAGCTCCAAGAGTAAGGTATTCATGATGCCCTGGTCAAACACTTAATCTATTTAAACCCTTCTATTCCAGACTTCTTTTACTAGGAAGGTAAGCTATGTCCAGAAAAAAAAAAAGCTATTAAGAGTAACTGGGAAGCCTCTCCTGAATTGGGGTGCCAGAAAAAGACACATGAACGAAAGCATTTAAAATGTGAATATTCCCATATTTTAGGGACACCAACCCCTGATAAACAGAGACCCCCAAAATCTAACACAATAGTTAGGTATTGGGGTCTCTCTGTTTAAAAATTTTAATTAAGGGGGGAAATAGCATTTTTAAACACCTAATTCGATTTCCTGACTGAGATTGTCAGGGAAACTCCTTTGCACCCTATGAGGGAGAAACAGCAGAGCAGTGACCGCTGAACAAATTCTGTATACATACACATATACATGGAATGAGGATCTTGTGTTCAAAATGCCTAAAAAACTAAGATTTTCAATGCTTCATCGCTTTCTTTTACTGCTTAAAATTTTCAGCAAGTATATATGCACAGTATAGAGGGGATTTATACTGCATTAGGCTCATAATTCACATGGTTCTGTATTATGAATTTTATTAGAATTATGAATTATAGAAAAACATTAAGGATAAAGTTTCCCAAAGCATGAATGACTTAAGAATTTAAGCCCCAATGACTTTCAATAAGACTTTGAAACCTGAGTGCCTACGTAATTTTTGAAAATTTTACTCAAGGCCTCAGTCTTCCAATTAGATTAAACAGTGAGACTACTGCAAAAGTCTTTTAAATTATTACAAGAAAGGCAGTCGTGGACTTTTGGTTTATGAAAACTCCTACCATGATCTCAATTGCCAGAACTCAGTGTCAATTCATGAATGAGTAGCACAGGGAGAATTACGTGAATGGGTGTGGTAACAAAGTGTATATGGGAGACAAACATATTTTGAGATTTTTTTTTTTTAGTATACCTGACAGTGAAATAAATATATGTACACATGTATTCTATTGAATAAAACACTTGAATTTTAAATTCAAATTGCAACAGAATCTTTCACTTAAAATTTTTTTTTAATTTGGCCAAAATACTAAAACAATGGTTTGTAACGCTTATAAAGTGCACCTCTTTAAACACTTCTTTTTAAACACAAAGGGTTTAAAATGTAATTCATGACATAACAGGATTATTGTACATGTGAGAGGGATTAATTGAACACGTGAGACACACAGGAAAACCCAAGTACAATTTTCTAAAGAAAGTTTTGTAAACACTTGAATAAAAAACTAAAATAAAAAGAGATATCCTGTAAATGTAAGATTAGCTTTATGGAGAAATTCTGTGAATATTTAATGAAAGACACAAAATAATGAAAGCTTCTGTTAAATAGGTCACATGACATTTAGAAGGCTGTAGATCACAAGAGTTTTAATAAGCTTGAATCACTTCAATAATGACTTAGCATTTAAAGATCAATACATAAATGTCTTTTTCAACATTAAACTTTTACACTGCAGACAGTTTTAGAATTTTAACATTATATGACAGTCATTAACAATACACAGTATATTTGCCATTAAAAACCCTTGCCTATATTACTTCAAACTTGCAACAGGTCAGATCTAATTTCTGAACACATGGCTGCTACTCTGAAACCTAAACACAAATTGTGATCCTTCATGGTTTTAGCAGGGACACTTTTTTTTTTTTAAATATACAAAGATAGTTCTGTCTGCAACTACCATGGAAGGTCATTGTGAGAGATTGTTTCCACTCTCCAACCCTTACCACTCCAGCAATTGGGGGAAGGGTTCTATGCACCTAACAACAGTTCTCTTTTCTTTTTCAAGATAATTTTGGTAAAAACTGGGTTATTGTCCAGAGTTTGTGGAGAAAATTGTCTTACCTTCTAGCTAAAATCCTGTCTTAACCAAGAGGGATAGCTCTGATTGTAATGGTAATTATTTTGATTATTTAAGACAGATCTAGCACTACATTCATTAATTTGTTTTAATATGCAACAAGATTTACAAGTCTACAGCAAACTTAAATCCTTTAAGCTAATTTAAGGTACCTGTACTTAAATGACAAAAGCTAGCTGGATCATACAATCTTTCACTGTACCTGATCTGCTAGCTTCAGAACTACATTTACTGCTCTAACACAGAATTCCACCTGAGTGCACAACACATGTATTAGACCCATATTCATTTTAAAACCCAAACCATGAGGAAAACATTTATAAGTGACAAACCTGTCCATAACTAACCTGAAACAGAAGCTTCACACTCAGAAATTCTTTGAGATCTTAAATATGAACAATGTAGCCTACTTTGCAGGAGCCTAATAAAGCATAAATGAAGTTACTTAGCCCCCTTGTGGCTTCACCCAGTATTATTTTTTAAAGTCATTAAAGTTTGTTGGTGCAATATTCTAGGATATATAAGGAGCATCAATCTACTGTACTTATGCGACAGTAAATTCTATAAAATCAAACACCTCTCCTACATCAAAAATACCATTAAAAATGCCAAATGGAGAACAAGTTGGGGAGGCAAGGAGATGGAGCCATTGTGCTACAGCGAAACATTTCATGTTTTTTGTTAATTGAGTCCTGCCACATATATTGCATTGGAACACAGAACTAATAGGATTACAACCTTATCATGAGTTGCGATGCTTTCCTAAGGAATTCTACTTCTCTCTAAACACACCATTAGTTGCCCATCTACATGGCTGACATTACAGCTGCTAGAAAAGTTACTTTAGAGAAGGCAATTTCAAAGGGTCAGAAGAGAAAAGTGTTTCAAAGACTAAATCTTTGAAACCCAGGGAAATGGGCTTGGGAGGAAACCATGAACCTGAAATGCAGAAACAGAACCACTTTTTAGTAACCTGGAACTTAAGAAGAGAGGAAGCAGAATCTACAGTGATTCTTCTAATCAGGGCATCTGAAAACCCTTGGAGATGAACATTCAGGTTTTCTTAGGAAGATTAGCTGTAGACCATTCTAGAATCCAAGTTGAAGAAATTTTAATAAGTCAGGGATTGTTTTTGTTCCTTGATCAGCTATTATTAAGCCTGGTAAGGAAAAAGCAACAGACTACTGAGGATACTTTTACTCAAATTGATAGTCCAGTCTTTTAAGAGCCTTATAATCACAAAACAGGCTAAGAGAATTACTACTCCTGGGTTGAAATACAGTATTGACCCCAGATGTAGCAGTTCTATAAGACAGAGAGAGGAGCATGTGCGCCAGCTCCATGTCTCAGTGGGTTTCTAAATAATGTATTCATTATTCTAGTGCTATCAATATGAAAAGGATCTGATGTCTTGTTTATTTCAGCACTTTCCAGAAAGCTGATCAGTTTAGGCCAAATTCTTAGCCACTGTAAATCAGTGTAGTTCTACTGACTTTAGTTAAAGTATGCCATTTTACACTGGCTGAAAATCCAGCCCTTCACTTTCTAGACTCCACTTTCCTGGTTGGATTTCCTCATTGCTTAGCCTGCCTGTCAACCTGGATGTCCTGGAACATGAAGGAGTGGTGGACAGAAAGTAATTCTTGACTTAAAAAGAATTACTACTCTGAAAGGTTTTAATCTTGGACTGCTGACTGTGATATGATACTGGAGTTACATTATCTGTCCTTATTGGTATATGTTGCTGAGCACAGGATTTTTTCCATGAGGAGCAGTGATTGCTTCACTTCTGAAAGTTGCAGTATACTGGCATATAGTGACAGCTCCCTACAAGACCATTCTCCCTGTGCAGAAGCTTCAGTAGATTGGCTCCTTTTGGCTATCTGTGCTAATACAGTCTTGGTACATCTGCAAGCAGAGGTCTTTTAAGGATGTTCATCTACTATCCATCTACTAGAGCAAGGACAACATTAGTTTTGCTAAGACAGATGGCCTGACATCTAGATTCCCTCCTGCAATTCTGAGGGTTGATCATAAAAGTCACTAGAGTGCTGTATGAGTTTGGCATAACCTAAGACATTAAACAGCATATGACACCTTGGTCTCCATCAGATATATGCAGTTTGTGGCCATTACTTTTGTCAAGACTTGCATAGGGGTCAGTCTGATTACCTCTTCTAATAGGAAGAAGACTTCCTCTGGGAAAAGTATTTCCCCCTTGTCCTCCCCATGGGTTCATCAGTGACTTGGAAGAATTATGTTCCTCACTCAGGACCCTACTCAAAGCCTAGTGATGTCATTCACGTTTTCCCACTCACTCCAGTGGCACACTGGAATTCACGTGGGGCCTAATCTAAAGAGACAGAATAAGATTAAGGCCATGAATAGCATTTGCCAAGTTGTCCTCTGTACATAGGTGCTGACTTTTGGTTTTGCCAGAGGGTGCCCCATCCTGGCTCCGCCCCCTCCCCCACTCCACCTCTTCCTGCCCCATCCCCCTAGGCTCCCCCCACCCCCTGGAACGCCTCGTCCCTGCCGACCTCCCTCCCCTAAATACCTCCCACCTGCCGCTCACTCCTTTCTACCCCTCCTGCCTTAAGGACGAGGTGTGTGTGCTGGAGGGGTGCTCCGCCAGTTTTGAGGGGAGGCTATTTTCAGCATATTTACACACTTTCATTCTAGTTACTGAATGTATATCTATCATTGGTATCTCCCCTTCCTGATGTTTCCCACTTCTTGCTCTCCACCTGTGTCCCTTTTCCCCATCTCTCTCTGCTCCCTACCTCCTGGTGGTTCTGTCTCGCGCCCGCTCCCACCCATGCACTCAAAGCAGCTGTCTCCCCCCAACCCCAACGGCCAGCCCAGAAACTGCCCACCCTGACACAGAGAAATTGAATTCAACAGCCCGGCATAGAAATGTCCCATTCATTCATCCTGCTGTGTGGCTGCTGTGTCACTCCAGTTCCTCCCAGTCCCCAGGGCTGCAGCCCATCCCAGCTTTGAAGTTCACTCGCTGACTCCCTCACACCTCTGCAACTTTTATGGGAGGGGAGCCCCCGGTGGGACCATGGCCAAAGGCGGGGGAGGGGATGGGAGAGAAATAAACTTCCTCTCTTGGAGGAAAAGCCCCTCAGGCAGGCTTGATTGGGGGCGAGGGGGGGGAGGGGGGGAAGAGAGAGAAGAGAACAGCTTTGAGCTGGGCAAGCATTACGTTGCCAAGCATGAGAGCCAGTCATGGAGAAGAGCCCGCAGGTAGGATGTGGCTAGAACTACTGGTGGTGTGTTCCCCCTTCTGTCCCCCCATGCACGGGGGAAGGGATGCGGAGCCCTGGGACCTGAATCAGAACCGTAGGGGTTGGGAGCTCCCAGAGCCCGTGAGGGAGGGGTCCGGGCACAGGCAGGGTCCGGGCTGGGGGAGACTGCTCATTTGCGACTGGGACTGCAGTGAAGCCCCTCTCACCTTTGGCCGCGCGCACCCGACTGGCTGGACGGAGCACGGGGAAGGGACGAGCTGCTGGCCCCAGCCCAAGTTCACTCATCAGACACAAGGGTAAACTTTTCTTAAAGGAGCCATGTCCTTTGGTTTGTCCCCCTGCCCAGCACTAAGTGGGTCTGCAGCTAGTTTCTCCTGGCTAGAGGGGGTCACAGGTCCTGGGGGAGACACCAGAGTGGGCTGAGAATGGCTGTCTCGGTCCTCGAGGAAGCCCCCCCCTCCACCCAGCCCATACACCCCCCAGCAGTCCCCTGTGGCCAGCCGAGAAGCTGCCTGCCTGTCTCCCCCAAAACCCCTGCCAAGAAGCTGCCCATGCTGTCTCCCCCACCCCTCTGCAGCTAGCACAGAAGCTGCCGTGTCCTGGCTGCTTGTCTCCCTAGCCCAGCTCCCTTTGCCCTGAAAATTAAAAGGACTCACACCTGCCTGCAGTGGGGTGGAAGCCTGCTGGGAGCTTCAGCAGCTGCAGGGGAAAGAGCTGATAGGTGAGGACTTCTAGGCTAAACAGCTGACTGGCCGCAGCCAACCAAAGAGCTGATGAGGACTGTTGCACATACTAAATAGCTGATTTTTTTTCTGTGGGTGCTCCAGCCCCGGAACACCCCTGGAGTCTATGCCTGTGCCTCTGTACATTTACTGGGATCACACCAAGTTATTAGGGATAACAGGCAATGTACATCAACCTAATTAGGTCAGTGTACATACTCCAGCCTTGCTCCGGCCGATGTAAGTACCCTACTACACCAACATAACTCTGCCTCCATGAGAGGCTTAGGGCTTATGTCAGTGTAGTTAGGTCAACACAGTGTCCATGTAGACACTCCATGCTGGAGCTGTGAAACTGACAAAAAAGCCAGGCAATCACCCCAGGATGGGCTGGGAGCAGAAGGAGGAGGAGCCAGGCTCCGTGGAGAACTATGCCAAGGTAAAAGCCCAGGCATAATTGCCCCACACTGCCCCAAAAATATTCCTGCTTCGGGCATCCAGTGGGCTAGCACCAGCACTGATGGAAACGGGAAGTTCATTAAAGCCCTGTAAATTTGTTAAATTCCTTTTCCTGATTGCCTGGCTTAGTGAAGACACCTAGCACCACTCCATTGTTGAAGGCAACTGCCCAGGTGACCATGCCGCTTACGCACCCCAGATGTGCGCCTGCCTAAAGTAGACAGGAGATATTGGATCTCATGGGCCTTGGGGAAAAGAGGCTGTGCAGGCACAGGTCCAAGCCACCCAAAGAAACGTCGACATGTACAAGAAGATTGCTCAGGTAATGCAGGAGAAGGGGTACAACATAGACTAGCTGCAGTGTCACATGAAAGCCAAGAAGCTGAGGCAGGAATGCCAGAAGGCCAACAATCGACCAGGTGCTAAGATGCAGATCTGTCACTTTTACAAAGAGCTGCATGCCATGTGTGGCGGAGACACCACCTGCACAGCACGGGGGAGTCACAGGCCCCTGCTCTCAACAGTGAGGAGGTAGTGGAGGATATGGGACAGGCGACTGGGCGGATCCAGCTACACAGTGAACCAGGACATGTTTTTGACTCCAATGAAGTCCAGCCAGTCGAGCATGGGTGAGCCCGATGCAGGGGAAGAAACCTCAGGTAAGTGTGCAGATAAACTTTCACTACAGGAATGGCATTCCCAAAGTTGCAAAACACATCTTTTGGCTTTTCCTTAATTTACCCACGCTACAAGAGGTAGTGGTATAACCAAGAAAGGTAGAGTTATCTGCTTTTCATTCCCCTCTAGAGTTAGGTGGCAGGAAGGGTGCGGAGAACAGCATGAGTAGTAGTTTATGCATACAGGAATGTCCATTGAATCCTCCTGAGAGATCTTGATGAAACTTCCATGGAAGTACTCTGCAACCCTCTGCCAAAGATTTCTATGGAGGGCTGCCTTATTTTTTCCTCCAAGGTAGGACACTTTCTCACATCACTCAACAATAACTTCAGCAAGTATGATTGCAATACACAGGCTGTGCACCACATGGAACCAGGTACCGTCAGGATATCAGCCGCAGCTGTGCTCTCTCTGCCGTTGTTACCCTGAGGAATGAGATATCAGCTAAAATCACCACCGCCTGTGGAAAATAATGCCAGTATTCAGTGCCAGTGCCCTCTTCTACTAGAATCAATTACAACCAAGCAATTCCCTCCTCCTTTCCCCAAGCCACAGAGGGCCATATTCACCATGGCTGGTGCTGTGACTGGTGCAGTGCACAAGCAGAAGTGAGAAGAGTGAAAGGGTAGTGCTTAAAATTTTTGGGTAGCAAGTTATGCTTTCTGTAGAAATTATGCTGGCAACGGTACCTCTATGTTTTATCTGGAGGTGTTGCCATTACAGCCTTCAGGGTCTCCCTCTCCACACACACAGAATGCCAGAGCCAGATAAGGAGGAGAAAGACAACGACTTAGGATGATCTGTTCAATGAGATCCTGCAAGCTAGTGCTCATGGTCCCATGCAGCACAAGGCCTGGAGGATGGACATTGCGGACAGCCTGGAGAAGGAGATATTGAAGAATATATAGGCCCAAGAGTCCCAGCAGTAAAAGGAGAGGCAAATGCACCAGGACATAATGGGGCTACTTGGGCAGCAAAACACACATGCTGCAGACTCTGGTAGACCTGCAGGTTCAACAATCCCATTTTTATTAGTTCAGAACATATGCAGCTGAGTGCTCAGCAGTTCTGAAAGCAACCAATTACCTGTTACTGCACAGTGTCACACCCATAGGATCATTCAAACAAAATTAATACATGCATTGAAAAGGTTATATTCCCCATATACAGTAATCACCACACAATTCCCACCAGGCCACAAAAGAGCAGGGCCAGGTAGAGCACTCTATTCAGGCTCAGAGTTAAAACAGTCTTTCAAAGCCTCCAAGCCATACAGTTCCACAATACCTCTTTTAATAGCCGTTGTATCTGACTACTCAAATTCAGCAGACAGCCGCTCCACCTCTGCCCTCTATCCCAGCAGAGACTTTTCCCCCTTTGCTTCACAGATATTATGCAGGACATATCAGGCAGCTGTGCCCATTGAGGTATTTTTCTCACTGAGGTCCAATTTTGTGAGTAAACTATGCCAACATCCATTCAAATGATCAAAAGCACATTCAACGGTCATTTTGCACCTGCTGAGACAATAGTTGATGTCATGGGCACACAGATTCAGTGCTCTAGAACAGCTTTGAATTAGTCTTAGGCAGGACCCTTGTCAGCGTGGCACTCCCTCAGGTCACACACTCACTAGGGAAAACCTCCTCAGCTTTAGCTCCAGGGACTGGGACTGGGACTCCAGGGACTGACCTCGGAGTTTTCAGCACCCCCATTCCACGCCATGAGCTCCCCACAGTAGGTTCGTCTGAACGGGACACCTGGGGAAGTCTTACACACTCAAAGGCATGCACGCCCAACTTTGCAATCAGCAGTGACTCGTAGACAGAACTGTAAAAGAGAGGGGTTTATTAGTTGTCTGGAACACAGGGTAAGAAAGTTCTTCATTAGCACAGAAAGCAGGGAGTCCCAGCAAAGTCCATCTTGGTTGGGCCCCGAGCCTGGGTTCCCTCTCCAAAACACACGAGAAGGAGACTGTCCTGTTTCCAGCAGCCCACACTCAGTCATGCCCATTTGCCCCTCTGTCCTTTGTTGCGTTTCCCAGTAAAAATTGGTCACCTGGCCTCCACGTCTTTGTTCTTCAACTTGACACAGCAGTCTGGCTTCTTGCAGAGGATGTGCCCCCCCGGCCATCAGTTTCTAAGTTACAAAATGTCTAGCCATTGTCTGGGCCCAGGCAGCTAGACAATCACACCTGTTCCTCTAGGAGTCTCTGCAAAGATCAAACACCATCTCACCACATAGTTAATCATGCAACACATAGGGGAAACTGAGGCATGCAGTATTCGTTCAAAATCTTAAGAAAATGCCACACTTCGTCACAATTGAATCATTCCTTGGTGCTGTCCAGGTAGCTGGTGTACAGCTTCATGAGCAATGGGTAGGCTGGATTGCCCAAAATTACTATTAATCCACCAACTGAGAAAGAAAGTCCCTGGGTGCAGCTTTCTGAAGAGTTCTGTATTCTTAAAGATGTGAGCAATTCATCCCCCCAGGAACAGCCAAGTTCCCCACTCATTTGGTTCTTTTTGTAGCTCTCCAAATACTCCAGGATTATGCACTCTGTGTTTGTAACGCTCATAATAGTGCAGAGCTGTGCAGGCTCTATGATGTCAGACAGCGAGGAGGGTCACGCAGGTTTGTGGGATTTTGAAAAAAAAAAAAAAAAGCACGAAAATTATGGGATACAGATAACACCATGGAATGGAGACAGTTGCAAATAAGAAGTTGACCCCACGGTCCCAGACACCCCTGCCTGACTTATTTTGGGCCCCTCACACAGTGCCAGAACTTCTCAAAAGACAGTGTACTGGATGGTGGCAAGTTGCACAGTGGGATACCTACCTCTGGTGCATCACACACTGCACTGATACAAGCTTTACTGTGAGTACACATACTGCTGCCACAAGGAGTCAAACTATCTCTTAGCGGTAGTGGCTACATGCTGATGTAACTTGAGTCAACATAAGTTTGTAGTGTAGACATCGCCTAAAAGGGAGTGGAAGTTCTTCATTCCTTTCTTCAGGGGTATTGTGTAACATTCATACCATTTTATAAAGCATCATCTGGTTGACATGCTACATTAAAATTCCACCCCACCCCCCACCGTTCCTCAGACGTTCTTGTTAACTCCTGGAAATGTGCTGGAAATGGCCCACCCTGATTATCACTTCAAAAGGTTTTCTCCCCCCACCCCACTCTCCTGCTGGTAATAGCTCATCTTAAGTGACCACTCTCCTTACAATGTGTATGATAAACACCCATTTTTTCGTGGTCTGTGTGTATATAAATCTCCTCACTGTATTTTCCACTTTATCCATCCGATGAAGTGAGCTGTAGCTCACGAAAGCTTATGCTCAAATAAATTGGTTAGTCTCTAAGGTGCCACAAGTACTCCTTTTCTTTTTGAGAATACAGACTAACACGGCTGTTACTTTGAAACCTACATTAAAATGTATTTCTTAAATTCAATGCTCCCTCACAATCTGACGTTTTGCACTATAAAAATTGTACTTTTTCAATAGAAAAAAAGTTTTATCTTCATCATCTCTATTACTGCATTAACTAAGATTGAAAATTCCAGATGTTTTTAATGGCTATTGGTCCCAGTATTGGCAAAACTGAAACCTATTCTTCATTCTCATATTTAAATCTCATCTTCATCTACATAACACTTACAATACAGGGTGGCAACATGCCTACAGCACTTAGGAAAACTAAGTCTTGAAAATAGTATGTACACTAAGAAGTCTATTTTTCCTCTGACACATGCATAACTTATCAGTGGCAGTGATGACACACTAACAGGATACCAGGCCTTAAGTGATAAATAAAGTTTTAACTTTTCATGTAACTACATAGTCTTTTAAAGTGAATACAACCTTAAACGTAAACATTGAAATCAGCAGTTAATACTGTTGCCAGTTTTTAAAAAATGTAAACTCTCATCTTTAATGAATTGTAATTATCTGGAAGCTCAGAGACTTACTACTGGTCTACTGCCATGACAACCAGTAGCTGTACTTTAAAAAATTAAATTAAATTAAAAAAAAGACACTGTTAAATTTGGCCCCTAGATCTGAATATTATAAAAACATGCTTTTGCAAAAGATAAAAACCAGTACAAATATTTCCTCAAGTTTTTAATCCAGCAAAAACAGTTGATTTAAAAACTAAACAATCCCTAGCAGTGTTTGAAAGGCAGCCATTACAAGTAATAAGACCATAAAAGCAAATTGAAACAACCAATTTCCATCGTTTTCTACACTTTTAATAATCCAAGCATTACTAGTAACATAGGCAAAGAGATCTCTTTACAACAGAAGGCACTGATCCTGCAAACATGTACTCACTCACTTGCTTAAATTTACTTGTGTGAGTAGTACCATCAACTTCAAAGAGACTACTCAAACAAGCGAAGTAAAGCACGTAGGGCTCGGTCTATGCTAGGAAATTATGGTGGTATAACCGTGTCGCTCAGGGGGATGGAAAATCCAAATCCCCAAGCAACAGAGTTACACCAACCTAACTCCCACTGTAGACAGTGCTATGTTGACCAGAGGGCTTCTCCCATGGACAAAGCGACCACTTCTTGGGGAGGTGGAGTACCCAGACCACCAGGAGAAGCCCTCCTATCTGCGCAAGTCCCGTCTTCACTGAAGCGCTACAACAGCGCCGCGGCAGCATTTTAAGTGTAAACAAGCCCCGAGTATAGGCAGGGTCTGAGTTTAGTATATTAAGATGTCAAGGTCTGCTTGCAATCATTTCTTTAAAAAATGATTATTTCTTTAGAACTAAATCCTCAGGTTAGGGACCCTCGCCACAAACCTGAAGACACCTAACTAAGCACACGCTATCTTCACTCAGAGGAGCAGCTATCCAAAAAAATCATAATTATTACCTGCGTATATTTGTTTAAGTTCCAGAATTATTCCTCTTAAGGTCACGGAGGTTAAAATATAGCCTATCACCGGGCACAGCCAACAGTGGCCATTGGTTTAATGCAAGGGAGTTGCAACAGAAGGGCATGGGATCTCTGCAACAGGAAGTGTGTGGGACAGGGTCACCCCCCAGCGGGCGCCGCTGGAATGCGGGGGGTCACCGGCCTTTGCTCTCAAGCAGCGCTTGGCAGGGGAGCGGGCGGGGGGGCGCCCAGGATCCAGGCAAGTGCTGCAAATGCTTCACCGACCGGCCTCCAAGGGCTCCCCACCTCCCAGCTGCCTGCGGACGTCACGCTCCACCCAGACGCCCGGCCTCCACCGCATGACCGGCTCCTCACCAACGGCCTTCCCAACGGCCGCCCTACCGCCCCAGCCGCGGACCGCCAGCGAGGCGCCACGAGAGCAGCCGGCTCAGGCAGCCCTCGGCTGTGCCGCAGCCTCCCCACGCGGCCTCCCCGGCCAGCGGCCGAGCACTAGCGGGGCCGCCAGGCAGGGAGCGAGGGGCACCCCCGGGGCACGGCCAGCTTCTGCTCCGGCTCTCCCTGCTCTGCCCGCGGCCGGGCGGCGAGCTCTCCTCCGGCAGCCCGGCGAGCCGGAGCGCGCCCTCCGCCGCCCCCGTGCAGCGCCCAGCTCCGAGCCCCGGCAGCCGCCCCGACGGCGGGGAAGGGAGAGGCCACAAAGTGACCGAGCCGCCATGGCACCGGCGGGACTCGCGGCAGCTCCCCGGGGCCCCATCCCGCGCTCACCCGGCACAGGCTGTCCTCGAAGAGGCGCGGGTCCAGGTTGCAGGCGATGGTGGCGGTGGGCAGGTCCCGCAGCGCTACCGCCTCCATCTCGCAGTCGATGAAGCTCCAGTCGGACTCGGCCTCCGGCGGCGCCTCCTCCCCGGGCGGCTGCGGCTCCAGCTCGCTGCCGGCCGGGCCCCTCCCACCCGCCGCGCCGGGCAAGCGGCTGCAGCCGGCGCCCTCGCTCTCCATGGGGCGGTCGCGGGGCCCCTGTCCCGGCCCAGCCGGGCTGCGCGGCGGCGGCGGCGCTGCGGGCTCCTCCTCGGTTGACGGCGCCGCCTCCGCCCGCGGCCCCGGCGTTAACCCTTTCCCCGCCGCGCAGGCACCGCGGCCCGGGGCAGCCGGAGCCAATGAGGCGCCGCGCTGCCTCCACCTCAACAGGTGACCGGCCCGCCCGCCTGAGCCGCGGCCGCCATCTTGGGTGAGGGCAGCGGCCCGGCTTCTCCCCCAGCCCAGCAGCGGGCGCCCGGCGCCTCCTGCTGCGCGGCGCGCGGAAGCTCCCTAGGGCGTAGCGCCGCCAGCATGGGCCAGCAGCCCTCGGGGGAAGGATCGTGGCTGTCCCCGGCCAGGGAGAAGTAGAAAATATCACCCCCTGGACCGGTCCGCTAGCTGGGTGTCTTAGTGGAAAACGGCAAAGACATTGCCCCGCCTGTGGGGGGCATGCTCACCCCCAGCAGGTCACCCCTCCTGAGGCTTCACGGAGACAACGGCTGTGAAACGGGCTGCTGTGTAAAGGCCAGCACCCCAGCACGCTGTAGTTTTGTGGTGCGGTCACCACCATGCACAAGCCAGGGCTCCGCCCCTGTAATTAATTAGGCAGCAGGTTTGGTACAAACAAGAGGACGTGTCCACTTTCCACCCACTGCACAAAGAACTTGTGGAACTCATTGCCATGCATGTGCTGTTGATGGCCAAAAGTACGACCAGTTTAAAAGAAGAACTGGATAAGTTCACGGAAAATAGGTCCAGCTACGGCTGTTAGTCAAGATTGGCCCAAACATGGGCTGGACTACCTGAAACCTCTCCCTACAAGAAGCTGGGGATGGAAGACGGGTGGATCATGCCATAATGGCTCTTTTCTGTACACTCCCACAGGAGCTCTACTGTGCACAACTGCTAAAGACAGCAGAGTGGGTCAGCTAGACCATGGTGTGAAGCAGTATGGCAGCTCTTTTGTTTTTATGTGTATTGCAGCATATCAACCTTTTCTTGTCATTGAAATACATTTATCCTACTTATAGATAGAGGGGGGCAGGGAGGGGGGAACAGATATTAGACACCAAATAAAGGACAAGTGTTCAGCAAAAACAAAGGAGCCAGGTGATTTATGATCAGCTACACAAGACTTCTTACCCACATTAAGTTTAGATCATTTTTTTCTGTTCTGCAAGGCATGTAACAACATTATGTGGGCAGTTGCAACTTATTGTGCTGGAGGAATTATGCAGCTAATCTTATTCATGAACTTATACGTGTGGTACCCTATTTCTAAGACAAACTGTCTTTGCTTGATATTTGCTTGATATAATGATATTTCAGATTTAAATAGCTGTTGTAGGAGGGAGTGTAAATATGATTTAAAGTCAGCCTTATGTTCTTTACTTCTAACCTTAGCTGTACCAAGTGAAGCAATGTAATAATTGAGGATCTGCATCAGTATCTTTGCATCTCCTTCACTTCTTTCCTTTCCCTTCCTTACAAAGTCCCAAGCATGTAAACATCGCTGTCCCTAAAATGGAGCCAAACTAGAGCACTATTTATGCTCTTTCTCTCCCCCTCCTCATCTGGACTGTGCTTGGAATTCAAATCTTTTTATCAAAATAACTTTTAAAAAAATCTCAGCTATATGTTACATATTTCTCTCAAAATAAACACACTTTTCCATGTGCACACATACAACTGTGTTGAAGAGAAAAACAGTTCCTTATAGGTAGGAGAATTCAGGTAATTTCAGGTCCATTCCTATAGGCCAGAGGAGCAGTAGTGATCAACATCTCCCATAGATTAGCTGGCTAGTTGAGAAATGTGTTTAACCTAAGTAAACAAATAGATTTTACAGATATTTAAGTAGGATCAATTTCCAGGGGAGCTGCCAAAGACAAGAAGTTTTAGAAGCACACCTCTTCACAAAATTTGCATGGGTGTCCAACTACTGAGCAATTTATCCCAGCACAAGTTTAATACTGTGTACAAGATAGAAGAAGTATGTTAATAAATGCACCTTATTTTCTACACGTGCATATGACAGGTAAGAGGAGAGAAAGGTCTAAAAAAAAAGTGGAAGAACAATTTAATAGTCCAAGGACATTAGACTGGTCTCTCACTTCAGGGAGCCCTCTAATACTGAATACCTGGCCATTAACTAACCTATCTACTTTCCTATAATGAATTCGATGAGAAAGGACTCTTTTTTTGGCAAAATTCCTCAACTTCCATCATAAGTAGCTCCATTAGGGAATAGTGACTCTTTGTCGGCTTAAAAGTAGGTACTGAGTTTCCATTGTAAGTTTAAATGGCAAAAATTCCCAGGAGACAATTTGGTCCTTAGAGAATGGCTCAAGGCACCAAAGTGCATCTGATATTCCATTGTGTAGAGGGTATTGATACATACACACACACAAGTCAATACATCACCTGTTCCCAAACTACGTTCATATTTTATTTCAATTCAGACATCTGGAGTTCAGTTCTGTGATCATTCGCCTTATCCCATGACTACAGAAACATACTTTTTTGTTAATGTACATTAAAGTCTTTAAGTACATATGTAAAAATATACTACCAGGTGTCATAACCAGGCTAAATTAATTTAGACTATTGTGGCGCAGTTCTTTAAAAAAAAAATCCATTTCTTAATCATGGTATGGCAAACAGCAAAACCGTAGTTTAAAATATGTTGCTGCTATGGTAGGCAAATCTTGTCTTCCAAAATGCAGCATGGAGCAAATGTATATGCCAAAGTAATGAACTTCTGAAAAACTACTATAGCATTCACATGCCACTAATGATCAGCATTGTGTAAGGTTTATGACAAAGACAATAGCCCCACTATTTGATTTATCTCAACTACTGCATCCTGAGGCAGTACTGTTGGTCTTTTTTCAAACTGATCTACATGTCAATAGACTTTACAGTGGAACATAGTACTGTGTTTGAAACTGATAAGTTACTGGTTTTAAATTAATTCCAACTTCATCCTATTGCAAGAAGGTGAAAAAGATTGTAGTGAAAACAGAGTAATTTCTTGCCATTTAAAAAGGTAAATCTATTCATACTCAGTTTTCTAGGCAGGAAAAAACGTCAGTTTTTATCATCTTCCTCTTGGAGATAACTCACATTCTAAATACATCATATTTTCACTAGTATCCACGTGGTCATGTTCTGTACTTTCATCCAGTCTGGACACACGTTTCCACCAGTATTCACAGACTCCAGCAAGCAGTATCTATTATCAGTATTTTTAAAAAGCCAAAGTTGATATGATTTGCTTTCAAGTGCAAAATTGCTCCAATCTCTAGACAGCTAACTCCATTTTTTCTCTCTCACTTTTCCTCTTGGTTCTCCAGTAAGCCTGCATAGCTGCTCAACCAGTCAAGTCAGAGTTAGTTCTTGACACAAATTCTGAAATTCATCTCAGTGCAGACAACTTATACAAAAAAAAAAAAAAAAAAAAATCAATCTATGCACCACTTAGGTCCTAGAACTCTGCACAGGGGCAATTTCACCTGCAAAGAACAATGGAATCTGATTTGAGATTTAGCAAGGCAAGCATATTTCTTAAATCTAAAAATGCCTCTTCTGTAACTGTAATATCATAATTTAATTCAAATAATAATTTCCTTTTATACAAGTGAACAGGGCATTTTCTTCAATAAGAATGTTTATTCCTTTCACTAGTAGTGATTGAGCAGTTCAGCTTCAAAATACTTAGACTGAAATCATGTATTCTTAACATTTGTACATTTATCATGTAAAAACTGGAGCACGAATCCTGTCATCTTGCTTATTATGTATTATATTACAAGATACTTAGTGGGCACTCAGAACAATGAGGAGTGCAATAGAGAAGACTGTTTGGTAATCGTAACTAAAATTCCAGATTCCTACAAAATAGCCATATTATTTATTGTTTTTCTATTACAGTACTACCTACGTCTAGCTGAGATCAGGGCCTCCTGGTGCTAGGCACACTGTACAAATACATGGTAAGAGAGAGGTCTGTGGGGCAGAAACTTACAGTCTAAATAAAAAAGACAAAAAGGAAGCATTATCCCTATTTTACAAATAGGGCACTGAGGCAGAGATTAAGTGACTTGCCCCTACGTCATATTGAAAGTCTGCAGCAGAACTGAAAATTGAACCCAAATCACCTGAATCCCAGTTCCATGCTTTTAATCACAAGACCATTCTTCCTCTTTATTGTTAAATATGCAATGAACACCAACATATGGGTGGGCTGAGAGAATCTGGTAAAACACAGAGGGGAAAATAGAGATAGACCCCTGAGCAACAAAGTTCAGATCTGGGGTTTTGTGCATCTCTAGAAGAAGATATGTCAAAGAGAAAATAAGATGATCAATGGTACAGGTTCCTTTAGGGTGAGAAGCAAACTTTCTATCATAAAATGATATACCATCACATTCAGTAACAAGTGACTTACAATTTTTTTCTGTTTTAAGTACAGTATGAATAGCAAACACCACCACCTAGTGGCTGATGAAAAAAGCAATGGAAATCTTTTGTAAGATTTGGTTTTATTTAAAAAAAGACAAAACAAAAAGTTCTTGCTTCTCAAATGCAGACTGACAAGCTATGCCAACATGTGCAAAACAATCAAACCCAATATACCTATGCTTCTTACTTCTCATTAAGTGTATTCAGTGAATTTTTTGTGAAATCAGATCATGGGACCCCGTGAATGTACACAGGTACATGGTGCTGTATAACATGTTATCTATGTGCATTGAGTCTGTCATTATCCCTATTTTAATATCAAGATTTTAAACTTAGAGTAAACCAGCACACTACCCCCTTACTGCAACTAATCAATTCATTTACTTCAGGAATGGGATTCAAATGTCATCCAACCAAAACACCAAATTCGTATCTCAGTCATCAGATTATTGTTCAGCTAAAGATATGCCACATGTGTAATGCAGAAGAGTTGAGGGTTTGCATTGTTTGTTATATCAAAAGGTCTAATGCCAATTCCCATTTGTCTCCCTGGTGTCAGCTTTCTGTGACAGTGATTTTGCCCCCTATCTGACTTCTCATGGTTGATTCTGCCTCATTGGGGTTCAGAGCCAGATTAAAGCACAGACAGCTCTAATGGAAGCCAGTTGTACCCCCACAGAAAAATAATTTTCTATATATGAGCCCAACTCTCTCCCCTCCTAGCAGTGCCTATATAGGTGCAGGTGCTTCAGTGATGTGAGCATTTCCAGGCTTTTGTGAGATCTCCGTGGTGTTGGAAGAGTTACCATTGGGTGGGCAAAGCATGGAAAAAGAGGGGTACCTGGTTTGAGGAAGTTAGGTAATGGGCAGGGCCCAGCACCTTCATAGCTGTGGACAGCAGTGACAATACAGCACACAATCCATGATCAATAGACTTTCTTCCCTCTTACACCTAGCACTTACAAGGACCTATTCCTGCCCCCAAGTCAGGAACAACTCTGGATACTTGGTACGCTCCCAGCTCCACATGGAGTGGGTGGCTTTTCTTTTGGAAGGGACTGTATCATCTGAGGGAAATGTGGGAATTGCTGAAATATTTTTTCAAAGGGACTAGTAATATTAGGTATAGCGGAAGTCATCTGCATGGGGGACAAGGCAGAAATATACAAATTCAATGGAGTAATAAGTAGCAAGCCCAGAGTCCCTTTATCCCTTTATTTAGGAGGGTGGTGAAACACTGGAGGAGGGTGGTGAAACACTGGAGTGCATTACCTAGGGAGGTGGTGGAATTCCTTCCTGAGAAGTTTTTAAGGTCAGGCTTGACAAAACCCTTGCTGGGATGATTTAGTTGGGGGTTGGTCCTGCTTTGAGCAGGGGGTTGGACTAGATGACCTCCTGAGGTCCCTTCCAACCCTGATATTCTATGATTCTATGATTCTTTCAAGGCTGGGAAGAAGGAGAACACATTAAGGGAGCACAAGTGGTTAAGGAGTCTTCAAAAAGAGAAATTAAAATACAAAGTTTAAGTAACTGATTCAGAACCATCAAGTTGTATTGCTAGCCAATGTAACTGATCGTGTTACTGTTACTCTCATCCTCAATTCCCTCCTATTGTTTGTTATGCACACTTGTTGCAACTTGTCTTTAATTAGTTTGGAAGCTGATCTCGGCATGGAATGTCTTCCAGTATTAGTCTGTATTGTGAATAGCACCATGAAGCCACCAATGTCACTGGCAGCTTTGTATCCCATACCAGATTTAGTAGTGACAAGTCAATATCTCTGCATTACACAAACATACCAGGTTAGCATGTACACCTCCTGACTTTCAAAATATGCTACTGGCAAGTTAATTTCTAAATTAGGAAGAGAAAGGCAAAGTTGATGTAGAAGTAAACAAGCCACTGATTTCAGGAGCAATCAATAAGATGATCTCTGGTTGCTCTTTGACTTTATAGCACACCTTTACAACATGTTATTGAGCAAATAAATTGAATCGGTAAACGCCTTTGAAAAGGCATAATAAAATAAGACGATAATAGCAAAGATCAGGTTAAAAGCTGTTAAAAGAAAGGCTAAAGTTGGGTTCTCATCTGCCTGATCCTGTGGGGAAAAATAGATGGCATCATGCTACATAGTAACCTGCCACTGGTTTGGACATTAATGACAATTAGAGGATTGAATCCCAAACACAATGTGTATCTGGGAGTGTCATACCTGTCTCTGACAGACAACTAAAGGGTCTGCCTTTTTCTTACAGTTCAGCTTCATTTGTGTAACTTGTCATGCCAATAAAGTTCCACTGAATTGAATTGGAAAAAAAATGAAACCTAACAAGAGTCAGCTGTATGGATTTCATGGGAATTCTACATCAATGTCAGATGAGCAGAATCATGGAAGTTTTAAAATTAAGATTTTAAAAGTTATTTCTATGATTTTAGCAATAAGCGCATCAAATAGCATTCACCTAAGTAGAACTTTTGCTAACTTTCAACAACTTTAACACATTTATATTGAGAATTACAAGTGATCTATTCAACTTTTTAATTATTTTTATTTTATGTATGATATTCAGTAATTCATTTCTTAGTTACCATATACTCATTATAAGACCAATATTTAATATACATCTCATTGTATGTGCACCTTATTTCTATATAATCCATGTAATTCAAGTATTTAGAAACTTACTATCTCTCCAATCTGATCATTTAATTTTTTTGTAATATTTTATATATGATGTTATAGCATAACTTTAAATTAAAAAGCATGATTTTTTTTACACTAATGGTGAGATTGAGGTGTGAGCATTCCATCAGAAGCCAAATTAAATTGAAAGGAACAGAGAGGAACCCAGTTCTGCAAGGGATAAACGCTTGTAAGAGCTAAGCTAAAATTTAGAACATAAATCTTAGCTTTGGAGGTAACCATAAACAAACAATGGTATAAATGAACAGTGACGGGGATGCTGAGCAGTAGAAGTTTTAAGCAATTGTTGCAAGAAACTGAGGCAGCAGTAAGATGAGAAACTGGAACTAGAGTAAGCCAGAATTTTATTGATATAAGTCAATAGGACTAATGTGACAAGGGAGAGTCAGAAAAAGCACCAGCATTATTGGGTGGGAAAGTATCTTGTCTTTTTAAAAATCAAGCTCCAGTTGTTTCCAAGTTTAGTATTAGAATATTAGAATAGTCTAATACATCTAGTTAGGGTGTTAGGGCAAACATGTATGGTTGTAAGTGCCAGCTAATATAAGGAGGGAAATATTTACATAATTAAAAATAGGTACAAAATTCTACTGTACATTGATTAAATTTTTTGAGAACCCAGAACTGTGCTAGACACTGCAAAACAAGTAATGGCATATTCCCTGCTCCAGATAGTTTACATTCTACAGATTGACTTCAAGTGGAGTTGTGATTGCTCAGTGCTTTTGGAAAAAAAATCAAGCTCCAAATTTAACATGAGTGACACAAGAGGCAAGACTCAAACAGAAAAAGAGGACAGGAGGAGAGAGGAAACAGAAAGGTGGCAATATTAAGATCATACAGTTACTTAGTAAGGCCTAATCCTGCAAAGATGTATAGAATCATAGAAATGTAGGGCTGGAAGGGACTTTGAGAGGTCATCTAGTTCAGGCGCTTGCACTAAGGTAGGACCAAGTAAACCTAGACTATCCCTGACAGGTGTTTGTCCAACATGTTCTTGAAAACTTCCAGTGATAGGGATTCCACAGCCTCCCTTGGAAACCTATTTCAAAGTCTAACTGCCTTATAGTTAGAAAAAAAATTCTTATATTTAACCTAAGATCTCCCTTGCTGCAGATCAGGGGTAGGCAATCTATGGCACGCGTGCCAAAGGCAGCACGTGACCTGATTTTCAGTGGCACTCACACTGCCCGGGTCCTGGCCACCGGTCCGGGGGCTCTGCATTTTAATTTAATTTTAAATGAAGTTTCTTAAACATTTTAAAAACCTTATTTACTTTACATACAACAATAGTTTAGTTATATATTATAGACTTATAGAAAGAGACCTTTTAAAAACGTTAAAATGTATTACTGGCCCGCAAAACCTTAAATTAGAGTGAATAAATGAAGACTCGGCACACCACTTCTGAAAGGTTGCCAACGCCTGCTGCAGATTAAACCCTTTACTTCTTGCCCTGCCCTCAGTGGACATGGAGAACATACCATCCTTTTTATTTAGCCCTTAACATATTTGAAGTCTGTTATAAAAGGTTCTGTCTCCTACCTCCAGTCTTCTTTTCTTAAAACCAAAATGTCCTTTAATAAAACCCCCAAAGATAGATTAGGTTTTCTAAACTTTATCATTTTTGTTGCTCTCCTCTGGAGTCTCTCTAATTTTTCCACATCTTTCCTAAAGTGTGGCACCCAGACACAGCCGTCCAGCTGAGACCTCACCAGTCACGTTGCTAAAAAGAGTGGGCCAGTTACATCCCATGTCTTACATATGGCACTCCTGTTAATATACCCCAGCATTATATTAGTCTTTTTTGCAACTGCATGACAATGTTGAGTCCCATTCAAATTGTAATCCACTACTACTCCCAGAGTCTTTCTGTAATGTAATACTTTCATTTGCTTGCATTGATTTCAGACCAATTCTCTAATTTGTCATTATTTTGAATTCTAATTCTATACTCTAAAGTGTTTGCAATCCCTCCCAGCTTGGTGTCATGTGCAAATTTTATAAGCATACTCTCTATTCCATTATCCAAATCATTAATGAAAATATTGTCTAGTAACAGACTCCTGTGGGATCCCACTGGATACAACCCTACAGTTTGACAAACTACTGATAGCTACTCATTGAGTACAGCCTTTCAACCAGTTTTTCACCCACTTTATATTCATTTAATCTAGACTACATTTCCTTAGTTTTCTTATGAGAAGATCAGTGATAGTGTGTTAAAAGCCTTACTAAAAAAAAATAAAAAATCAAGTGATATATTTTTATCTACTGCTTCCCCCATCCACTAGATCAATAATCCTGTCAAAGAAGGAAATTAGGCTGGTTTGGCATGATTTGTTCTTGCCAGAGCCATGCTAGATATTCTTCATCACCCCCTTATTCTTTAGGTGCTTACAAATTTACCATTTAATAATTTGTTCTCTTTCCAGGTATCAAAAGAAGGTATATTGGTCTAGAGTTCCCTGGGATCTTTTTTTTAAAATGACCTTTAAAATACAAGGTACTATGTTTGCCCTTCTCCAGTCCTCATGGACCTCACCTGTCCTCCATGAATTCTCAAAGATAATCACTAACAGTTCTGAGATTACATCATCTAATTCCTTATGCACCCTTACATGAATTTCATCAGGTCCCACTGATTTGCATACTTCTAACGTATCTAAATATTCATTAACCTTTTCTTTCCCTGTTTTGGGCTGTGTTCCTTCATCTTTGTTGTTAACACAATCAAAGTATCTGATTGCAATTTACCTTTTTTGTGAAGACTAAAGCAAGCTTGGCATGAAACACCTCAGCCTTCTCGATGTTTTCTGTTACTACCTCTCCTCCTTTGCCAAGTAGACGACCTGCAGTTTTATTCACCTTTCTCTTCTCCTAATGTATTTACAGAACCTCTTCTTATTGCTTTTTTATGCCTCTTGCTAGGTGACTTATTTTGTGCCTTAGCCTTGCTGATTGTCCCCACATGCTTGTGCTATTCTTTTGTACTCACCTTTTGCAATTTGTCCCTGTTTCCATTTTTCATAGGATTCCTTTTTGATTTTCAGATCATTCAAGAGCTCCTAATGGAACCATATTGGCCTCTTGCTATTTTTCCTCTCTTTCCTTTGCATTGGGATAGTTTGCTTTTGTACCTTTAACATTGCCTCTGAGAAACTGCCAGCTCTCCTGACTCTTTTCCCTTAGACCTTACCTAACAGTTCTCTGAGTTTGTTGAAGTTTGTTTTTTGAAGTCCATTGTCCTTATTCTACTGCTCCGACTCCTTTCTTCCATTAGAATCATAATGAACTCTAATCATTTCATGATCACTTTCACCCAAATTGCTTTCAACCTTCAGATTCACGACCAATTCCTGTTAGTCAGAACAAAGTCTAAAATGGCTATCACCCTTCCTCTACCTTCTAAAACAAGAAGTTGTCCCCCCATACATTGCAAGAACTTAGTGGACATTGTGTTTTGCCATACTACTTTTCCAACAGACATCTGGATACGTAAGCTCGCCCATTACTACCATGTCTCGTGTGTTGAATATTTCTGTTATTTGTTCTAGAAATACCTCATCTACCTCCTCCTCCTCCTGATCTCATGGGTCTTCTGTAGAGCCCTACCATAACATTATCTCTGTTTTCCCCCTTTTATCTTCATCTAAAAACTTCCCACTGGCCTGCTTCTCACCTCCTTCTGGACCTCAGAACAAGGTACTTGCTTAACCTTAAGCATGTGAATAGTCCTATTGAGCTCATGTACAAATCAGGAGGCTTGTTTAAATAATGTTGCTATTATTTGTGGAGGATTTTTAATGCGAATTACCATCAATAGGAACAATACACTCTTCACTGAAAGGGATGAGTGGGGGCAAGTTGTGAAGCCATGGACCTCCAGGGTCTACACAGCCAGGGAGGAGAAGGATTTGTTTGGTAACCATCCTCCCCCTCATTTCTTGTGTGCAAGACAGGATAATTGAAGGGATTTTTTCAGAAGGGATGTGGATGTGGTGGCAGAAGGGAATATTGAGGCTGGCATTATTTGCATAGCGGAGGAGGTGAGATGAGGCAGGAATGGCTACGACTACAATACTCAGGCTTTGCATTACATTGGAATCCCTGAAGCACATTCAAAACCATTATTTTATTAAGTATAATGTGGGACAAGAGAAACAGTACAGTTCTAGTGGAGATTTTGTTAGTTTACTTTTACGTTAAACAGTAGAGATTTTAGACTGTTTTTCAATGTATTCTATTTCCAATTTTTCAGTGTGCTGCAGAATTTTGTATTGAAAACAAAACTCTGTTGTATATGTTTCGTTGGTGAGCAGGAGGTATCGAGAGCTTGTGAGGTAGGTGGGACTTCTGGCATCTGGAAAGGAAATGCATCTATTTCTTTCCACCTTGTCAGTTGAGATGGAGGGAACTTGAGATCTAGATTTCCATCCCATCCTTGACAACCACCAGCTTGTTAGAGGTCCCTTATACTATCTTTTGTTGCGGTTTGTCTATTTTAATTTTTTGAAGTAATGCGGAAAGGATTTCCATGTACAAGATCTATCTGCATGCACCTAGGACACTGTACTGCTTTATTAAAGCTGTACCAGTAAGCAAGGAAAATTAAAACCAAAGTAAAAATAAAGGATACAAAACCTGGTTGTCTCAAATAAATTACCCAACACTCTGCTTTTTCTTCCTGTTAGCATCAGTCTGCCTCCAACCTCTGTTTACACAAATGTTTCTTCTGTTGTTGCACATAGCTAGCTCTTCCACAGCAGACTGCCTCTAAGCAGCTGTGAAGGGAGCTGATTGCCCCTAATCAGCTTAATGCTGGGGAGCTGAGAACACTAAACACAGATGGTATCCTTTTTTCCTTGTTACCTCCTCTATGAAAAATGAGGTATCTGTTTTAATTTTGTTTGGCTGAAATGAATACTATGAAATACAAGACGATAGAATACCACATTCAATTTTAGTCAAGTATTTAAAGAATCAACAAAAGAGTGGCAAATCTAAATTTACTTACTCAGTGGTAAAGTAAAAGTTAGAGTCCTCTAAAGCTATTTAATGGGACTCTTTTCCCTACCAGCAACACCGTAACATGGATGGGAGAAGGGGAGACATGGATTAAATATAAGTGTAATAATACTTTGTGTATATAGCACTTTTCATCCAAAAGGGTTAGATTGTGATATGCCTGTGGTGTAGAGCAGTGGCTCTCAACCTTTCCAGATTACTGTACCCCTTTCAGGAGTCTGATTTGTCTTGCATGCCCCCAAGTTTCACCTCACTTAAAAATGATTTGCTTACAAAATCATATGTAAAAATTAGGACTGTCAACCAATTAAAAAAATTAATCACGATTAATCGCACTGTTAAACAATAATTGAATACCATGTATTTAAATATTTTTGGGATATGTTGTCTACATTTTCAGATATATTGATTTCAGTTACAACATAGAATACAAAGTGTACAGTGCTCACTTTATATTTATTTTTGATTACAAGTGTTTGCACTGTAAAAAAACAATAATATTTTTCAATTCACTAATACAAGTACTGTAGTGCAATCTCTTTATCATGAATGTAGAATTATGTACAAAAAAATGCATTCAAAAATAAAAATGTAAAATTTTGGAGCCTGAAAGTCCACTCAGTCCTATTTCTTGTTCAGCAAATCACTGAAACAAGTTTGTTTACATTTGCAGGTGATAATGCTGCTCACTTCTGGTTTACAATGTCACCTGAAAGTGAGAACAGGCATTCTCATGGCACTGTTGTAGCCAGCGTTGCAAGATATTTACGTGCCAGATGTGCTAAAGATTCATATGCCCCTTCATGCTTCAACTACCTGTCCAGGGGACATGCGTCCATGCTGATGACGGATTCTGATCCATAACAATCCAAAACAGTGCGGACTGACATTTCATTTTCATTATCTGAGTCAGATGCCACCAGCAGAAGGTTGATTTTCTTTTTTGGTGGTTCAGGTTCTGTAGTTTCCACATTGGAGTGTTGCTTTTTTAAGACTTCTGAAAGCATGCCCCACACTTCATCCCTCTCAGATTTTGGAAGGCACTTCAGATTTTTAAAACTTGGGTCGAGTACTGTAGCTATCTTTAGAAATCTCACATTGGCACCTTGTGTTTTGTTGAATCTGCAGTGAAAGTGTTCTTAAAATGAACATGTGCTGGGTCATCGTCTGAGACAGCTATAACATGAAATATATGGCAAAATGCACGTAAAACAGAGCAGGAGACATACAATTCTCCCTAAAGGAGTTCTGTCACAAATTTAATTAATGCATTCTTTTTTTTAAAAAAAGTGTCAGCCGCATGGAAGCATGTCCTCTGCAATGGTGGCTGAAGCATGAAGGGGCATACGAATGTTTAGCATCTCTGGCATGTAAATACCTTGCAATGCCGGCTACAAAAGTGCCATGCAAATACCTATTCTCACTTTCTAGTGACGTTGTAAATAAGAATAGGTCAGCATTATTTCCTGTAAATGTGAACAAACTTGTTTGTCTTAGCAATTGGTTGAACAAGAAGTAGGACTGAGTGGACTTGTAGGCTCTGAAGTTTGACATTGTTTTGTTTTTGAGTGTAGTTATTTAACCAAAAAAAATCCAACCCTACATTTGTAAGTTGCACTTTCACGACAAAGAGATTGCACTGCAGTACGTGTACGGGGTGAATTGAAAAATACTATTTCTTTTGTTTATCTTTTACAGTGCAAATATTGTAATAAAAATAATATACACTTTAATTTCAATTACAACACAGAATACTATACGAAAATGTAGAAAAACATTCAAAATATTTAATAAATTGCAATTGGTATTCTCTTGTTTAACAGTGCGATTAATTTTTTTAATTACAATTAATTTGAGTTAATCACGTGAATTAACTGCTATTAATCAACAGCCCTAATAAAAATACAAAACTTTCACAGTACACTATTACTGAAAAATGGCTTAGTTTCTACTTTTTACCATATAATTATAAAATAAATCAATTAGAATGTAAATATTGTATTTACATTTCAGTGTATAGTATATACAGCAGCATAAACAACTCATTGTCTGTATGGAATTTTAGTTTGTACTGACTTTGCCAGGGCTTTTTGTGTAGCCTGTTGTAAAACTAGGCAAATATCTAGATGAGTTGCTGTACCCCCTGGAACACCTCTCCGTACCCCTGGTTGAGAACCACTGTCATAGAGTACTATTCAACATAAGTAACTTGTGTTGACTTCAGTGAGCCTACCTGTGGGATTAGGTACTACTCAGTGCTATGGGCCACAGTGTTTCACAAACTAAGGTCAACATTTTCACACAGATCTTTAAGTAAGTTAATCATTTAAATTGACACTGAGGAACCTAACCAAATATTGCCTGATTTTCAGAGATACTGGGCATCCACAACTCCCAGTGAATTCAGTGCAGATGCTCAGCACCTCTCAGAACCCAATAGGTGTCTAATTTGCTGTATTTAAGTTAGAAAGTTTTGGCCTGTGACTACGTAGCTTCATCAGTGAATTGTAGACATCTCTGCAGTAGAAAACAGAAGTCAGGTGGACAAGGAGCATGCAGGCTGCTACACAATAGTGAGAGGAAGGAAAGTTATAATCTAAGTCAGTAAGGGCTTGTTTACGTTACCCGCAGGATCGAGGGGCAGCGATCGATCCAGTGGGGGGGGGGGGAGTCGATTTGTCGCGTCTAGTCTAGACTCGATAAATCGACCGCTGAGTGCTCTCCCTTCGACTCCAGTACTCCATCAGAGCAAGAGGCTCAGGCAGAGTCGATGGGGGAGTGTCAGCTGTCGACTCACTGCAGTGAAGACACTGCGGTGAGTAGATCTAAGTACGTCAACTTAGCTACGTTATTCACGTAGCTGAAGTTACGTAACTTAGATTGATTCCCCCCCCTGCGCCCCGTCTAGATAAAGTTTTTTTAGGAGCAAGGTTCTAAGGGTGATTTTTTGTTTTTAAAAAAAGAAAAGGAGTACTTGTGGCACCTTAGAGACTAACCAATTTATTTGAGCATGAGCTTTCGTGAGCTACAGCTCACTTCATCGGATGCAACTGCATCCGATGAAGTGAGCTGTAGCTCACGAAAGCTCATGCTCAAATAAATTGGTTAGTCTCTAAGGTGCCACAAGTACTCCTTTTCTTTTTGCGAATACAGACTAACACGGCTGTTACTCTGAAACCTTTTTGTTTTTAGGCAGAACGGAACAGATATTGGTTTTTCAGATATCACACAAAAGATCACCTCCCCCATGACTTCTCACTAGTCAAATGAATGCAGTTATTCAATACTTTGATCAAATGTAGGGTTAAATTAATGCTGCAGCATTTGAACAGTGTTTTTAGTTATTTCCATGATGCTTAGGCCACAGAACCATCATTTTTACTGACAACACTATAATATCCTTCACAGCAGAGCCTCAGTTTGGTCATATAATGTAATATAAGTTCCAGGCTCTCCATTTTTATTCCTAATTCCAGGCTCTCCCAGTTTATTCACTATAAACCATAAACTGGTTAAAGGAAAAAATCTGAGGTGTAATCTAGACAGAATGGCAACACTTAGCAGTTGGAGCGCTTTCCATACAAGAATCTTCAGTGCTTTACAGTCAATTAATTTACCTTCACAAATATGAATGTCATCTTCCTTTCGCAGTTGAAGAAACTGAGGCATAGACAGCGTAAGTGAATTTTCCAAGATCACAAAGGAAGTCCATGGCAGAGCTGAGAATAAAATCCTGGGGTCCTATTTTTACCCCCAAAGAATATAAGTAATTCTTTTATGAAAGTTACTATTATCCTGCAGAGAAAGAGTAGGGTCTGGGCTTCCTGACTTCCCATTTTGTATCCCTTATCACAAAGCCTTCCCTCCTGAACCATGAGCAAAAGAAATCTGAATAGGGTTTTGAGATTAAATATTGTATCTCACTCCAAGAGCAAATTGGTGTGGTCTGACAGGTCTCTGTAGGGATATAATATGCATTCTACAACACATTGTAAAGGGATCTTGAAAGTATCTCTCTTTAGGTCTTTCATTAGGATTTCTGCCCATACTTTTGGCTATGTATTAACTGCTGTATTAATTTATTTTCAAAATGAACATAAGGATGCAATAATCTTCTCTAAGCCCAAGATGGCTGAATCATAAGGGCAATATCTATTAGAAAAACCTTTCTTTAGGGTTGTAGGGGTAAGTTTTAGTGACAGATGGAGCATGAAATGTGTGAAGATTACATAGCAGTACAAAAACTGAGTCTGCAGTGGGAGCAGAGTAATCTTCAAGCCATTAAGATATAGGGCTAAGTCTTTCAGTAAACACAGTTTGTCATTCTATGCTCGATGTAAAGTGCCAGATTTAATTGATTTGGTCTATTAAAATCAGATCCATCTCCAAATCTGACGCCAAGGAACTTGGGGGCCCTCTACTGGGCTGATTGGTTGACTCATAGCTACCTCCCAGCTCCCATGCTTTCTGCTTCAGTCATTTGCTTGCATTTAGAGGTATATGTAAGTAATGAATCATGAAGTTGGGAAGGGTAAAAAAAAAAAAAAGCAAGACATAGCAATAGCTACTGAAAAAGCCCTTCAGTGACAGGAAAGGAGAAGATGGGGAAAGGACCAGTGGAGAAAAACGCTGAGGAGGCAGTGAAATATAAATAAGGGTTCCAAGGAGGAAAGAAAAAGGCACTCTGGACCATGATTAGGAGGTCAAGAGATTAGAGGACCCATGGGGTAGGAAAAGCATGAGACATAGGGAACGAGTTTGTGGGGGATGAGACAAAAAAGATGCTAGGGCCAAGTAGAAGACAGAAAGAGGCTGGAAAAGGGGAAGAAGGAAGAGAGATGGGAAGCCAGAGGGAAAGTGAAATAGAGAAAAGGAAAGTAGAAGTGGTAGGGAGTGTGGGAAAGATAAATGCGGGATCAGGGAAGAGAATAGAAGCATCTAGGATCTATGGGGTAGGAAAGAATAGAGGACTGATCTGAAATCCTTACACAGTGTAGGCATGGAGATTACCCCAGCATGCTCCCTGTGGTCAGGCAGGATACCACAGGTGAGCCCTTGCCTCAGTTTCTCCTCACTCCGAATATAAGCAAGTCCAAGCAGGCCTTGCTAGTATTTACAGTGCACCCTCTTCAGAGGGTCTCATTTCTATAATAAAAACATAAATAAAAACTTCAGTCAACTACTCTACTAAAAACTCTCTCCTCCCCTTGGTTAATCGGTCTTAAGTCTTGCTCCTCTGTCCATGGTTGAATTCCCTGCCTGGAGCTTGTACCTCTGCTGGGCATTCAGCTAAATGCTATTTTTCTCCTGACAGTTCATTGTTCTTTGCCAAGCAAGTCTCTACTAGTTCCCGAGGAGGTCCCAAACTCACTTCATTCTCTTGGGTAGCACCAGTCCCTTACGTGGGAACATTTTCTCCCCAGGCTTGTTCCTCTGTCTGAGAGCCTATACTCTCCAGGGAGGCACTCCTGGGAGTAGCTTCCTAACTAGCTCCCCTGAGGGGTCTTCCTCCTTAGGAGTTTCCTCTATTCTGGCTTTCTGACTGAACCCTCATACGCCTTTATTAGGCCTAGGTGTTCCTTAACTAATTAACTGGCACCCAGCCACCTAGGTAATTAACTACTCACAGGTGGATCTGGGTTGGCTCATTTTTCTTAGCGGAGCCAGTCACAGAAAGACTGGGTGCCTGATCCCCTCAGGCACCCGCTAGCCTGTGGCACACAGCATGCCACTTACAGTGAGCCAGTCAATAACTTAATTAATTGGTAATTAATTGATCTTTAAATATTCATGGTAAATAGGCCTAATGGCCTGTGATGGGATGTTAGATGGGGTGGGATCTGAGTTACCCAGGAAAGAATTTTCTGTAGTATCTGGCAGGTGAATCTTGCCCATATGCTCAGGGTTTAGCTGATCGCCATATTTGGGTCGGGAAGGAATTTTCCTCCAGGGCAGATAGGAAGAGGTCCTGGAGGTTTTCGCCTTCCTCTGTAGCATGGGGCACAGGTCACTTGCTGGAGGATTCTCTACTCCTTGAAGTCTTTAAACCATGATTTGAGGACTTCAATACCTCAGGCATAGGAGAGGTTTTTCACAGGAGTGGGTGGGTGAGATTCTGTGGCCTGCGTTGTGCAGGAGGTCAGACTAGATGATTATAATGGTCCCTTCTGACCTTAGTATCTATGAATCTGTGAAACTATAACAAACATTGCAAAAAACTTTAATTGAAAAATAATGTGTCTAATAATCTGTACTGTGTACCAGTGTGTTTTAAGATCTATGCGTGTATGAGTTTGTGGGCATAGAGGAGGAGAAAAGGGAAAACATTAGAGAGATGTGAGTGCTAACTTAAGGCTTGTAGTGAAACCCTGATTTCAACCTTAATAAGGAAGCCATGCCCCTTCCCTCCTTATACATATTAGATCACTTATCATAGATGAATGTAAGAAAGAATACATTATAGTGGAGTATGATATACAGACTACATCGGCATAAGTTAGGGAAGCCTGCATTATTTGTGAATGGTTACATCGTGAGTGAGCAGTTTAACACACCATCTGTACCACATTGCTTTACAGTGTACCATACCATCATCATGTTTTTCCCCATCTAAACCACATCTTTTACAGAAAATCTATTTTGTGAATGCTTTAGAAAGTTTACAAAATTTTTACTCGTGAGAACATAAGAACAGCCATTCTGGGTCAGACCAATGAACAGAACAGGCAATCATCAAGTGATCCATTCCCAGCTTCTGTCAAATAGGGGCTAAGGACATCATCCCTGCCCATCTTGGCTAATAGCCATTGATGGACCTACCCTCCATGAACTTATCTATTTTTTTTAACCCTGTTATAGTCTTGGCCTTCACAACATCCTCTGGCAAAGAGTTCCACAGGTTAACTGTGTGTTGTGTGAAGAAATATTTCCTTCTGTTTGTCTGAAACCTGCTGCCTATGAATTTCATTTGGTGACCCCTAGTTCTTGTGTTATGAGTAAATAACACTTCCTTATTTACTTTCTCCACATCAGTCATGATTTTATAGACCTTTATCTTATCCCTTCTTAGTCATCTCTTTTCCAAGCTGAAAAGTCTCAGTTTGATTCATCTCTCCTCATGTGGAATCTGGTACCAGGTCCTTGGATGATGTAAATGCCTATAGTTCTTCGTAGTTCAATGGACCAAAACCAACTTATAACAGCTGAAGATCTGGCCCATTACGTCAGCCTTCCTTATTCCCGGGAGACCTCTGTGGTAGAAAATAATTCTCACTAACATATTCCATATACCTGTACAAAGGTACCTTCTCCATATATAAGCATGGGGCAAATTTGAAGACTGATATTTCAAGGTTTAATAGGGCTAAACCCAAAAACCTTATCCTTTTGGAAAAGAAGGATTCCTGGCTTTCTAATGTTATAAAGCTCCAGTTCCAGCTGTGATGTGTTGACAGATACTAGTCTTCACATCTCTCACTGGTCCAGGATTAAATGTTGCCCATCCTGCTCTTCCAACTTGGCAGTCAAATAATATTTAACATATGGGTCTGCAATTTATCACATGACTGTCACCATATATATGGTAGGTACATATATATCACATCAACCCTCCATTTAGAGTCCTTTCACTTGTAGATACTAGGAAGAGCTAATATAGAAACTATCAAAATATTTTTTCATTGAAAAAATATATGTGCATTTTAAGAATAGATTACTTGATTTCAGTGTAGAAAGAATGGAGGAAAAGTACTTAAATCAGTTTGAAAAAACAAACAAACAAAAAATGCACAAACCACATTGTTAATATATCTACCCTGGATCCACAAAAGATCTTGATTCAACACTTAACTTGTCCAAAAACCCATCCAAAAATTTATTTTCTTTGCACTCAAAGAATACTGTTCACTAGATATCTGAAAATATCATTGCCAAACCTTAGCTATGTAATGGAAACATTTATTGGATTATAATTAAGGAGAATACAATGGGATTTGTCACAAGTTATTTATTCATTTCTCCATAAAATTGCCAATTTTATTAAATGTTATACGGTACCTATGCTCTTCCCCATGGTACAAAGATAATAATTAACAGCCTTCCAATGTCAGCGTGTAGTCTTTTTCCACTTTGCCTTTGTCTCACTCTCACAAGTATTTAAATAGCTAATCTATTGTTGTATGTAAAATTGCCTAACATTTATAAGCAAACAGTGTTAATCTTTGGAAGTTTTTTTGCTAACCTTGAAAGCCAGTGATTGCTTGAGACCCACAGACCAGCCTTCAGAAAGATACAGAAGTATGGGTAATATAGAAATTAAAACTGATCTACAATGAATGAGCATTGGCCAGAGCCAATTATTTTTCACGTAGTAGGCCAAAATCAGCTTGAAGAATGTGGGTTCATCTTCCATTGAAAACAATGGGAGTTACACCCACCTAAGAAAAGATATAATTTGCCACACACTCACCATCCCAGAATACCAAACTGGTGTAAATTATCCTTTTTCAGTCACCCACTCATGACTAAAATGGTGTAAATTCTACTACTAACCTACTTCCAACTCACCTATCTTTGGCTGATTTACAGTTGGTGCATAACTTATATCATTATTGAATTTGGGCCCATTAGCCAAAATTCATCTCCATTCTAAATCCATTATAAACAAAGGGCTTGATTGGGTGCAGATCTGATCTTCCATGCTACCATGTTGGAATGGCAATCTGAAGACAAACTGAAATTAAGACTAAAATAGACAATTGGACAAGTGAAGATTTGCTATCCAGAGGACAGTTTGAAAGAAGAAGCCTCCTATAAGCACTTAGAACAAACAAGTAGGAGGTAACAGGATGCTATGGTGCCTATTGCCACACAAAACTAGAGAACCATGCTGATTGAAACTGGATTGTCAGGGATACTGGTAAGGAATCATCACTTAAGAAAAGCACAAAGCATGCAATACCCACTTTCAGAAGCAAAGGGACCATTCAGGAGCTACTAAGAGACCACTGCTGAACACAGTGGATTTTTGGAGTCAGACAGAAGCTGAGAAGTGCTGTGCTGAAGTTGAAGGAATACACAGTCAGGCTGAAAGGCAAACAAGACATCTGAAAGGACATTGGAGTGGTCCATGAAAGTGAAAAGCAAGGTCAAAGAACCAGAAGAAAATCTCCAGAGGTGCCTAAGCAAATTCTGCCTCACCCCCTTCCCTCCCTGATAGCGAGCCAGTAAAGAAGTACCAGAGACAGGGGAAGATCCCAGATTCAGAGAAATAGACTAGAAAAGAAAATAAACCTTTAGGAAAATTCAGAGTTCAATTGTTTGATATATTTTTCAAGTTTAAATTTTAAAAGGGAAAGTAAGCTGGTTTTTAGAATAAAACACTGACAAAAGGTGCAAGGGAAGATATGGATGGTAATAGAAACAACTGAGTTTCACTGTGATATATGAAAATAAGTAATTGTTTTGTATATGTGTATGTGCCTATGAGCAAAAAGGGAAAAAGGATACAATCAGTGGGCAGCTACCTCAACAGCTTGTTTCTCCTTGTGTGTTATGAAATAGGAGAAATAGTGGTGCTAACATGTGAAGGGGACCCTATTTTGGCAAGATAATTTCTTCTATGTTTAATTATATATTTAAACAAGTGGGGCCTCATTAGTGCTTTCAGTGAAGTCAATCTGTTTACTTCAATGGCTGTGTGTACACTAGCATTTGTCTACAAATTTCCCACCATTACTGTACCATTGACTGCTGCATCACAATTTGTAGCTCTGGTGGGAGCACCACGGTAGACTAATCGTCATCCTTTTAGCCACTTTGCCATCTAACCTGAATCCAAGCAGATCAGACAACATGATGGCTAAGGCTAGTGGCCTACCTTCACTATTGTCTTCAGCTGCACTCCATGTAACACCTGAAACTTTTGCAAAATAATTAGGGGAGCAATGTATGGTGTGCATTGTGACTGGGGGACGTGAACAATTTTAAGTTAACCAGAGGTAAGACAAATGGAGCTATGGAAATACTCACAAATGACTATGAATTAAGAGGCTATACATTTATCAAAGGATGCTAGTGACATGAGAAACTAAGAGAGCAAAGCTATTCTTTATCCCACCATTATATTTTTTTTTTTCATTAAACTTACTATAAACCATTAAACTTACTATAAACACATGGAAACTACTAATAAGTTATATGGTAATTTATTTGCATCATTACTGAATAGTTTTAAATAGAGTTGAGCTTTCACTTCATCCTGTGATTTATTCCTCCAGATCTTCCACTTTCCCAGATCTTATTATCTCTCCAGACTCCAGTTCTTCTCTTCCCATCTCTCCCAGAGTCCTATGCTAAGAATCTCTCCTCCCCCTACCCCCGAAACACTGTTACTTTTATTTTTAAACTCAGTTACTCTCATCTTTAAAATCTGGCATCTCATTCCTGGAGAACTTTCTTCCTAATGAATCCAGCCCTGCATATAAGAAGATGAGAGGATGTTTCTGATAAACTGACCAGCCATGAAATAGTTAATGTTGGCATTTAAATTGTCATCACTAGACTTCTCTGGTCACACCTCTCTTTGGTCACAATTCTCCAAAATCCCTAATTTCAGACCATCTACAAACAAATGTTCACATCAATTCACATTAATTGGAAGGTTATCTTTATAACAAAAACAGCTAAAAACTTTGTAAAACGTTTAAATTATGCCATGAGTAAGAGAAGTACAAAAAACAAACAACCCCCCCAACAAAAAACAAACAAACAAGCAAAAAAACTGCTGAGATACCCTAAATCAGTGCTATGTAACCGAATTTATGCACCCTGAATCTTCGTATCCCTATCATAATTTAAAGTTACTGGTAATCCCGCCTTATTATATTTTTGTATCCATTTCAACTCAGTCTGTAAACTCACAACGCTTACAGAGTATTATTGTAATATATAGCTAGATAATATCTGAATGCTACTTAGAGTAAGCATTGCAAGGCTAGTGTTTTTCACAGCATGATGCAATGCTCATTCTTACGACTGCATGCAAATTGGTATAAATACTTGAACTGCTTTATGCAAGGTTAATATTAATATAAAAGTAGGTTTGCTTCAGGAAAAAAAATTTTAGCGCAGCCCACAGACTGTTTGGGAATATACTTCAGCTTCGAGGTAACAATTGAAATTATGTAAGTGTTCTTTCGCTGTCTTTTTTAAAATATTTTTTTGCGCAGGACCTGCGGCATTGTGCGCTCTTCTGCTTCTCCGTGATCAAGTGGTTATTTTTTGGCACAAGAATTTTGAGAATTTGATGCACGTTGCCAAGTAGATAACAATTTGAATGGATACTGGTACGTTTGATAAACTTGGATTTATGCAAATGAAGTCATTCTCCTTGTTCTCACTGCAGCCTGTGGCACTGTGGAACACTGCTGGACCATGTACATAGCTATGCAGGCAACTTTGGTTCCCTCTAGCCATCAAACCACACTGGCTATGATAGCGGTTCCACTTCTGCACCACAATCCTTAGCCCATGACGTTCAGTTCTGTACTTTCTGCTATCCACCTTCTTATTCTTGGCCATATTATCCAGAGCCTTGAGTTTAGTTCCCATACAGGAGTTCAGAAATGTAATCAAAATGAAAAATCAGATATCCCAATTTAGCTATCAATCACAGTAACCTTGGTGCCGTTCTTTCCTCTGTACCCTCTTTTCCCACATCAGCTATGCCTGCAAGTCTGCCTGTCGCCACCTCTGCAACGTTATCTGCGTTCTCCTCTATCTATGCAGAAACCTTTACCCATGTTTTATATCCTCTCTCCCACTCTGAACAATTTCTTTCCTTCTATAGGGCCTCCCTAAAACCCAGCTTCCCAGACTCCAGACTGTGCAGAATGGAGTTTTCTCACCCATACAAAGAAGGGCACAATTCCATCATCTTTATCCTCCAACTCCCATGACTCCCCGTGCAGACCAGAATCCAGTCCAAGATTTCTCTCCTTAATTTTGAAACCCTCCCTGGACTTGCAGTAGTCTCTCTCACAAACCTCTTTCTCAGGTAGAAATTCCTTAATCTCCCCCCACTCCCAATATCGCCTCCTGCCTTTTGAAACAGCCTTCTTCTGTCTCTGCAGCATTAGCTTTCCATTTCTTTCCAAATCTCATCTGTAGAATTAGCTTTCTTCGTCTTCATTTCTCTCTGCCTTGGCTATTGTTTATAATGTAGCCCAATCGTTTTATTATTGAACTCCGTGAAGCATTTTGGGATACAGTTACAGTTTGGGCTACTTTCTTACGTTCGTCAATAAGAGGCCACCCAAAAGGTTACATCCTGCCCAAAGCACAATAACGGTCTGAAGGTTGCTTCAAGGACTTGTGGGCAGGATACGTCCCAAAGACTTGTAGTCAGGCAAGGGCAGGATATTTGAAGGATAGCAAAGGGCGAGTTATTAAAACTTGGCAAGGGGAAACCAGAGCGGGAACCGGAGACGCAAATGCAGCTCGAGCAGCCATAGGAGAGCACAGCGAGCGGATTTCGGTCCCCGGTTGGGAGCTTGCCGGGGAGGCAGCGCCAGAGCACCGACGGGCCCTGCTGCGCTGAACCCGAGAGTATTTAGGTGCGGAATCGGGAGCAGAGCAACTCACGCTGCGCAGATTTGACTGCGGCCAAAATCCTCGTGAAGGATCGATCCCTAAGTGTCTTGGCTGCTCTAGCGAACACGTGTTGCCCACTGAGAGCTCTGACCCGCCCGCGAGAAAAAAATCAAGGGGTTTGGTCCCAGAGAAACACGTCTGTTTTGCGCCAGCAGCAGGTCCCCACCAGTTTCCTGCCTGTGCTCTGCATGCAGAGGGGCTACCGGCTCCTCCGCTCCCTCCCCCCAAGCAGTGTTGTTGTAGCCCTGTGAGTCCCAGCACGGCATTGGCCGGGAATCCTTTTTCACCCCAAAAACCCCACAACAGAAAGTGCTGAGTCTTGGGCGGGGGGGGGGCTAGCTAATAGCTTAGCTGCCACAGCTCAGTGCAGAGATAAAATGGCTAAGGAGGACCGCAAGCTCAACTACTCCCAGCAAAGGTGACCGGACAGCAAGTGTGAGAAATCGGGAGGGGGGTTGGGGGTAACATGAGCCTATATAAGAAAAAGACCCCAACATCGGGACATCTGGTCACCCTACTCCCAGCCCCCATTTCTGCCCCTGCACCCCCCGTTCCCCCCCCCCCCCACTCCCCAATCTTCTCGATCGTGTCTCCCTTTTCCCTCGCCGGCAGGGTGGCTGGGACAATTTGTGTATGCATCCGATGAAGTGAGCTGTAGCTCAGGAAACCTTATGCTCAAATAAATTGGTTAGTTTCTAAGGTGCCACAAGTACTCCTTTTCTTTTTGTACAGTGGGGGTGCTGAGAGCCATTCCACCGAACTGCAAAGCTGGTCTATAATGGAAAGCCGGGGCGGTGCGGCAGCTGCAACCCCCCAGCACCGATAGTTCCAGCACCTATGTCGCCGCCTGGTTTTGCCCCCGCCTCCCCTCCCCGTTGCCATCTCTGCCCCCGGCGCTGTCCCCGCCTGGCTCGGGGAGCCGGTTCCGAGGGCGACTTAGGGTCGAGCTAGGGCAGCCGCCGCTAGGGAGCATGCGCAGACGGCCCCGTGGCGCTCTGGGGCGCCGAGCAGGTGCTGCTGGCCCTGGGCGCGGGCCAGTCGCTAATCCCCGCGGGTGCAGCGAGGAGTCGCCATAGCCAAGCGGCAGGAGTCCCCGGCGGCGGCGCCTCTCGCAGGACCCGCGCTCCGGCCCCTTGCCATGGAGAGCAGCCCCCCTTCTCCCGCAGAAGAGCCCCGCTCCGCGGTGGGGCTCAGCGGGGCGCAGAGCCCGGAGCCGCTCGGGCCAGAGCGCTCCCAAGAGCCGGAGGAGGGAGGGAGCGAGGAAGGGGTGGCGGCGGCGGAGAAGCCCCCCGGGCCCCGGCCGGAGGAGGATGCAGCAGAAAGAGCAGCTGAAGGGAAGGACCGGGAGGCGCCCGGGGAAGGGGGCGGCGAGGGGAGCCCGCGGGAGGGAGGAGCGGGGGAAGAGGAGGCAGGAGCAGGGAGCCCCGAGGGGCAGCGGCAGGAGCCGGCCCCCGCGCACAGCCCAGCTGGGGAGCGCGCGGCGGAAAGGGGCGAAGGAGACGCAGGGGGAAGCGGGGAGGGCGAAGGACCTGCAGAGCCCCCCGCGGAGGAGAGCCCCGGAGGAGAGAGCCCGGGGCCGAGCCCCGCGGAAGGGGGAGGCGCAGAACGGGTTGCCCCCGGGGCAGAACCGCCCCAGGCAGAAGATCCTGCAGAGGCTGCCGAGGAGGAAGAAGACCCTGAAGGAGAAGGAGACCCTGGGGAGGACGTGAGAGAGGAAGAAGAGCCTGGGGAGGTGGCAGGGGGGGAAGGAGCCCCCGAAGGAGAAGAGCGCGAAGAGGAGGAGGAGAGAGAGGAAGAGGACGGCAAAGCAGATGCAACGGCAGAAGCAAAGCCCGAGGAAGGGGAGGACGAAACTGGGGCAGGACAAAGTCTGGGAAGCACTGCACCAGCGGGAGCAAATCCCGAAGGCACTGCGACAAGCGAAGAACCCCCCGCGGCAGGAGACGCCGCAGGCCATGCCAGCGAGGAAATACCACCAGTGGCAGAATACGCAAGCACAGAGGACGCTGCTACGGGAGAAAGCCCAGGGGGCTCCCCAGGTGGGGATGAACTGAGCAACCACCTGACAGAGCCGCCTGCAGCCGGAGACCCTGAGGAGCCTGCGGGAGCGGAGAGAGGCGAGGAAGCCATGAATCTGAACGGCATGCAGGCCAGGGGAGAGGAAGAAGAAGAAGAAGAAGAAGAAGAAGAAGAGGAGGATGAGGCGAGCACACCTGGTGAACTCGGGGAAGAGGCGCAAGAGCATGACATTTCCCTCTTCGTCAAGGTAAAACTGCCTGATCAGTCAATCCGCTTGTACCCTTGCTCTTCCCTTAGACCAGTAGCCGGCTCCCTGCCGGCGATCCTCAAGCTTGGGGAAGATTTGTTGTGTAGATCATGATTGCCGGTCATGGGCTGGTGTTAGCAGTTTCCTATAATCACGGGTGGTTGGGGGAGATCTAGATAAAGCGATCGCCCTGTGACACAGCCTAAATGAATGCAGTGACTCCTCTGTCCAACCATATGTGTATGCAGTTTTACCAAAAAAAGTGACCCCGTGCTGCTCAGTGTTACAATAACGTGGAGTAGTTTGAGGGAGCTCCATCTAGTCGCCCCCCCCCCCGCCCCAGCCCCATATTCCTTACAGAGCGCAGCTATACGGGAGAGCCTTTGGTTGTGCATTTGCTGTTACTGGTGTCATTTAAATCTGCCAGACGCAAATCCAGTTTTGTTAAAATGGTTTGGTTATTATTTAATCCCGAGATAAATTTCCTTTGACTTTTCATTCCTTCCTGGTTAAATATAGTCACGGTGCAAAGTTTTCCACTCTCCGTTGTGCTGAAAATCGTGGTTTTATCATTCTAATAGTTACAATAATTAATAATAACACCAATAAGAAAAGGAAAAGTGCAAAACTGGCAGTAAGGCCTTTCACCGACAACTATTTTGACGTGTTTTGCCTTTTTTGTCTAGATATCTCCATATGTTTAAATGAAACGTGTATGAGAATCTAGGTATCACTCTGGATTGTTCATGGGCTTCTCTGTGGTGCTAATTATCGTAGTATCTGAGCACATGAAGTACATGAATGTGATAATTCATTCTCGCAACATTTTGTGAAGTAGAGAAATACTTGTTAAAGGTCCCTGGAGAGTTTAAAATCTCCAGAGGAGGAGGAGACAGAAGATACACCACAGTTACCCCTAGAGAAAAATACATAAGGTGTGACATTATAGGGACTTACTTGGAAGAAAATAGAAAATTCCTTTTTAAGAGCATTGATAATATGATGTCACATTTATATAGCATGTTTTATGCTAAAAGATCAGGAAGTGTTTGACAGATACAGAGAATTGAAATTAATTTCAGATAATAAATGTAGACAAATGTGGCAATTCTGGATTCAGAAATTTTTTTTTTGAAAACAACCAACCCCATGCTGCTGTGTAATGTGTTAGTATGTCAGTTAAAGATACACAATTTACATACGTTCAGAATACCTATAATTCAAGCAGGTGAAATCTAGGTTAGAAAAAAAACCCAGGCAAAAATAAAAAAAAACTGTAACATTTATGACATGTTACCTGAAATTAATTTCTGCCTACGTGCTCAGTTTTACAAAGTCTAGCCTTGATCCTGAAGTCAGACCTGCATGGGTAGACCCTTGGGTCAGCACCATGAAAACCAAGTCCCCCACTGTTGGAGGGCAACAACCACATTTAGCAGGCACAACAGTGAGCAGCATGGAACAGTTTGACCAAGTCAGGGCTAGTCTTATAAACAAAGAAAACAAGGGGCCACTTTGGGTCTTAACTTACTGGAAGTAATATTTCCCACGCAGAATGTACAACTCATTCATGGGCTGACCCAGTCTCATCCACCAGCACAAGAATGAAGTCAGAAGAAAAAACTCACTGTCTGATCACCCCCTCCCGTTTGGCAATGAATCCAGAAGACCAAGCAATTTATGCCTTGATTTCTCCCCCTTTCTTGAAGCTTAGGACTGCATACATAAAGCTAGGTCTATAACAAACAGCAAACAAAAACAGGGGAAAAACCCTATTTTTACAAGTGCTATTGAGTTTTGAATATCCAATGTACTGTATAGTGCCATACTGAAAAGATAAATGTTCTCTATTTTTATGCCCCCCCCCAGCTTTTTCTTAAAATACAAGCTTGGTTGTGATATAAAGTTACTGGAAATAACTTATCTCTACCATATTGATCTCCATTAGCTGAATGCGGAGGCTAGAGTTGAAATTAATATTTCTGGGACAAAGTAGAAATCTATACAGCAGAAGTTGTGTAGTACAATTTTACTCTGAAAAGTGACTGTGAAAAAATGTTACCTTCTTACTCAGTAGATCTGCACCCTGTGCATATTCAGTCGTTTGTGCTTTCTTTAATGACAGTTACATTTTTACTGCTGTCAGCCCTGCAGGGCCAACTCAGATCTGGCAGAGAGAACTCCATTCTTTTTTTGCTCATAGGTCGAGTAAACTGTTAACTACCATTTGTAGGGCCACTTATGCAACTTCCTTTTTGTTTTGTATTATGATCATAGATCCATCCACAAATGGAGCAGGATTGCACAGGTGTAATTAAGGTCATAATGTGGCAGCGGTTTCATCAGTATAAATGAGAACAATTTCTGATTTTCAAATCCCAAGCAGAGATTGAAGGGCTGCCAGTCAGAAAAACATATTTTTGTATGTCAAAAACGGATAGTATTTGATACGGATTATCATTGAGACATCATAAATGCAGAATCCCATGTTGTCACTTTCATAAAGTCACTTTGCAAAGGCAAACCACACTTGGAGCATGATTCCAGTCCTTGTAGAATATCTGAGGGATCAGAATTGGAGAGCCGGACATAATAAGGATAAGAATGTGAATTTGCTTATAATCCAAAAATATAAGGTTTAAGCATAGTTAATTGAAATATTTGTGAACTTCTGAAAGGAAGGAGGAACATTTTCATGACTGATTTAACATTAGTAATTTAAGAAGGCTTTGAAAATAATGCATTCGTCATTCTAATGACTTCACTGACAGGATATAACCAGATCTGAACATTTTACTGTACACCTACTTGGTAAAGGACTAAATTTATTAGCTAAGACTGGTCTCTTGTTTTTCTGCCTCTCAGCCTGGCATCCTAGAGCAGTACTGTATTGGGAGCCCAGCATCTCCCCCTTCACCAAACCACTCACAGCATTCGAGAGTGCAGGGAGCCCCGCTCTTTTCTACTGCTGGAAGGAATCATGCCTCTTTCTCTCTACTGCTGTGAGGAGCTGCACTGTCTCTCTGTACTCCTCCTGCCCACTGGGAAGGGATGGGAAAGAGAAGGTGGGTCCCCACCGTGGCTCAGAGTGGGCTCAAGATATTTAAAAATACAGGTACAATAATACAGGGATACACAGGAAGTCTGTTGCAGACCTGAAAACATTAGTTTGAAGCATATCTTTACATAAAGTATTAAAAAGTTACCATTGTTACCTATTTTTCTGAATTCCTGAATTACCAGCACCATTATCTCCCAACAGACACCTCATAATATTTAAACATTAAGTTGCCAACCTGCCCAGTGTAGTAAAAACAGCTACCTATTTCATTCTAGGGCACCTTCATGCTTCAGCTGGATTCCTTGGTGGCTGTACTGTCACCATCCTCAGGCATACTGGGAGATCACTCATGGGAACCAGGGATCTGTGACTTCAGGGGCCATAAAACAATCATAAAGAAGGGTGAAGGAGATTTTCAAAGGCACAAATGGCTGTGATGCACTAAACTCCCATTGACTTTCTGTGGGATGTGAGCATCTAACCACCAGATGTTCCTTTGCAGATCTTCTCTGGTAAGTTTAAAATTGCCTAGGAATTGAATACTGCTTTTAAACTTACTATTTAGGATATTCAGGACATAATTCTACACCTGGTTCATTTAAAAACATACTTGCAGGTCACCTTTAAGATATTCCAGGTAAGATCAAAATTGACAGGTTTCAGAGTAACAGCCGTGTTAGTCTGTATTCGCAAAAAGAAAAGGAGTACTTGTGGCACCTTAGAGACTAACCAATTTATTTGAGCATAAGCTTTCGTGAGCTACAGCTCACTTCATCGTATGCATCCGATGAAGTGAGCTGTAGCTCACGAAAGCTTATGCTCAAATAAATTGGTTAGTCTCTAAGGTGCCACAAGTACTCCTTTTCTTTTTAAGATCAAAATTAAACCTCATAGTTTTAACTACAGATTTCAGTGATTCTGAAGATCAGAGGGTCTAGTAATTTGGCTGTAAGTGCAGAACTCAAGCAGCTGGACTACTCATTTCAGTACGAGATCTTCCATCAAATTTGTTCTTGCTCAGATTCTGGTTAACAATAAATGGTGTATCTTAAGAGATCTTCAAAAGGCTAAGATTAAAATAACAGATTTCATCCAATCTTTGTAACCTTTTTGGTCTCTTATTCACGGGGTGATTCATTTCATTCATCCTTCCAATGGGTGAGGTTTTGATCTCAGTTACATTTGTGTAATCTGAAGTAACTCCATTGATTTCCAGCCTTCATTGCACCTTTCCTGAGAAGTGTTGTGCACCAAATAGCTGATTCCGAGGATCTGGCCCTATAGTCTTAGAATTTTGCTGAATTATCAGGAATTCTGATACACAAGAAAGTAAACAAGGCAGACACATTTTGGCCACTGAAAGAAAGAGTAGGAAAAAACCAGCTACTGCACCATGCTTACAGATATTTCACCTGATGCATGCTTTATAATACAGAAGAGGAGGAACCTTTTGTGATGGGTTGGATCACAGAAACCCCTTTGGGACTGCCACCTGATGTGCCTAGACTACCTCTGAACACATTTTCCCTGCCATCTTGGGACTTCAGTACCTTGCCTTGTTAGAGCCAGACACGCTTGCCCGCTGCAAACACAGATCCAAGTCTGAACCATGTCCCCTTACAAGCTGCAGGCTTAACTGAAAAGAGCTTAAGAAGTACTCCTGTCTCCAGCACTCAGATACCCAGCTCCCAATGGGGTCCAAACCCCAAATAAATCAGTTTTACCCCTGTATAAAGCTTATACAGAGTAAACTCAAATTGTTCGTCCTCTGTAACACTGATAGAGAGATATGCACAGCTGTTTGTGTCCGCCCCTCCCCCCCCCCCCCCGGTATTAATACTTACTCTGGGTTAATTAATAAGTAAAAAGTGATTTTATTAAATACAAAAAGTAGGATTTAAGTGGTTCCAAGTAGTAACAGACAGAACAAAGTAAATTACCAAGCAAAATAAAATAAAACACGCAAGTCTAAGCCTAATACAGTAAGAAGCTGAATACAGATAAAATATCACCCTCAGAGATGTTTCAATAAGCTTCTTTCACAGGCTGGATGTCTTCCTAGTCTGGGCCCAATCCTTTCCCCTGATACAGTCCTTGTTCCAGCTCAGGTGGTAGCTAGGGGGTTTCTCATGACTGCAGCCCCCTTTGTTCTGTTCCACTCCCTTATATAGCTTTGGCACAAGGCGGAAATCTTTTGTCTCTCTGGGTCCCCACCCCTCCTCCTAAATGGAAAAGCCCCAGGTTTAAGATGGATTCCAGTACCAGGTGACATGGTCACATGTCCTATGAGAACCCAAGCCTTCATTCTTCCGAGCCTGTCTCACAGGAAGGCTTGCAAATAAACAGAGCCATCTACAGTCAATTGTCCTAGTTGATGGGAGCCATCAAGATTCAAAACCACCATTAATGGCCCACACTTTGCATAATTACAATAGGACCTCAGAGTTATATTTCATATTTCCAGTTTCAGATACAAGAATGATACATTTATACAAATAGGATGAGCACACTCAGTAGATTATAAGCTTTGTAATATACCTTACAAGAGACCTTTTGCATGAAGCATATTCCAGTTACATTGTATTCACACTCATTAGCATATTTTCATAAAATCATATGGAGTGCAATGTCACACCTTTACTTTCCATGAAATGTTTATAGGATCCAGTTATGGAACTGTGGTCTAGCCTATGTATTAAGAAAAAAAGACTATCCTAAAATTAAATTATTTGGGCTTGATATCTTTCTTTAAGTACTGTGGCTGTGATTTTCAAAGGAGCCCGTAGGTGCTTAGGTGCTCAAATTCCATTGGAAAAAAAAATCACAGCCTGTATTCCCATCTGATGTACTTCACTCTGTATCTGACGTTTGACATGCAGATTTCCAGGAAAATCACAGAGGAAAGATTTATACCTCAGATTTGGATTTTTGCTCATCCATGGGGTTATATACTGGTGAAAATCAATTTGATTGAGTATGGTTTATGAGGAGAGCAACTGACTTCTGTTACCCAAACAAATATATGTAAAAAAAGAAAAAAAAATCACTGTTAATCTTTATAATACAGACACATTGTTATCGGGGGCCAGAATTTAGATCACCTTTAAAGGGTATAAATACATATGCAAGTATGTGGGGTTACATTGCCCTGTTTTTTATGGATTTCTGTTCTTGTTAATATATGAAATACAGGGAATCTCACAAAAGGCCTCTTATTGTGAAGCTTCCAGCCCATTTTGCAAACTAAAAGTTTTTGGGAAAGTTCAGATAAGCTTGCATTGCTGATCCAGAGCAAAGCAAATCATTTGAGATTTGCCTAAGGTGACTGGATTTGTTAAATGCAAAGCCAGGACATGACATTGTGGAGTGAGTAGAGGAACATTTGATTAGGTTTAGACAACAGTGGAAAAGGTCCCTGGTTCTTTTCCTCAACCTCCTCCCTAATAGGGTTACCAACTTTCTAATTGCACAAAATGGAACACCCTTGCCCCGTCCCTTTCCTGCCCTTTCTCTGAGGTCCCACCCCTGCCCCGCTCGTTCTCTGAGGCCCCACACCCCCACACACTCCAGCCCTCCTACCTCTGTCGCTCACTCTCGCCCACCCTCACTCACTTTCACTGCACTGGGGCAGGGCTGGGGTGAGGGCTCCGGCTGGGGGTATGGGCTCTGAAGTGGGGCCAGAAATGAGGGGTTCAGGATGCGGGAGGGGGCTCTGGGCTGGGGGAGGGGGTTTGGGTGCAGGAGGGGGCTCCAGGCTGGGACCAAGGGGTTTGGAGTGTGGGAGGAGGCTCAGGGCTGGGGTAGGGGGTTGGATGTGGGAGGGGTGCGGGCTCTGGCTGGGGGTGTGGGCTCTGGGGTGGGGCTGGGGATGAGGGGTTTGGGGTACAGGAGGGAATCTGGGCTGGGGCCAAGGGGTTTGGAGTGCGGGTTGGGGCTCAGGGCTGGGGTAGGGGGTTGTGGTGTGGGAGGGAGTTTGGGTGCAAGAGGGGAGGGAGATTGGGGTGCAGGTGGGCATGTGGGGTCTGGGAGAGAGTTAGAGTGCAGGAGTAGGGTTGCCAACTTTCTAATCACAGAAAACCAAACACCCTGCCCTGCCCCCTTGCCCTGCCCCTTCTCTGAGGCCCCGCTTATTCCATCCCTTTTCCCTCTGTCACTCGCTCTTCCCCATACTCATATTCACCAGGCTGGGGCAGGGGTTGGGGTGCAGGAGGGGGTCAGGACTCTGGGCTGGGGGTGCAGGCTCTGGGGTGGGGCTGGGAATGAGCTGTTTGGGGTGCAGGAGGGGGCTCCAGGCTGTTACAATGGGTTGGGGTGCAGGGGGTGGGGTGAGGGTTCTGGCTGGGGGTGTGGGTTCTGGGGTGGGGCCAGGGATGAGGGGTAGGGGATTGGGGTGTGGGAGGAGGTGCAGTGTCCCAGCAGCGCTTACCGCAGCTCTGAGGATTCAGCTGCCAAGTCCCTGCGGTTTCTAGGCACATGGGCGACCAGGTGGCTCTGCATGGTGTGTGCTGTCTTTGCGCCTGCAGGTGCTGCCGCATCCCCACAGCTCCCATTGGTTGCTGTTCCTGGCAAATGGGAGCTATGGAGCCGGCACTGGGGATAGTGCACCGAGCCTCCCAGTCCCTGGCTGCCCCAGCGCATAAGCGCCGCAGGAACCTGGCAACCGCTTCCAGGAGCAGCGTAAAGCCAGGGCAAGTAGGGAGCCTGCCTTATCCCCGGGCCCCCGCTGCACCGCTGACTGGACTTTTAACGGAGTTGCCACGGTCCCTGTTTGACCAGGTGTTCCAGTCAAAAACCAGATGCCTGGCAACCCTACTCCCTAAAGTTCCAACTTCCCTCTTCTTTCCACACTCATTCTACATGCTCTCCTTAATGAATATAGCCCATCCCTCCTTCTCTTGCATCCTACCTGTTCTCTACATATTAAATTAAAATCACCAAACCTCCAGGGACAAGATGCCTTTATTTGGTTCTGTACTTCCTCTCTTCCTGGTGCTGCTAAGGCACGGGCAGCCCCTGAGCTAGGAGCAGCAGTTTGGATGTGTAGGAGGGGGCTAGGGGCAGGGGGCTGCTTACCTTGGGGTGGGGGGCTCCCACTGGCATGGCCCTGCAGCGCCTAGGCAGTGGAGGGGCTGGAGGGGGGTGGGAAGAGCTCCACCCTGCCCACACCTGCAGGCCCCACCCCCGCAGCTCTTATTGGCTGCAGTTCCCGGCAGCCTGTGCCCCTCTGCTGCCTAGGAGCTTCAGGGACGCGGAGCTGGGTAGGGAGCCCTGCCAGCCTTATCAACCCTCCCCACCAGCACCAGTGGGGTCCCGGGTCACCACACCAGCGCCCGCGGTGCCCCCTGGTCTGCCCTCCCCCCCGAACCCTCCACCCAAGTTTTAGTCACAGGTATTTTTAATAAAAGTCCTAGACAAGTCACGGGCCATGACGTTTTGTTTATTGCCTGTGACCTGTCCAGTACTTTTACTAAAAATATCTGTGACTAAAATGTAACCTTAATTGTAGGGTCTTCCAATCACGCCCCATAATTCATATCATAGCAGCCAATCTAACTTAAAAAGGAGGTAGCCAGAAAAGAGAATCATTGCCCCAGGCAGATCATAAGCACAGCTCAACCTTACATCAGGGAATGGGTGAGGAAAGGGCAACTATCCATCAACTAGCTTATTTTAATGAAACCAGAACAAAACCAAATCGTGCTTTCATTCAAACTGGCCACCTGGGGCTGTCTATCACAACCAGGCAATTCCTGTCAAATAGCCATTTATAAAATATTTGTATTGCAGTTTCAAATCTTGTATATATTTTGAAGTGCTGAGTTTGCAGAGAGAATTGAGTGCAGTAGTTAAACACATTAGCCAGGGATTCTGTTTTGTTCCCAAGACTCTCACAAAGCAGGAAACTGGCCAACTTCCCACAAGCATTTGCCTTTTCTCAGCTCTTTTGTTGGATGGAGTATGGCAATTTAGGATACCATAATACAGCTTAAGAGGAGCTGGCATTATGAATTCCTTTCATAACTCTTCAGGTTATTGTGTGTACTCTATGCACTGGTTGCAGATGCTTATAGAGTTGACTACTTATTTTGAGGTCTTTTTTAGTTTATTAAAGTGGTACATTTTTAGAGAAAAGGATCAACATAAATTTGGCAAACAAAAGTTACACATGTTTTAAGGAGATATGAAACTGAAATCCTTTGTTTCAATGGCAGCAAAAAACAGTTTATTAATTCTAAAAGCACGGGAAGAGGTTCAGCTTTACTTATGATTACAATTGCTCTCCCCCACTTTTTTGGGGGGGCAATTCTGAGCTGTTTTTTAGAACTTAAAATTATACAGATAAATTTACTCCCTGAACCTGTTCACTGAAAAATAGCTTTAAAAGCTATACACTGAAATTCCTCATTTTGCAACTTTGATCTTGAAGGCATGCTTACACATTATGCAGCAATTTAGTGCTTTGTTGAGGTATACTAATGCCAATTCTGACAACATACAACCCAAACCCTGCTCCAAAAATAGACAAATTAAAAGACACAACCACAAAATTATAGAGGTATCATAATGTGGTCACATATGTAAAGCTGAATCCACCCCGTGTCAATTTTTTTTTCCCCACAATCCCTCCAAACATCTTGAGTTCCCTTTCTGTCCTGTAATGTGAGGATTGCAAATGATAAGATGTATACATTTTGTTTATTTGGCTGAAGTCTGTAAAGGCCCCAAGAGTAGTTTATGCACATAATACTGTGTCATTCTCCAGCATCTGTCCTCTGTAATGTCATTGCAAATGACTTCTTCTTGGTCTAGAATTATTTTAGTCAGAAAGTATTAAAAATCAAAACCTAAACATTTTATGTCCTCACAATTATGTTCTTAAACATTTATTGCTTTCACTTATCGAATTAGTGTGTGTTTTACTTTAAGCACGTGCTTTAGTCACATAGGCCTGAAACACTTTGATGAACAGAGTCAGGGTCTGAATCAGTGTCTAGGGCTTGATCCTATGTTCCTTGTAACTGATACTAGTGGTAGTTTTAAATGTTCAAGGAATGCAGGATGAAGTCCCTAGGGGCTCAGTCCTACAACCTTTGCTCCTTATGTGAGCATTCTTCTAGGTAAGAAGGTCTATTAACCTCATTCTGGGTGTGACTCTACACTCTTTACAGACAAAACTCCCAAGGGCAAAGAAAAGAGTTCTCCTTATCTCGTTGCTGCCAATGTCCTGAGTTTGGCAGGGACTAGCCTTGGTTTTGTAAATGCATCTGGGTAACAGCAGCCCTCCCTAATGTCCTGTGGCTGCAGAAAACAGCTGTAGGGCTGTGCTCAGAGCTTTGCATTCTGCTAGTTGTTTAATTTTATATGTTTTTGTAGTTTAGGGCAGGGAGAAGAGGATCCACTTTTTATTTGCATAGAAAGAAAGAAAATACCAGTTCACGCAACTTCTGCTGGCATTCCGATCTACAGCATCACTATTCTATTACTGGGGGAAAAGTTAGATAGCCTTATGGTTACTACAGAATGTCACACAACGTTATCTTGCTTTACAAGTGTCTCACATGCATGGTGTGTGTGGCATTGCTTAGAGTCATAGCATGCACAGTAGCTGTGCTTCATTTTTTGTCTCCATTTTTTTATGGTTTTGTGATTTTGTTTGTTTTTTTACAGTTCTCTCTCATGGACTCTGACGTTGCACTCCATAATGTTTTATGGAAATATGCTTATGAATGTGAATATCATGTAACTGGAATATGCTTTATGCAAAAGGTCTCTTGTAAGGTATCATTACAAAGCTTATAATTTCCTGAGTGTGTTCATCCTGTTTGTATGAATGTATCATTCTTGTATCTGAAACTAGGAATATGAAATATAACTCTGAGGTCCTACTGTAATTCATGCAAAGTGTGGGCCATTAATGGTGGATTGAAAGCTTGATGGCTCCCATTGACTAGGGCAATTGGTTGTAAATGGTCTGTTTACTTGCAAACCTTCCTGGGTGTGTGTGGGCCACCTCTCAAAGAATGAAGGCTGGGTTCTCACAGGACATGTGACCATGTCATAGGATACTGGAATCCATTGTTAAATCTGGTGCTTTTCCATTTAGAAGGTGGAGTGGGGATCCAGAGAGACAAAGGATTCCCGCCTTGGACCAAAGCTATGAAAGGGGGTGGAGCAGAAGAAGGGGGGGGTGGCAGTCATGAGAACACCCCTGCTTTCCACCTAAGATGTCTGCTGGAACTAACAAGGGCTATACCGGGGAAAGGATTGGGCCCAGACTAGGAAGGAGTCTAGTCTGTGAAAGAAGCTTACTGGAACATCTGAGGGTGAGATATTACCTGCAATCAGTTTCTTAATGTATTAGGCTTAGACTTGCGTGTTTTTGCTTGGTGACTTACTTTGTTCTGTCTGTTATTACTTGAAACCACATTAATCCTACTTTTTATACTGAATAAAATCACTTTTGTTTATTAATTAACCCAGAGTAAGTGATTAATACCTGGGGGAGCAAACAGCTGTGCATCTCTCTCTATCAGTGTTATAGAGGGGGGACAATTTAGGCGTTCACCCTGTATAAGCTTTATACAGAGTAAAATGGATTATTTTGGGTTTGGATCCCATTGGGAACTGGGTGTCTGGGTGCTGGAGGCAGGTAACCTGCTGAGCAATTTTCAGTTAAGCCTGCAGCTTTGGTGTGTGTGGACCAGACCTGGGTCAGTGTTGTAGCATGCTAGTGTGTCTGGCTCAACCAGGCAGGGTTCTGGAGTCCCAAGCTGGCAGGGAAAACGGGTTCAGAGGTAATCTCAGCATGTAAGGTGACAGTCCCAAGCAGGTGTCTGTGACCAAACCTGTCACAGACTCATACACACGGCTCTATTTTTAAAAGTTTAAAAAAAAAAGTCTTTCTAGTGATTGTGAGGACATGCAGAGGGTATGCAGCCTTGCATTGATTATTATTATTAATAGGACAATAGAACTGAAGTCCATCTGAGATCAGGGCTCTATTGCACTGTGCACTCCAAGAGACAGTCCTCACTCCAACGAGTACCATCTTAATACATACAAATATTGTTATCCCCATTTTACAGATGGGGAACTGAAACAAGTAGAGATTTAGGTCTTGATCCTCAAAGGTATTTAGGTTTGGGAAATCAATGGGAGTTAGAAGCCTAAATATCTTTGAGGATTCTGGACCTTTCTGACTTTCTATCACTGTTAGTGTCCACATAGTTTTCTGCATATTTTGATTCCTTGGACTAAAATACAGTGTAACCCCAGGTGGTCTCTAATGTCAGTTTTTCTGAAGAAAAGAATCACATATCCCTTGGTTAGAACACAGGTTATTGTAAGGAGCATAATTAAATGGCATATGAAGTTTATATGGTTTTTTTTTTTGCTGCTAACTGATAAAACGTCATGTGATAAGGAGTTGTTTGCATTTCCATTTGCTATGTTTATTTACTGATAAAAGACTGAAGAAGTTGAATGATTACGTACCAATTGATTTTTCAATAATTTCAAACTTTTTTTTAGCATTTAAGCAAACTTTTTTTAGTTTTCCAAACTAAGTTTCTCTAGTTTTGTAAACAAAATGTTGATGCTTTACACAGTGCATGTCATTTTAATTAGTTGTTTAAAACCTGCTTATGATAATACATTTAAATTTATATAGCATTTTATATGAATGAATAGTTTGAGGCTTTCAGTGGTCGTTGACAACGTGTGACGCATGATATGCAGTAATGTGTGACGCAGAAAGCCCAAGGTTTCCTGGAGAGGGCCTTACTCAGAAATAAACACCGCTTTCCATGATTATGTATTAAGTGAGCCGTGGCATGTGTGGGAAGGAAATTGTTGCTCAGATCATACAGGGAGGAGTTTTGCCCCTTCCAGTTCTTCTTTTACAAAACCTTAGGACTTGGTTACACTTGCGAGTTAGAGTGCAGTAAACCAGCCCCGGGAGCCCTAGGTCACTACCTGTCCACACTGGCAAGGCACGTAGAGCGCTCTGACTCCGCAGCTAGAGCGCTCCTGGGACTCCACCTCGGTGAGTGGAATAACATTTGCTGCGGCTTTGGCTACAATGCCTGGGCGTCAGCATGAACGAGGTGTTGCATTACTGCGCTCTGATCAGCCTCCGAAACGTCCCATAATCCCCGTAAGTCAAGTGGCCACTCTTGTCATTGTTTTTGAATCACTACAGGAATGCGGATATGCCCTTTCAAAGCTCTGTTTCTGACAGTCAGCTGCTTATCTGCTCCGAGAAAAAGTAACCATTACTGTGGAATGCTGTGTGTGAGAGAGAGAGGTGGTGGTGGGGTCTACTGCTGTCTGACCTTACAAGATAGCATGCTGACATGCTCTCAGCCCCCCAAAAACCCACTCTTCCCCCCCCCCCCATACTCACACACTCCCTATCACTTTCCACCTCCCTCCCCCATTTGAAAAGCACGTTGCAGCCACTTGCATGCTGGGATCGCTGCCCATAATGCACTGCTCCCAATGCCACTGCAAGTGCTGCAAAAGCGGCCACGCCAATGCGCTTTGAAGCTGTCAGTGTGGACAGATTGCAGCACTTTCCCTATTGCGCTCTAAGAAGTCTGGTTTAACTCAAAGCACTCTACATCTGCAAGTGTAGCCATGCCCTTAGAGACACAGAACAGTTTTATATCATTAGCTTAATGACTGGGGGATGGGGGGGGTGCAATTACTTATTTCTTTTTCCTCAGAAAGGGTAGTATTGGCACTGGCAGACTGGCAGTGTTATGGTTGTGATGTTTCCCTCTCTGGTTCTGTTTCCATTCATAAACAGAAATTTCAGAATATAACAATACTCTATTTTTCATCTGGGCTGAAAGTGGATCAGGACTATAATCGTTATTAATGAGTTCAACAACAGCAGAATAGAATATCTTAAATGTACATCATTATTTACATGGGACTTGTTTTCTCAGAAACGCAAAATAAAAAGAATCCTGCCACTTTCTTTACTTTAGACCCTGTTCACATTAGGACATATAATCATGTCTGGAACTATTTTCAAACACTTTTAACCCCAAACCAAGTCGTAATACAATTTGGTTTCACACGAGCCAGACTACAGGCTACTTTATACAATGTTGTAGACTGAAGGTGTGAGGGGTTTGCAGTGTTTCCAAGTTCTGCAATATCGGGTGTTTTTTCTTGAACCTCCAGCCCCTGGAGTGGAGCAATTACATGAGAATCTGAGATTTCATTACATAAATAAGGTTCCTAGCCCTTATGGTTATATACAAAAGTTTAAAAATGTGTGTTGAATGAATCCAAAAGATTTAAAAACCAGCAGGCAAATACACCTTTCCCCCAAAATTTGTCATTAATATATATTTAAACCAAACTTACAATGTTTTGGGGCTTGAATCCTGATTTTTTGAACACTTGAGGTTGGTTAGTCTGTAGCAGGATTTCTAGAGCATGTTTTCACTTAACAATATTGTTTATTTAGCAATAATTGATTCCCACAGATTACAAAGTATTTCAATAGGGGTGGGGGGTGGGGGGGGAAGAAAAGGGGAGAGCATACCCTGCACTGGGAGCCTCCAGTGGAAAGGAGAGGAAAAAGATCACTTCCACCAGATCCCCACTATCATTTTGCTTCTTGGGCTGGTATTTTTCATTACCAGTATTTCACTGGGTAATGTACCCAGCTATTACCAATGCTTTGTGGGAGGTTCTGAGCCAGGTCCCTCTGAAGCCAACAGGGTCCTTTATTTGTAACATTCTGCATGAATGTTTGTTTTGAGTAGAAAATAAATGAAACACCCCCTCCACCCCTCCCAATTCAAAAACAACCAGCCTCTTCTTTCATTTTCCCTACTTGGCCCAAGTGTAGGAATTAGGATTATCATTGCAAGATTGCTTTCTTGTCCACCTCACCACCCCCTCCATCTTTTTCTACTCCATAGCTTATTAAATGCTTTTTGTTTTCTTACAAGGCATATTATAGATATTTTATAAATGTAGGTTTTGCATGTAGATTAAATAATGTGGCTATACAACATGTTAAATATCATGTTAAACAGGATGTGTCATTAAAATCCCAGTTAATCTGTTTTTCCCAGACCTATAATGTGTTCCAGAATATAATGCTCTTTTGTTGCAATAATTCCCTGTAAGAATTTAACAAGGATACAAGTTTTTTGTCTTGATGTAAAATGTTCAGCTGGTATTTTGCCATGTTATTAAATACGGATTAGAAATAGCATTGAGGTATTTAAACCATAATTCTTGTAACAGGATAAATAGCTAATAGCATTTGGCTTGTTGCTTGTGCACTTGTGACCTGGTTATCGTTATTTTAACACAAACAGACAAAACTCAGTCTCTCACTAGCATTCAAAGTGAAGGGATATTCAGGTTTTGAACTATGTGGAGTAAAAATATCAGACCCTTTAATCTAGTGATCTATAAATGGGTACAGCATTTCCATATGTTCACAGAACCACAGATAGCTAGCCATGTGCAGTTTCAGAGCATTCAGTTTCTTTGGCTGTCATTGCCTATATTTGTGTAGGTTTTTAAATCTAAGAATACAGCCAGGTGAAGAGAAGAGTTAAACAAAGCAACATAGTGTGGGTCTTAAAAAGAACACAACTTTCTTTTCCAGTAGGTTTATTTTTGTAGTGGTTAAAATTAGATTGAAAGGGGAGGGGCTCCCATCTCAGCAGCTGAGAGGAAGCAGGGAAGCAGTGCTTACCAAGCTGGGGAGAAGAAGACTTGCTGCTGCTACCACTCTTATGTTAAACCTGCCTCTGTGAATGAGCCTCCCGTCAGTCTATGACCAAGCAGATTGTATTGTAAGCTGTGTAAGGAATTTAGCCACATTTTTTCCACTAAAATGAAACGGCTTCCGTTCTGAATGATTCATAGAGTCCAAGGCCAGAAGGAACCATTATGATCAACTAGTATGACCGCCTGTTTCACACAGGCCATAGTACTTCCCCAAAATAATTCCTGGTGGAACTAGAACATGTCTTTTTAATAAATCTAGTCTTGATTTAAAATCTAGGTTGAATGAATGGCTAAATCACCTACACTGCTTTGAAAAAGTCTTAACCACTGTGCTTAAACACTTATGGAACCCATTGTAAAATATGTTGAAAACAATCATTAAAAGAAATGCTGGTTTGCCAGGACCTACAAGCAGCACCATTAACATGATGTACAAAGTCTTTTTGTAATTAAACTATACTTGCAAGTTTGGCAATATTTGTTTAATCAGCACTGAGGTGTACTTGAGGGCTTCAGCCTTTATTAACTTACTGGCAAATTAATAGAAGGTTATTTAAAATATTCCATGCACATTTCTTGCAGATTTTCTAAATACAGTCTAAAAATCATCTTTGTAAAAGCAATCATAATTGTTTAATTCAGGAGTTGTCCATAAAAGAATTATGGAATTGTCATGTAAATTACTAATGGGAGAAAGATACTTTATTTGCAGACAGGATTGTTAAGGCTGCTTTGAGAAAAAGAGTAATATATTACAAACTTCTGATTACTAGATCCAAGGGGTAATCAGTTACATATTACTGATTACTTTACTATTACAGTTTGCTCAGCACCTACCAGACCATAGAAAACACACTGAACAGTTTACAAGCTCAGGACAACAGAACAATCCTCAGGAACAAGACTTGGGGGAGGAAATCTCTGCAGAGCATGGAATTTCTCTCAAGTGGCTGTCCTTCCCCTTGCAGAATGGGCGGTACATTCATGCTGGCTCTTGCACTCCCATTCTCCCCACTACCCTCTGGCAGACTGGCTTCACTGGAGGTGTTCTGCCCACAGACCTCCATTAAAGGGAGGGAGACAGCAAAAAATGTACTTCAGACCTAGGCTGCATGACCGTTTTTTGTGTAATCTCCTTAAGAGTGGTGGGAGAATGGTGGAGACGGATTCATTCCCACAATGAATCTTGACCCTATAGGTTCCTGAGAAGGGCTAGCACTGCCACAGAGGCAGCTGATTGCCCCTCTTCCCCAACATAGCATAAGAGAAATCTGCATGTAATGGGAGCCCTCAGCAGAAAGATCTCCCAGGGCTGAACTGGGCTTAAGTTACTGATTTATATAAATTACTAATTATTTCTCGATCAGAGAAGCAGCAGATGACTATGTACTGATTACTTTTGCATCATGTACAATGTTGGATTTCAGCTACCAGAAGTAGAAGGCACCCATAGAATCATAGAATATCAGGGTTGTAAGGGACCTCAGGAGGTCATCTAGTCCAACCCCCTGCTCAAAGCAGGACCAATCCCCAATTTTTGCCCTGATCCCTAAATGGCCTCCTCAAGGATTGAACTCACAACCCTGGGTTTAGCAGGCCAGTGCTCAAACCACTGAGCTATCCCTTCCCCCCTAAAATTAAACTTAAAATTAAAAAATTAAACCCACTTTACACCTCCCATCATGAGAGATACTGGGGGTTTCTTCCTGAATTGCTATAGGACCCAACATGAGTCCAATACAAGTTCTGCATGTTCAGTACATAGTAGGTCACAGTGTTGACCCTTTTTGACCTGAGCAGCCAGTCAAAGTTTGGGGCCCTGAGGAGGTTTCAGCTGGAAGCAGAAATTGTTGAAGCTTGGTATTTCTTTGCTGCAATCTTGTTTATTTATAAAAAATTTACAAAAGTCCTGGTATCTGAATGTAGAAGGAATAAAGAACAAAAGGAGCAATTTCCTTCATTTACAGCCCCCCAAGTCTTTTAGCCAACACCAGACCCCCAATCACTCCCCCTAGCTTTTTCCAGACACACTGTGCTTACAGGCTCCTGCTTGGCTTTTGTACTGCTTTCCTTCTCTGCTCTTGCCTCTTCCCAGTTTGTGTGGTCTCTTTCTCCCCCACCCAAAATAATACTCAGCCACAGCTGATAGGTGGGTCACACACCTCTTGTCTTAGGTGGGGGCTTATGCTTACAGTTATGCTAATTAAAGGGTGAGTTCACACCTATCAGTCTCAGTGGGGGTTTAATTCAACCCATAACATTTCACCTAGCTCATATAACAGTACCATAGCTAGCATGGTATCATTACTCATACACAATGTAGGACCGCCAACGTGCCCAAGAAAAGTAATTTAGTAAATCACATTCCTTTTCAACCTGTAAAATAATCTGATTCTATAGCAGGATTAAATCTTTTAAAAACTGCCTGCAGTTATTTTCATAGCCCTGCTGTGAGCCTCAATTTTAGATGAAAATATCCTATTTGTATGACAATATTTAGGGCCCCTGCTCTGATTAAAGACACTGGTAAATCTCCCCTGGCATCATTGATAACAGTATTGGCCCCAAGGTTACTATGTTCACAACTTATTTGTTTATATTTCATTTTTGTTGTTTCTCTGGACAAATCTTTCCGTTTGTAATGGGGTGGGAGGTGTATATTTGAGAGCAGCACATGTTTTAGTAGTAAATAGATGAGTTCTGTACTATTATTCATTTTTGATTTTTATGTACACATCTGGTCTCTTTGTATTTCATGGAGTAATTATTTATTGGTTTGCTTTATGTAATCCAGATCAGAATAGGATAGACAGATTGGGTAGGTACTGGAGCACTGGGTAGGTGTTAAATATTTAACATCAAAAGTGAACGATGGTCCCAAATCCAGCTCCCATTTAAGTAAATACGAGCAGCTGTAGGCCTCTTATTTCTAGAAAAGAAATAGTAATGAAGGCTTCTTAATAACTTCATTGGGAATTGTACCTTCATACTAGCAACACTATAATCATTAATGGTTATAGAAACGTTTGCATTACAAAGCCACATATCTTGGTGAGTATAACTAAAAAAAATTTGGTTGATATTACTTGTGCGTATTTTAGGCTTAAAGATTCCTCCTTCCTCCGCCTCACCCCCCACACATTTGGCAAGATTTGCTTCTTATTGCATTTGATTCAGTGAAGGTAAAGAAGAGTTCCCTCTTTAGCAGTAAGCAAAATCTTTAAAAGTGACCCTATAAACGAAGAAAGTGAGCTTGTGACCTTCTGTAAAGAGAAGCTAGAAGGTTCTTTCAAAAGTTCTTTTTTTTTTTTTTTTTGCCCCTTTTTTTAAACGTTAGACATTTAGATTCTGACTAGGCTGGATGACTGGACAGCTAATGAAATGACCACAACACAAGTGTCAATAATGATAACAATTAGAGGGGAAGAGATTTTTAGTCAGACAGTTTATAATTTTGTTTTGTTAACACCTATTTAACTTCAGTTGCTAGTTCACATTTGGGTCAAAGGCTATCTTGTTAAAGTTGAATTCAACACCCTTGTCCCTTCAACCAAGTTGTGAGAGGAAACAGTATACATTCTCTGAGCCTTACACAACTCCACCAGCAAAGCCTTTCATACCCCCTTTTCAATATTATACAGGAGCAAAAATAGTTGAGGGCATAGTTTTTTGTTTTTGTTTGTTTATTCTTATTCTATGCCTTCTTTTCCCTAAATGTGAATCCAACCCTTAGCAAGGCCTCTATCCTGCCTTGGAATCCGCTAGTGTGGATCCCTGTGCCCATGCGTCAGAGCATGAGTCAGGGGTCCATGCTGGCAGACCACAATGCGCAAAGGTTTCATGAACTGCCAGTCATATTTTACATTTTGGTCACTTTGGATAGGCTATTACCAGCAGGAGAGTGAGTTTGTGTGTGTGTTTTTGGGGGTGGGGGGTGGGGGGTGAGAAAACCTGGATTTGTGCTGGAAATGGCCCACCTTGATCTTCATGCACGTTGTAAGGAGAGTGGTCACTTTGGATAGGCTATTACCAGCAGGAGAGTGAGTTTGTGTGTGTGGTTTTTGGAGGGGGGTGAGAGAACCTGGATTCCTGCAGGAAATGGCCCACCTTGATTATCATACACATTGTGAAGAGAGTGGTCACTTTGGATGGGCTATTACCAGCAAGAGAGTGAGTTTGTCTGTGGGGGGGCGGAGGGTGAGAAAACCTGGATTTGTGCTGGAAATGGCCCATCTTGATGATCACTTTAGATAAGCTATTACCAGCAGGAGAGTGGGGTGGGAGGAGGTATTGTTTCATGGTGTCTGTGTATATAATAATGTCTTCTGTACTTTCCACAGTATGCATCCGATGAAGTGAGCTGTAGCTCACGAAAGCTCATGCTCAAATAAATTGGTTAGTCTCTAAGGTGCCACAAGTACTCCTTTTCTTTTTGCGAATACAGACTAACACGGCTGTTACTCTGAAACCTGTCATTTTACATTTTGTAATTCAGATAAATAGAAGCTGCACACATCTGTATTAAACAAGTTTGATGTTAATCAAGTAGATGAAGATATATGGCTGTTTAAAATAATTTTTGATAGCTAAGAAGCCCAAACAATTTTACTCCTAGCTATTTCAACGAAATATTTTTAACCTACAGCAGGATGTTTTTTGACTTCTTTAGCTCAAAAGTTTTAGGATGAATTTAAAATTTCTACAGATTAAGATCAGTATTAGCTCTTATATATGGAATTCAAGGCCAACATCTAAGGTTTTCTTGAGAGGGAACTTAATAAAAAAGGAAAAGAATCTGCACTGGGACTTTGCTCCCAAATGACAGATAAAACCTGTTAATATTGAAGGTTACCATTGTACAGGGTATCATATGAATGGAATTAAATATAACAAGGTGGGTGACCTGAGGAAGAGCTCTGTGTAACTCAAAAGCTTGTCTCTCTCACCAATGGAAGTTGGTCCAATAAAAGATATTACCTCCCCCACCTTGTCCCTCTAACAGCCTAGGACTCTCACAGCTACAGCAACACTGCATGCAAGGAAGTAAAGATGTTCATTATAAAACCACTAGGTGGCATCAAAACAGTTTGGCAAAATTTACAGAGCACTTATGCCCTAAGCCCCCAAATGAACGTGTTTTACATACAGAAAAAATTAGGTTGTTTGCCTCTGCCTCACAAAAAGCTTTAGTCTGAACATGTTATTACACAAACAACAAGCCTATATGATGCCTTTCTGATCACCACAATGTATTACATGCTACTAATATGCATTATTTTTACAGTCAAGTGAACCAAAATGATTTCTAGCTATATTTTCATATATTAGTACCATTGGAATATGGTACATTTTGCATTTTGGAATGGTACAATTCTATCACTACCTGCATAAATAGTACTGTATCAAACATCTACAAATATTTATAAGGTTTTGTAAACTCAGGGCTAACTATATTTCACATATTGTTCAATGTGTGTTACAATAATTTATACCGGAGAACAACAAAACTTTGGATAGAAATAAAAATTTAAACTTAGAATTATTGTTGATTATATAATATATATATATATATATATATACACAAAACTCTGTCCTTGTCTCTGTGGGTCCCACGTTTCCTGGCAGACTTCACTAGCCTCACAGGCTCACTGTGATCCTCCATGTAACCCTTCTCTCTCTAAAGACAAGGGACACAGTCTACTGAGCAATTTTCATCATAAGCCAGCAAGGGAGGTGAGGAGAAGCTATCCTCCCTTGCACAGTCTCTGTTGTCTCCCAGTCTCAGTGATTAATCAGGGAGCGGGCAAAGGGGGGAGCCCAGGCCCACCCTCTACTCCGGGCTCCAGCCCAGGGACCCTAATAGTATCAGCTATGGCAGCTGACCTTTTAGAAACAGGACACGTACAATTCCCTGGGCTAATTCCCCACAGCAGCCCCCACTTCTTCAGGCTCCACTTTACCCTTACCTCAGGGCCTCCTTCCTTGTGCCTGATATGGTGTGTACTGCTCAGTCTCTCCAACAGCAGAACTTCCTCCCACAGCTCCTGGGAGGCTTTTAACTAGTTTCAGCCAGCCCCTGATTGGCTTCAGGTGTCCTAATCAACCTAGCATTCTCCTGTCCTTCTGGAAAGTTCTTAATTGGCCTCAGGTGTCTTAATTGACCTGAAGCTGTTGCCATTTAACTTATCCTGGTACCAGGGATTTGTTTAGCCTGGAGCTAATATATCTATCTCCCACTACTTTTCTATAGCCATTTGGCCTTGCCCCATCACAATATATATTTATTTAGACAGATGGTAGTGTAAATTACCAGTTATTGTAAAATCTCCCAGCAGTCTAGGAGCTCATAATATAACTCAAGTGCATATAGGACTCTTACCAGAGCAAAAAGAGAATTTTTGTGCCAGGTGTAATAGTAGAGATTGTGATTGAATTATTTCTTTCTTTCTCTGATAATTATCATTAGTGTTTCTTTATCTCTGTAGTACTAAGCTAGGCAGGAAGGGGCTGGGAAAGACTCTAAGCAGAAACTGTACAGTGAAGCAAACAACATATCTTTAGGGATAATACTGTTTCTTATTCTAATAAAAGTCTTTGCTCAGAATTAGGACAAAGTTACATTACAAAAGTAAAGAATCACAGAAAAAGTGACACTGTCAGAAACCAATTCAGTTTGAACCAGCGTAAGTAAGGACCAGAAAATACTTTCAGCCTTTCAAAAGACTCCTGATGAGAAGCCAACAGACAGGCCTAATGAATGGGACACTTCACCAGAACCACAAAGAAGATTAAATGCAGAGAGCAGCAAAGTATTGGCCATTGTGTTAACTTAGGGCTTGTCTACACTGGCACTTTACAACCTGCAACTTTCTCGCTTGGGGTGTGAAAAAAAAGCACCTATGAGCGCTGCAAGTTTCAGTGCTGTAAAGTGCGAGTGTAGACAGTGCACCAGCCCTGGGAGCCGCGCTCCCAATGCTGGTAGCTACTCCCTTTGTGGAGGTGGGTTTTTTTAGAGCACTGGGAGAGTTCTCTTCCAGCGCTCTGCCGCGACTACACAAGCCACTGCCATGGCAGTGCTTTAATGTTGCTAGTGAAAATGTGCCCTTATGCAACAAGTGAAGCAGAAGATCATCTATTAGTCATTTACCTTTGGTGGTGATAAGGAGATAAGAATAACTGGGATATCATTGTTAAGAAGTTTGAAGAGAATTTCTTTTCAAAAGGAACGTAACACATAGATGGTCATGCTTTTACCGAAGGGTGCTAAGAACTGGAGAAAGTGTGGAAGCATTTATAGAAGCCCTATATGAAAAAGAGTATTGTCACTTTGGTATCAGTAAGGAAGATTACATAAAAAGTTGTTTAACAGTTGGAGTTTAAAACAAAGCACTTCCAGAAAAATTGCACTGATTGATGTCTGAGCTAAGAAGCAGGGGGACAGATCCAGCTAGGGCACTCCCAACTTGGACAGTTCTTTTTCTCCCATCAGGTGATAGTTCTGTTCCACCTCCTGGATGAACTCCCCAGCCAGGCACCAGCTCTTCCTGCTCCCACTTCACATTCTTCTTCCTCCTGCAGCCTCATTTAATCAGCCACTGCTAGTGGGAGGCGAGAGAACTAAACTTCCTCATCCCAGAGGGAGGAAGGGGAAGGGCCCCTGTGCTCTTCAGTGAAGGAAGGGAAGTTGTGCTGCCTGGTGTTCCTCCTTACTTTAACCCTATTAAGAACTATTTGAGAATAGGGGGAAAAAATGTATTTCCCCCACACTCAAAAGCCAAACCATTTTTGGACAAACTAGGGATGTCAATTAATTGCAGTTAACTCAAGCAATTAAAGCAAAACAGATTAACTAGATTTTTTAAAAATAGTTGCAATTAATCGCAGTTTGAATTGCACGATTAAGCAATAGAATGCCAATTTAAATTATAAATATTTGTGGGGTTTTTTTTTACATTTTCCAATATATTGATTTCAATTACAACACAGAATACAAAATGTACACGGCTCACTTTATATTATTTTTATTACAAATATTTGCACTGCAAAATGATAAAAGAAATAATATTTTTCAGTTCACCTCATACAAGTACTGTAATGCAATCTCTTTATTGTGAAAGTGCAATCTACAAGTGTAGAATTTTTTTCACATAACTGCACTCAAAAACAAAACAATGTAAAAAAGTTTAGAGCGTACAAGTCCACTCAGTCCTACTTCTTCAGCTGATCGTTAAGACAAACAAATTTGTTTATATCAATGGGAGATAATGCTACCTGCCTCTTATTTACAATGTCACCTGACAGTGAGAACAATCATTTGCATGGCACTTTTGTAGCTGGCGTTGCAAGGTATTTACGTGCCAGAGATGCCAAACATTCATATGCTCTTTCATGCTTCAACTTGTAGATTTTTAAAAATCTTTTTACAGTGCAAATATTTGTAATAAAAATAATATAAAGTGAGCACTGTACACTTTGTATTCTGTGTTGTAATTGAAATCAATATATTTGAAAATATAGAAGAACATCCAAAATATTTATAATAAATTTAAATTAGTATTCTATTAGTGTTTAACAGTGCCATTAAAACTGCGACTAATCCTGACTTCTTTTAATTTAGGGATTAATTGTGATTTTTAAAAATTGTTTGACAGCCCTAGTTCAAACTTCAAACCAAAAAACACAGGAAATGCAAAATTTCACCCTCAGGCATTTGCTAGAGGCATGGAAAATTTTAGCTCAATACGTGAAAGTTTCAGGAAGTTATGAGTGACTGAACATCGAGTGGTTCTGATAGCAGCTATTATGGAATTTTAGTTGCAGCAATTTCTGTGGTCATGCAACTGCAGAATACATGGAGCCTTAACTATTAGATCATAACCATATATACAATGTAACACAATAAAAAATACTACTATTTAACTCTTATATAAAACTTTTCATCTGCAGATCTCAAATCCTTCACAAAGGAGTGCACTGTGAAAATCTCCATTTTACAGATAGGGAAACTGAGGCACTGGGATGGACATGACTTGCCCTAGCTCACCTAGCAAACCCATGTCAGAGCCAGGACTTGAACTGAAGTTTCCTGAGACCCCCGCCAGTGTCCTATTCAGTAGGCCACACTGCCTAGTAGAAGCCCCTTTGTTAGCATGCTGAAAGTTTAAAACAGGATTACACCCAGCCCTGTAAGCTTAAATAGAAGAGGAAAGAATGGTGCATGGAACATTTCCCTCCACTTTGGACCTTTGTGCTGGTCCCATACACAAAGCAAACAATGGGAGAGAAGAACAGTAAAAAATTGATGAAAATAGTAGAGCATAAATTAATAATCCCATTAAGCAATGGCTTGTGATTACAAATAGCAATAATCAAATGACACTGTCAGAGTATACAGATCATTGCATAAAAGGGGACTTAATGAAAGCTTTTATGTGGGCTTTAATATTTTCCTTGTCTGTAGACACAGCCTTCATAAATGTTTGATTAATGAACTCATTAAGCCCTGACATGACTAGGAAAGACATACTTATCCCGTGACCCATCATAATTAAAACGTGAATGCCATTTGTTCAGGATAGTAGCTGGAATCATTTATTTAAGTAGCAGAACAACACAAAAAACAGCTTTTGACTTAGCCTGATGAATTAGCTCACCCTCATGGACAAAACAAAGATATTGGGCTTGTGTTACATCAATCACAGTGGTTCACAGGTAGAAGGCAACTTGCAATACCACCTGGCATTCTATCTATATTTACATGGATATTAAAATTATAGCTGCTTGGAAAATTTCAATGAACTATTTTCTATGCACACCAAAAAAAAAAAGAAAGAAAGAAAGAAAGAAAATGTTAGCAATTTTTCGCCCTTTCCTAATCAGCTCTAAGTCACAGTGATAGCAAAATGGGGAAACCCATTCAGTCCTTTAGAGGACAGTGAGAAAGTAAAATGAAGTTCTGTACACACACCAAGCAGAGCTTGCAGTAGTAGAGCACTGATCAGCACTGCAGAGAAAATTACAGGGATTTCTACTTGCAGGCTGCAAAATTCCATAGCTACACTACGTGTCTCACAGCATTAGTGAGTCCGGCACGTGGGCCATACTTGATTCTCTTACCACTGCATCAGGTTCCTGCAGTGGGACACAGGGAAAGAGTCTTACTCTCCAAAAGAAGCAGCACTTACTATACAGAAAAATCCTTCCTCACATCAGGATGGCATGGTTCAGTCAAAGCTGGATTGCTTAAGCCACAGGGAGACATACATATTTTTTTAAAAACATGGTTAATAAGAAGTGTACAGGCACTGTGGATGAATTCAGTCCTTTGCAGAGGGCCTGCAGATGACTATATACCACTTAGGCCCTCAAAACAGGGCTTAGGTGACACATGGGCCTTGCGTCGACCTGCACAGAGGTGAATGTAGGATATACCATTTTACAAGGTGAGTTGAGGAGCATGATGCGTTGGCAGGTCTCTTGATTTTATTTTATTACAGGTCTGATATTTGGTGCTTTTCTTAAAATCTCAGCTCCAGGAGTTATACAATTTGTGATTATCACATAATTATTTTACCCCTGACAATTTTAATCCTCTATTTACTAAACCTTAGTGTCATAATTAAGGATTTCCGTAATAGCCAAAATATCTGATGGACTGATTAAATGAATGATGGAGGTTTTATTTTACTGTGGTATTTGTTAACCCATTTTGTTTCTAATTTGTGAAAGTGACCTTGTAAACACTATTAGGCTGTGCAGATATACCAAAAACATGTTAGAATAAGATACTGTATAGTATACTAAGATGTACAATTCTGTTAGCTGTGATATTATGTATGATGGGATTTTTGTCTTTGGGGGCAGCTTAGACAACATTGCATTAGCATTTGAGTGAGGGTGATGACATGTAATCTTTCTGTGCTTTGGTTGCTCTGGAAGCTGTGTGTGTATGTGTGTGTGTGTGTGGATGTTGGGTTGGCGGAGGGATGGGGAGGAAAAGGATCAGGTAGTGTGTTGACCTTTATTAGAATAATTAAAACTAGCTTTTGATTCTGGCTGTTAGGCTGTCCTAGCACTGTGGCAAGCTAGAATGAGGATGCATGTGTACAAAAGTTCCTGCTACCGGATTCAGGGCAAGCTGCCCTGGAACCAGTATTGCACATAGATTGAAATTTGATGGTAGGGGCCCATTTTAACAACTTTATCATCAGAGGGTTGGAGTCTGGACTGAACAGAGCCTTGGCGGGGGTTTATAGGCTGACACTGGTACTGTGAATTAAGCTGATTGAAAATGAAATGAGGAGAAAGTGAGGCACATGAGCTGGTGTGCCATACTAACATCTTTAGCAGGGCACTATACCAGAATTTTATTTCTCTGCATTGCCACTCAGCTCCCCTATGCCAGGGGTCTTCATTTGTGTCTCACTCTTCTTTGAAGACGGGGGTACAATGTCTAGTGATAGCATTCTGCATTGTTACACAGGGGCCCCAGGTGTTTGCGGTTCTGTGGGTATGCCTGCACTGGGGCTAGGGGTGTAATTACCAGCTCAGGCAGTCATAACTAAGCTAACTCTGATCAAGCTAGCATGCTAAAAAATAAAAGGGGACCCACGGAGGCACTAATGGCAGGAGGGGCTAGCGACCTGAATACATACTTAGGGTCTCAGATGTGCTCACGTTTGGGGTGGCTAGCCCCTCTGGCTGCTTGCGCTGCCATGGCTACACTTCTATTTTTAGCATATTTGCCCAATCAAAGCTAGCACATGTACGTCTTCCTAAACTGGAAATTACACCTCCAGTGTAGACATATCCTTGAGTCTCATGTCAGGGTGGATAGGAACAGGGAATGCTGAAGACAACAAATTCAGGCCACTGAGGGAAAGCTAGTGATATTTGATTTGGTTGCATTTTTCATGCTCTTTGCACTGGTGTGTATGACTATACAAGGTGCAAGGCAGTGGAGAATCAGGCCTGCCTGGCATCTCTGATTCACTAAAATGTGAACGTTTTTGTTGCACTTTGAATGTAATGATATTTGTATTAATTTGTTCCAGTGTCTAAAGATTGGTATATATTAGAAGGTATATTGGCAAAGTTTAGCTGGAGAAAGAATTTAAAATTCATATTTACAATCTGAAGATTATGATTTTATCATTATTAGAAATTATATGTTTGGATGGTATCTTCTGTTGAGTTTTCTGCTTATAACATAGAAATGCACTGGTAACAGGGTTCACTCACCACTGCCGCGCTTCCTGTTGGCTGTCCTGGGGATTAGCTCTGCTCGCCAGTGTGCCCTCTTCTGCTGATGTCTTGCCACAGTCATGTCTGCTCCAGGTCCCACGTCACTCCAAGGATCATGGTGTCCTCTTCAGGACACAACCCACTGGCTGTGGTGCACTCTGTGTGCCCCCCTTCCACAGTCCCTCAGCCCAGCCACTGCCTCAATTCATTTCCTTGGGCCACTTCCCCACGACCCCAGCACATTCTTCGCCCTTACCTCAGGGCTTCAACCTGCCAGTCTTAGCAAGAGCTCTCTCTAGCTTCCCCCGTCCCTGCTTGTAGCACTCCTCTGTCCAGGTGCTGGCACTCCTGCCTCCTGCTAGGGGCCTGATTTTCCCTCCTCAAGCTCCAGGCAGCTACTGAAGCTGCTCTTCCCTGCAGCCCTTCTTATATGGGTCTGCCCAACCCCCATTGACTCCTCCTCACAGCCCCTCTCCTATTAGCTGCTTTCTGCGTAGCCTCTCTAGGGCTCCATTAACACCTTACAAGCCAGTCTGGGGCAGACACTCCAACACAGCACCTTTACACTAAAGATGAAAAAAGATTCGAAATCAAGGTTTCTGTTTGATCATCTCCATCCTACCCTTATAATAAGAAGTCACCAGTTGCTATGGCATCTTGGAGATTTCAGGTATCTATCATAGGTTTTTCTAAGCTCCCTAGGAACCTATTGTGAGAGTACAGTGTAATATTTCCCAATACATGTAGGTGTAGCAGATTGAGCACTCACCGCCACGGCGCCTCCTGCTGGTTGCCTTGGGAATTAGCTCCTCAGCCTCAGAGCGCCTCCTGCTGGCCAGTGTCTCTCCTGGACTCCAGTGCCCCTTGCCTTGGGGTGCTGCCCCACATGAGTGCCCCCATGCTCTGGGTCTCCCCGCCTGGGGAACCCCCTCCCCCTATGCCCATCTTACCTCAGTGGCTACTGCTAGTCATCATCTGGCTCCTTTTCCCTGGGGCAGACTGCAGTCTGTAATGGCCACTCATCATTGGCAAGGGGGTTGGACCAGCTGCCTCTGCCTATCCCCAGGCTGCACCTTTGCAGCCCCAGTACCTCCTTAGGCCTTTAACAAGGCCTCAGCCTAGGGAGTTGCCAGGATGGGGTTCCCCAGCTCCTCTTGCCCTTCCCCAGCACTGCTGTGCTTCAGGTACCCTGTGCTCCCAGGCAGCTAGGTCCTACTCAATCCAAGCTGGAGTGAGACTGACCCAGCTCCTCCCTTAGCCCTTCTATCCAGCTGTGGCTGCCTCCCCAAGCAGTCTTTTCCCCTAGGAGTGGGGTAGCTGCCCCGCTACAGTAGGAAAATGGAAGTGGAATCTTCACAAGGTTTTCCATTAACACTTTACTGCCATCCTCAAATAGAACATTGAAGCACAAAAAATGAAGTTCAGGTTTCAAAGGATGTTAAGTCTGCATCATATTCATAGACTGTTAAAATGACAGGAAAGAACTTAGACAACCTAGGGCCATCTGCCTCAGTTCCTGTGTTCCACCTCTTGCCGTAGCTGTAGGTCAGTAGCTTCTTGTGCTGCTGATGGCTTTCAAGATTTGCTGTCTCCTGCCTCCGACTTTGCTGTTGTTAGAGGCTGACCCTGCAAAATTGGAGGCAAGCTACTGGCATTCATAATTGTATCAGAGGTGGCTGATGCAGAGCCCCTGAAGGCCCATGACAGCTGGTCTGCTCTCCGTTCCATGAAGTTGGGGCTCCCTGCGGCTACCAGTCTTTCAGGCCTTTAAATTTGGTGCTGTCTACATGGCAGTCCTCCCCAGTAATAGGAAGAGACAATGGTTTGGGTATGACTACATGAGAGACTGCCTCTCTCCTTGCAGTAGATGAGATCAGTTGGGACATCTAGTGAGTAGTTCCCCGGTGTAGGCAGGAGATGGCTGTTGGCAGAATATTCTCAGTTTGGGACCCTCAGCTCTAGAACTCACTTCCCTGTCTTGGGCTTGCATAGCCAGAGTCTGTGGACCTTCAGGACATGTTACATTACAGGGCCATCGTTTCAGAAAAAATTAGGAGAGACGGGGAAAGTTTGGTCAGCATTCTCACTTCATGGCTGCTCTTGGGGGATTAATGGGCTGGTCCCATCTTGGAGGGGGGTGGGACACGAAGGTGGCATCCTGGTCCGATTCCGGACATTGAGAGGAAGAGGAAGGTGGGCTGAGGTGTATGTGTGTCACCGATGGCTGGCACAGGACAGAGATTGGAGCCTGACCTGCTCCATGCTGAGCTCAAGCCCAGGGCACCACCACTGCATCCTGTCCACCAGTGGGGAGAGAGAGTGGTGCTGACAATGCACTGATAAGGAGCCCTGGCCCAGCCTGCCCCACAGTGGCCCCCAGAGACCTGAGGGAGATACCACATCACCAGCTGGCAATGAGCTATGAAAAGTTAGTGGGAGGGGCAAAATCAAAGTCTGGGGGCATAAGGCAACTGCCCCCTCTCCCCCATAGCAAATGACACCCCTGTTGCACAGCCTGTATGCCCAAGCTTTTGGGTCAGGAGGAGTGCATTGATGTGATGCCAGTGTTTTGCCAAGGAACTCCCACAAAACTTTTTAGCTTGGGATCTTTTTAACTTGTTATAAAACTTGTGTCCCAGAAGGAAATGGAGAGGCATTGGGAAACAATTTAATTTATTTTTAGTTTTAAATCAAAATGCTTTTTTTATAACCACAGGAGGCAGCACACTGGACAAACACAGTAAGCTACATTCACTAGAAAATTTATAGTTGGTTCCTGAAAATATATAGACTAATATCATGCTGCTAATAAACCCTGGTGTTCATCTTGCATAATATGGAAAGGGACAAAACCTGCAAACTGTTGGACTTCAGTGGGAAACAAAAAGCCCAACAGCATACAGGACTGGGCCCTAAAATTATTGAAAAAAAATATTTACATTATTTCCAAGACATTTCAAGCTTGTTGTATAATTCTTTGGCAATGTTTTGTCATTCATTTTAGCCATTTCCCCATTATTTTAAGTTCATCTCTCACTGGTGGTTACCAGCAACTTGATAGATGTATAGGAGAAAAAGGAAAGAGGTCAGCTATTCGTTATTGTATTCATAATCTATTGCAAAATGGACAAATGGGAAAACCAGTATTATTCCCCTAAATCAAGCTGATGCCCCCAGAACATAAAACTTTCTCAATCATTAAAACATTGCACTTATAAATAAGCCATCCTGTTGCTTCTGTAGCAATTCCAAAAGCTGCCGATTCCTAAGCAAACAGATAACTAGGTTGTTGGTAGACTATTTGTCATTCCAGTTTAATAACAAATTGATGGACTCATTGTCTACTTCGCTTCTGCATTTGTCATGGTAACGTGTCTGTCTTCATCTGGATCCCTGACTCCACCTTATGGAAAGTTACACAGAAGAGCAGGATGGAAGCTGCTCTTCTGAGTCCCTGAAATTTACTGTTACCAAGGTGATGGGAGACAAAACAAATTGACAGCCTGGCTGTCTATGTTCCCTCAGCTTCAGTAGCAAAAGTTAGAGGGACCCAAGCTTCTAACTTTTATGTCAAGGGAAATTGGTACAGGATCATGAAAAGAAGTTCATTCTGTTGTGACTGTTGATCACTTAACGATCTGTAAAGTTCTCTGAATGCAACAGTAAGCCTGACAAGGGGATTTCTTTTGCTATCAAAGCCCTAGTGAATACAGTGTGAATGTCAGTTTATTTGGAAAGAATGGATATATGTTTTGTTTTTCAGGGGAGATGCCCCTTGTTTCCTCAAGGTGCAACAATTTACTATCATTTGAGATTATTTTTAATTATTTTTTATTCTGTATAAATCAAATTCCCTTGTCATAAATATACAGCTGCTTTTGATGAGTTTAAATGCCTTTGTACCTTACTTTTCCGCACTATTCGTAAAACTCTAGAATTCCACATTCATTTTCATTTCATTTTGAAATGCCACCACTGATCATTATTTAGTAGCAGGGACGGGTGTGGTGTCCCACCATCCCAAAATAAAATAAAAATTAACTGACTTGTGCACCATTCTCACACCTCCCTCTGTACTATCTGTTTTTTTAATAAATAAATAGGGTAAACATGTGTCCCTAAAGACAGGCATATCCCTGTTTTTAGGGCCGGTCCCATCAGTTTTTTATAGAAAATAGTGTTTTGTCCCTTAGGCGCCGACTCCGTGGGTGCTCCACCCACCGGTACCCTGCCAAACAGCTCCTCCCTCTCCCTCCCAGCACCTCTTGCCCACGAAGGATCAGCTGTTCAGTGGCATGCAGGAGGTGAGGTGGGGAGGGGAAGGAGTGAGGGCAGGGCACTCAGGGGAGGGGATGGAATGGGGTGGGAAGAGGTAGAGTGGGGGTGGGAACAGGCGAGGCAAGGTGGGGCCTTCGGGGAAGGGGTGGAGTGGAGGTAGGGCCTGGGGTTCAGAGAAGGGTCAAGCACCCCTGGGGAAATGAGGAAGCTGGCGCCTGTGTTTTGTCCTTACTTTGGTAAGTCGTGGCAGACTGCTCACTTGAGCTGGTGAAATTAAAAGCAGCCTGGGTGGGCAGATAGGCATCCCCAGCTCTGTTATACAATAGCACCCTTCTTCAGCCAGAACTTGAAAACAAGAGCTTAGGCTGATGTATAACTTTGTACTACAATATTTATATCTGATTTAACTAATGCTTCCAAACAAAATTCTCTGTGATATTATGGTGGTGTTTATCAGCTTGATAATCATAGCCTTTATTATTGTTGATGCATCCAACAATGGAGCATAATGAAGTCAAGAAGTTAGGTGTGCCAGTAACTCCTATCTTGTTTTTGTAAAACCCTCATGTGACAGGCATGGAGTCTATTGTGTTAAAAATGCAAAGTTTATGTATTATTGTGAGATTGTACGTAACTTTTCTAGGGAGGAGATGTGGCCAGTGTAAACCTTGGAAAGTGTTATAAGCTTCAAAGAACTATACTGAACACTGGGCCAGACAAGAATGACAGAGTTAAGAGGGAATCTCTAGCGGGAGGGAAATACAAATGTAACCTGCTCTAGTTATGCAAAAAACTAGCCTTTTGAAGCTCTGCCCTGAAGATTATTTGTTTCCGGAATCTGAAGATCAAAGGCCAAAGCTGTATAAAGCAGTGGTTCTTAACCAGGGGTACATGTAACCCTGGGGGTACGGAGAGGTCTTCTAGAGGGTACATCAGCTCATCTAGATATTTGCCTAGTTTTACAACAGGTTTCATAAAAAGCACTAGCAAAGTCTGTACAAACTAAAATTTCATACAGACAATAGCTTGCTTATATACTCTGAAATGTGAGTACAATATTTATATTCCAATTGATTTATTTTATAAGTACAGTATATGGTAAAATGAGAAAGTAAACAGGTTTTCAATAATAGTGGGCTATGACACTTTTGTATTTTTATGTCTGATTTTTGAAAGCAAGTAGTTTTTAAGTGAAGTGAAACTTGAGGACACACAAGACAAATCAGACTCCTGAAAGGGGTACACTGGTATAAGGAAAGACAGAGGGCATAGCTACACTACAAACTTTTGCCACCACAAATTACATTGGAATAAAGCCACCACAGTTAGTATATTGCTCGTGCACCTACATACTTTGCTTCTTTCATCGGCACTGCTCATACTCACCAGGAGCACTTGTGTTGATTCACAGTGCAGTGCACCATGAGTAGGTGCAACTCGCCACCATCCAGTACTCTATCTTTGGGAAGTTTTTGCAATGCATGGTGAGGCAGAAACAAATCACATAGAGCTGACTGGGAGCAAATGGTCAACTTCGCAGCATGCAACTTTCTCCCTCCCATACTGTCATTTCTATCCCACAGTTTTCATGCCGTTTTAAAAAAAGAAAAATCCCATGAACCTGCACAACCCTTCTCGCTGTTCACCATCTCTGACAGAAGCATGGCGCCTGCACTACTCTGACAATTGTGATGAGCATTGCAAGCACAGGACGCACAAGAGATTTATTTGATTTAGCCTCCTAACTGCTCTTGGCACTATATCTCAATTTATGATGTAATATATTTTGCTACATCTTTTCGTACTGGTGTTTCCAGAAGTCATAACTGGTATAAACATGTTAAGAATACATATAATTATTTAGAGAGATTTATGTTAATATGGAATCTTTCTTTTAAAGTAATGCTATGATTTGAATTTTGTTCACTAGTTTATAAAAACATTAGTTATACACTAAACAAACCATTTTAGAACATCCATTTCTAAGGAGACATTACAAGTGTTTGGAGGAGTATATAAAGAAACATTGTATAAAACTATTTCATTATAAATGATTACAGTGAGTTGCACCTGCTTTCACCAGATCTCAATTTTGTCCATATCCTTTAAACAGCAGACAGCTGACTGACTTTGCCATTATAAAAATAGTTTTGCTAAAAGCATATTTTATTGTTTTTCATTGTAGGCTGGTAGTGATGGGGAAAGCATTGGAAATTGCCCATTTTCTCAGCGTCTCTTTATGATTCTGTGGCTAAAAGGTGTTATATTTAATGTAACAACTGTAGACTTGAAAAGGTAAGATTACAGTATATATTTTCATTTTCAGAAGAAAATTTCCAAAATGATTCTTTTAAAGAATGTATTGCTTGTGGTAACTTTGAAATACACATGCAGACTGATAGACATTATTTATACAGCTAATTGGTATTTTCATAGCTCTTTATAGGCCTGATTATTATCTGATTTAAACTGATGTAAAACGGTAATAATTCCACTGAAATTGATGGGGTTAACATGGTGTAAAATAGGTGTAAGTGAGAGGAGACTCAGGTTCTATATGGTCAATGCATGGAACAGATATTAATTAATTAATACTAATGAATGCTCACAACATCTCTATGAGGCAGAAGATTATGTCTTACCTTTACAGAGAGGTAAGCTGAGATAGAAAAGGGGAAGTGATTTGTCCAAGGCTACCCAGTAATTGCAAGGATAATTTAAACTATTTTATTTGCTTTAAATAATACCAGTGTACTACTGCAAAAGTGGAACAGATTACTACTACTACTACTACATGTCTCTCACATAGCTACTTACCCAAGGTGTTTGTACCCTTTTAGAAAACCTGCAGACTTACAGAATCTAGCCCCAGGAACAAACCCTCCCTTTATGACTTTTGATGGTGAAGTGAAAACTGATGTCAATAAGATCGAGGAGTTCCTAGAGGAAAAATTAACACCACCAAGGTACTGTGCTCTTGCATGTCATGTTTTGCTTTTAGTCCTTCACACTGCCTTCACTGCACTCCCTGACAAAATTCCCACTGGTTTCAGTGACAGCAGGATCAGGTCCTTGGTTACTTTCTTGCCTTAAAAAATATGTATGAAATATATTAGATTTAGAAATACTGATTCTGCTCCGATTGAACTCAATGAGCGTTGCGGTTGACTCCAATGGAAGCAGTAGTGAGACCTAGCATAATGGTGTTGTTCCTGTGAGCTCGTGAGGGTTAGATGCTGATTGCTAGACTCCCAATGACTGAAGTAAATGGGAATTGACAGTGTTCAGCACCTCACAGGTTTTGATACAATTATTGTAAATTAAAGAAACATTTTCAGTGTTAAAAAAATCTCTATTTAAATTTGCTCTTCCAGCAGTATTTCCTCTGGGCCAAATCCTCAGCTGGTGTTAATTAGCACAGGTCCATTGATTTCAATGGAGCTATGCTGGTTTACACCAGCCAAGGATCTGGCTCTCTGCATGTGCTGTTAGTTAAGGACAAGTCATCAGAAATTATTAAGTTTTACCATCCATGCAATGGAGATTAACTACTAATTTGCTTTGTGTAACATGCAATAACTGTCTGCAATTTCAGTATCAAAATTTCCTTTTCAAAGAGATGGCAAAAATAGCAACTCCCTAGAGTTAATAAAGGGTCTGAGCCAACACCTGCTGAAATCAATTAAAAGACTCCAGTGCCGATTTAAGTCAATAGGAGCTGTCCTTTATGGCACTAATCAACTGATTATATCCCGCAAGTTTGTTATGATGCAGACATGCCAACTCTCGCAAATTGATAGTGAGAGATGCAATTTCCAAGTAAAATTAAGCCTGGCTCCTGCTGCCAGATTGGGAAATAGGAGAGGGGACCCCACTGCAGCCCACCTTAGGCATGGGGAAGGAGAAGAACCTTAAGAGGAGCAGAGGTAAGGCTGGTAGGGCTGAAATATGGCCTAGAGGCTGCAGGGGGGTTGAAGTGTGTGTGTAGGGGGAACGCTGATTGTGTGTGTGGGTGTATTGATGGTAGGTTCTGAGCAGATGTGGTAAATGCTGGGAGAGCGAACTGAGTGTAGTGGGGGTCAATGAGGGCTGAACTGCTGGGCTGATGTTGGGGATTGGGGGACTGAACTGAGGGGAGCTGAATTGAGGGGGGTTGGGTGGGGACAGAACTGATGGGAGATTGGGTGACAGGATTAATTGTTGGGCAGGAGATGGACAGATATGGAGGTGAGAGCTTCTGCAGCAGGGGCCAAAATCACCGTCTCCAGTACATGTGGGAGAGTGGGCAACGCTAATTGTCACATGCACATACCCTTGCAAAGAGCAAGGGAGAGTTCAAAAAATCAAGATTCTGACCTAAAACACCACAATATTATCTTTAAAAAAAAATAAAAATCTCATGATTTTTGAGGGTCTGACTCACCATTTTTGATCTCTTGAAGTTGGGAATACTGATGATGTCACTACAGTAATTCTCAAAGAGTGAAATTCACTCTAGTGCAGAGGGCTCATGCAAGGACCTCCATACCATTATAGTAACCTACTATTTCTCTATATTTGTGCTTTGAGATTTCCCTCATTTTCTTCAAGTTGTAAAACGATGAAAGTTGATGAGTAATTATGGCAAGAAATAGAATTAAACTTCTGGATACTAGGAGTAATTGAAAAACATTTGACACAGTATTTATTTTGTATGGTCTAAGTCGTTTCCATTTTAGGAATGTTTCCTATGAAAAATACTTAGCCATACTTTGTTCGCAATGGGGTGGAATAAACTGCTGTTCATATAATACAGGAGTAGCTGAATGTCAGAAAAGAACTTGCTAGTTATATGACATCCTTGTATTTTTAATTCCTCAGGTACCCCAAACTTGGGCCAAAGCACCCCGAATCTAATTCTGCAGGAAATGATGTGTTTGCAAAATTCTCTGCTTTCATAAAGAACACAAGAAAAGATGCTAATGAAAGTAAGAACCTGCAATCTCTACATCATTATCGTTGATAACTGGAATGAGTTGAAGTTACATAATTACAGCATAAAGTTTTGCACGAACTTTCAATCTAGAGTAACAAAACCTATCTGTATTTGCACTAAGGACTCATTCTAAGCAAAAGCTATCTATGGCTTTCCAGGACATGAAAGCTTAGGAAAGCTGCAGATCCTGAGGAGGGTAATCTGTTCAAGAGAAAGGCCAACACATATGCACTATGGTGAAAGGAAGAATTAGTAGCTTGTTGTTTTTGTCAACAAACTTCACCATACTGCAATGGCTTGGCTGAATAGTATTTAAGGCCCTGATCGTGCAAATGCTTAACTTGCTGAAGGTGAGTAGTTCCACTGACTTAAATAAAACTACACTTGTCCAGAAAGCTAGGCATGTGCCTAAGAATTTGCAGGATCGGACCTATGAATGAAATACAAAAAAGCAAATGCTTTTTTCTTCAACTTTAAAAGAAGTGGTATAAATTTAATGAAATGAACATACTAAGTAAGTATATATAAGTATCAAGTATCAGGGAGTTGCCGTGTTAGTCTGTATCCACAAAAACAACAAGGAGTCCAGTGGCACCTTAAAGACTAACAGATTTATTTGAGCATAAGTTTTTGTGGGTAGAAACCCCACTTCTTCAGATGCATGGAGTGAAAGTTACAGGTGCAGACATAAATATACTGGCACATGAAGAGAAGGGAGTTACCTCACAAGTGGAGAGCCAGTGTTGACAGGGCCAATTCGATCAGGGTGGATATAGTCCACTCTCAATAATAGATGAGGAAGTGTCAATTCCAGGAGAGGCAAAGCTGCTTTTGTAATGAGCCAGCCACTCCCAGTCCCTATTCAAGCCTAAATTCATGGTGTTAAATTTGCAAATGAATTTTAGTTCTGCTGTTTCTCTTTGAAGTCTGTTTCTGAAGTTTTTTTGTTCAAGTATAGCTACTTTCAAATCTGTTATAGAATGTCCAGAAAGATTGAAGTGTTCTCCTACTGGCTTTTGTATGTTACCATTCCTGATGTCCGATTTTTGTCCATTTATTCTTTTACGTAGGGACTGTCCGGTTTGGCCAACGTACATGGCAGAGGGGCATTGCTGGCACATGATGGCATATATAACATTAGTAGACTTCCAGGTGAATGAGCCTCTGATGGTGTGGCTGATGTGGTTTGGTCCTCTGATGGTGTCGCCAGAGTAGATATGGGGACAGAGTAGGCAACGAGGTTTGCTACAGGGATTGGTTCCTGGGTTAGTGTTTCTGTGGTGTGGTGTGTAGTTGCTGGTGAGTATTTGCTTCAGGTTAGGGGCCTGTCTGTAAGCAAGGACTGGCCTGTCTCCCAAGATCTGGGAGAGTGAGGGATCGTTTTCGAGGATAGGTTGTAGATCGTGGATAATGTGCTGCAGAGGTTTTAGCTGGGGGGTGTACGTGATGGCCAGTGGTGTTCTGTTATTTTCCTTGTTAGGCCTGTCCTGTAGTAGGCGATTTCTGGGTACCCGTCTTGCTCTATCAATCTGTTTCCTCACTTCCCCAGGTGGGCATTGTAGTTTTAAGAATGCTTGATAAAGATCTTGTAGGTGTTTGTCTCTGGCTGAGGGATTGGAGCAAATCGGTTGTATCTTAGGGCTTGGCTGTAGACAATGGATCGTGTGATGTGTCCTGGATGGAAGCTGGAGGCATGTAGGTAAGTATAGCGGTCAGTAGGTTTCCGGTATAGGGTGGTGTTTATGTGACCATCACTTATTTGCACTGTAGTGTCTAGGAAGTGGATCTCTTGTGTGGACTGGTCCAGGATGAGGTGGATGGTGGGGTGAAAACTGTTGAAATCCAGATGGAATTCTTCAAGGGCCTCCTTCCCGTGGGTCCATATGATGAAGATGTCATCAATGTAGCGCAAGTAGAGTAGGGGCATTAGGGGACGAGAGCTGAGGAAGCGTTGTTCTAAGTCAGCCATAAAAATGTTGGCATACTGTGGAGCCATGCGGGTACTCATAGCAGTGCCACTGACTTGAAGGTATAAGTCATCCCCAAATCTGAAATGGTTGTGGGTGAGGACAAAGTCACAAAGCTCATCCACCCGGTGTGCCATGGCCTCATCAGGGATACTGTTCCTGACAGCTTGTAGTCCATCCTCATGTGGAATATTGGTATAAAGAGCTTCTACATCCATGGTGGCCAGGATGGTGTTTTCAGGAAGATCACCAATGCATTGTAGTTTCCTCAGAAAGTCGGTGGTGTCTCGAAGCAGAGGGTCTGAGGAGAGAGTCCAAATAGCTAGATAATCCTGCTGTAAGAGTGCTCTTCTCTTCGTGTACCAGTATATTTATGTCTACATCTGTAATTTTCACTCCATGCATCTGAAGAAGTGGGGTTTTTACCCACGAAAGCTTATGCTCAAATAAATCTGTTAGTCTTTAAGGTGCCACCGGACTCCTTGTTATATATAAGTATAATATAGTCTAATTTTTTTGACAGTGAAATTGAAATAGCTAAGAGAATTAATTTGGAATAGTACTTTTTGTGTAGTAATGACTTTTCTAGGATTTCTCTGAAACAATTTGACTAGCTCCAAAATGTGGGAATTTTCATTCCAGTGCAGTTTTTTAAATCAAATAATTAAAATTTTTTCCAAGATTATGGAATTATGGTACATAATTCTACAAATGGTCATCATGTTTCCTGGCCTAGAGGTAGATGAGAATTTGACAGAAATTCCTCACTCTCTGGACCAGCCATCTACATTCACTGTGGGTGAAATCCCCTCCCCTCTCCCTTCACAAAACTGAAATCAATAAGCTTTAAGTAGGAAACCAAGCAAGGGTTGGAATTCACCTTTCTCAGCCTACCAGCATTGCTGAGGGGCTACACTGCCACATCCATAATTCATACCTCCTGTTTGTCCAGCCACTGCATTCGTATAAGCAAGGGTCCAATGGCTGAACCTTCCCTCAACACCTCCCTTCTTCTGCCAGGTGGTGAGGAGCCCACCACCCATCATCCGGGGCACACACAGTGTGAAGGTGCCTGCTACCATGTCTCTGTTGCTCTGTGCTGTTCTCCAATATTCAGGGCCTTGCTGGATTGTTTCTGTTAGGAGGAAAAATGGGTGATACAAAGCAGGCATTTCTTTGGTGCAATTCTGTTTATTTACAAAGAATGTACAGAGTCCTGTTTCCTTGAACACAATTAAAATAACCAACATCAGGCAGTTTCCTTGCTCACAGTTCCCAAGTCTGTCTCTCTAGTCAGTTATGTGCCCCAAAGGGTGCTGTTTTTGCTCCTTTTCAGGGCCATGCTCACAACTGCTTTTCTCACTGTCCCCTAGCTTTCTCCAGGCATTTCTGCCTCTGAAATACACACAGCTACAACCAATCCCCAAGACCCTGCATTTGAAATCATAGAACCCCTAAAAGCACAAGTCTTAGCTTCTAATCAGGCCTTACCATGTGTCCCATTGCCTTGGATTGTGGCTTCTGTTGTTTTCAGCTGTATGACTGCATAAAGGGGCTTAGTTGCTCTGCCTGAAATAAAGGTGCTTAGCATACCCCATTAGCTTTATCTAGGCCTGTGATTGTCTGTGGGTCAAAGATCCACTTGATGTCAGCCATTAACACCTTCCAGTATAACCATCTCTATCCTTAATGTCCCGGTATGCTGACATGGGGGCTTGACTGGTGTGGAATGCTTCGTACTTGTACCTGTCTGTCTGCACTTAGGGAATTTTCACCCTTCTTGAGAGCTGGTTGAAAAGTATTTTTTTTCCGCCCGACAGGAAAATTGTGATCTTCAGCAAAAATTCAAATACCAAAATAATTGGGCCAAAAACTGAAAGAGTACAGTTTTTGGAAATGCTGCCATAGTGCTTCATAAGATTTGTATTTCAGGTGCTTCATGGCCCCTTGCTCCTCTAGAGGCTGGGCTCCTACATCTCCCTTGATGCACTGTGGTCTTCCCTCTGGGAGAGAGAAGGGAATTAAGGGGAACTCTTGCCCATATTCTGTTATTGGAGATGTAGTCTGCCTGGGTAGCCCGGCTCATAGAGGAGAGTGGAGACATGAGTCAACTAAAGGTATGTCGGCACTGCAATTAAAAACCCATGCCATGACTGGTCCGTGACAGCTGATTTGGGCTCGTGGGGCTCAGGCGAAGGAGCTGTTTAATTGTGATGTAGACATTTGGGCTCCAGTTGGAGCCCGAGCTGAAGGGTCTGAGAGCTGCAGCCCAAGCCCAAACATGCACACAGCAATTAAACAGCCCATTAGCCCCAGTCCCACAAACCTGAGTCAGCTGGCATGGGTCAGCCATGGGTTTTTAATTGCAGTGTAGACATACCCTAAATTACAGCTTTCATGAGGCACCATGGCAGCATTTCCAAATCAAAATCTTTGGTTTTGGCTGAAATATTCAGATTTTCAGGTGTTCGGTTTTTCGATGAAAAATCAAACTTTTTCACAGAAAGAAAACACTTTTCACAAAAAAAAATTGTTAGTTGCAAACCCAGTTTTCTGTCAAAAACTGTTTTGATTGAATATTCTCAATCAGCCCTACCCTTAATGCTGAAATTTGGCATAAACATGTCAAGAAGGATATTTTGTAAACCATTTCAACTCAGTTGGTTTTACCATTCTTCTAAAGAAAGAAAAAAGAGAACAGTTTTTGTTTGATTTGCAGACAGACATTCTCCACTCCCATCCACCACTCTAAGAAAGAAAAGGGCAAACTTTGTTTTTTAAATTGCACTAATCTAATCCTTTGAAGTGATGTACTTTTATGTTAAAGTATGTTTCAGGGGGTTTGAAGGGTGTGTTGGGGTTGTTTGTTTGTTTTTTGTTTTTTTTATAAATACACCTTTTTAAATGGGGGTAAAGGTAAATAAACATCAGCAGGAATCACAGAACCACATTCATCTTTAATGTAAATCCATTAAGTTTAGCTACACCAAACCTGATTTTGGCAATTCTGTACCAATTGACCTCACTAGCACTTTTGTTATTCCCTTATTACATTAGTATTTAGCAAGCCCAGTAAAGGATCAGAGCCCCATTGTGACAGAGATGGTATAGATACGGCAGCTATACTTAACAAACATTATATCCCAGAGAGCTCTATGGACAGGTACACACTTAAAACATTTGCCTCTAGAGTATTACTGGTTATGGGGGAGGTGATTTTTAATGACATTTCTATCCCAGCAAAATCCCTATTGTAGATACAGTTAAACCAGCATAAAAGTGCTTTTACTGATACAGCTTATTTTGCTTGAGGAACCAGTGTGAACTATACCAGCAAAAGCACTCTTCTGTCATGCCAACAGGAGCTGCATCTACAGTAGGATGGTTTATCAGTGTGACTATTGACTATACCAGTATAGCTATACTGGCAAACCTTTTATGGTCTAGACTAGGCCTACATTTCAGATAGGATTCAATTAATGGCGGAAACAGATAAACAGTATGGATGGTTTCAGAGAATGGGGTAATAATAAACTGAACAGATTAGAAAAAAAACAGAAATCACAGCTCACCTGTTGCTTAACTAACTGATGTCAGATGGAAATGTTTTATAACCATCATAGCACAGGTAGTTCTCAGGAGGGATTTGAATTAGGACAAGGGGCAGCTTTTGGAATATGACAGAGTTTTTCCTATGCACTGGGGTTGGCATGGGAGAACCTCAGTGTGAGTGGGCTTAGTGTTTGGAAATATCTGATCTCCTGGGTTTCTTCTACTTTTAGAGAGAACTCAGTTCACTTTTCTCTAACGTCTATTTTTCTGAATGTAGATTTGGAAAAATCCTTACTTAAGGCTCTAAGGAGGCTGGATAACTATTTAAATACCCCCTTGCCTGATGAAATTGATGCCTATAGCACTGAAGACATCACTGTTTCCAGCAGAAAATTCCTGGATGGAGATGAACTCACCTTAGCAGACTGCAACCTCTTACCCAAGCTCCACATCATTAAGGTTTGGATTTTCTCTTTCATGATGTGCAAAGACTGGCAACACTGATGCACAAGTACATTTAAAAATGACATAAAAATTGACATATCTTTACTGAAACAGACACACAAATGCTATCTCAACCCAAGGTGAGAATGGAGTCAGAGTAAAATTTAGCCTAGCATGTCTAACATCCTTTGGGGGTACCCAAACAACAGCATAATGACCTACTTCCATTTTCTATCTGACAATGTAATTCCTAATGTCTGGATTCCACACTTGTTAGATGGCCTAGCTAAAAATAAATAATTTAGCTAAGAGTACTGCTGCTAGCAGATAGAAGCTCTGCAGCCTCTCACATTTGGCAGCTGTGGAGGCTTATGGGTTCCAAGATAGCATTACTGCCTTGGCTACAGTTACATTGTTATGACCATCGCTGAGATTCTCCTTGTGGTTGGGCACAAGGGCCTGGATGCACAAAAGGAGTTAGGAGCCTAAGTCCTTATTTTGTGTGTCTTAGTTCCAGTTTCGGGACCACTGTGTGATCATAAAACTCACGCTGAAACCCTGTAAGTGCCTAAACTTGCTCGACGCCTAGGTTTTTCCGGTAAAAGTTCCTTAGGCACCTATGTTTCATGGTAAATAGGCCCAATGGCCTGTGATGGGATGTTAGATGGGGTGAGAGCTGAGTTACTATAGAGAATTCTTTCCTGGGTATCTGGTTCGTGAATCTTGCCCACACGCTCAGGGTTCAGCTGATCGCCATATTTGGGGTCAGGAAGGAATTTTCCTCCAGGGCAGATTGGAAGAGGCCCTGAGGGTTTTTCGCCTTCCTCTGTAGCATGGGGCACAGGTCACTTGCTGAAGGATTCTCTGCACCTTGAAGTTTTTAAACCATAATTTGAGGACTTCAATAGCTCTGACATAGGTGAGAGGTTTATTGCTGGAGTGGGTGGGTGAGATTCTGTGGCCTGCATTGTGCAGGAGGTTAGACTAGACTATCATAATGGTCCCTTCTGACCTTAATATCTATAAATCTATAAGTCTATGTTTCTGTCTCTAAGCATGCACGCTGTTGCCTCCCTGTGGGCATCTGGATGCCTAGCTTCTGCCTAAGCCCCAGAGTGATTCATAAACCAGGGGAGGACATGTGTTTGGTTGTTTAACTCACCTGTGGGGCCTGAAAAGGTACATGTGCTCTCTCGCTCACTCGCTCTCACTCTAAGAGGCTTTTGGACCAGAGAGTACAAGCATGAGCACGACTCTACAGCCTGGTGGTTAGCAGTCTTACTGAGGATGTGGGAGACCTAGGATGTGCACCCCCTGGTCCAATGAGAGTTTCATTATTTATCCACTGTGCAACAGCTTCAGTAGGTGAGATTGAGGGACCCCCTACATCACAATATTTCATAGCCCGATGGTTAGAGCACTCTCCTGAGAGGTAGCAGATCCCTGTTCAAATCACTTTTCCCACTGAGGTGAGGCAGGGGTCTCCCTTATCCCAAGTGAGTATCCTAACCATTGGGCTAAAAGTTATGAGGGAGGTCCTCCTCTGCCCTCACCCCTGACTAATGCCTTTTGTGCATTCAGGCCCAGGCTGCTTTATTGGACTCCACTGCTGGATCCCAACTGCTTCCTAGTCTACTGGGTCGGAGCAGCATCCAGCCTCTCCTAGGGTACAGAGTATGTGCCTAGTACCTCTTCTTGGGCTGTGGAACCCTGAGGTCCAATGGCCCTAGGTCCAAAACCATTGCTGATCCCTCAAGTCTCCCCAATAGCTTACACACCCCTTCATAAAACAAAATGAAATCCATAAAACAGACAGATTCCCCAAACTCTCGCACACATGATGACATTTTAGCCTTACATGCCTTCCTAAGTCAGCCCGCTTCCCTGAGGGGGACTGTACCCACCCAATTGCCATATATGGACTGATTCAGAACGTTTTTCACTCCTTCATTATTCCCTCATAAATTTGGGGCTGAAATTTGACATGTGAGTTTTTCGGTACTTCTCACAGGCAATGAACTCTCTCTGTAGTGCCCTTTCCTGTCAGTGCCTAAGACCATGCAGGTTGACTGCTATGTCAGTTAGCAGGACCCAGAGGTGCAGGAGTTGCGCTTTTACCTCACCGGGCAAAGTTTTTCAGTGAGGGAGAAGGTACAGTTGACACATCATTTGGGAGTACGCAAATGCATGTTTTATTCAAAATTTGGCTTCCATCTTGGTTTTTAGATCACCTCTGGTAGGGTATATTCCCCTAATATCTTTTATCTCAAGTTTCAGTATGTGAAGTAAGTAAGTAAGTATAAAACTGGAATGTGTCACAAGTTGTGTATGTTCCAAATAAGATGTTTGCTTTAAAATATCAACCAAACATCTATTAAAAGATTTCTCTTCATATTCGGTGGGCTTTTCAAATCCACCTATGGAATTTGGGTATGCAGGTAGAAATGTATGGGAAATGGGCAACTGAAGTCCTTAAGTAGCGTTGAAACTCTCAGTTATTTGGTTTTGTAAAATCTTTTCATCCCCAAACCTACATTTTGAGCTTAAACTACTTGACAGTCCCTCTCTAACTAACCAGCCCTCCTCCCCCACATCTGATATCTTTCTCCTCTTTATCTTTTTTTTAAATTTAAAACGTCAAAAATGGATTGCTAAGACAGAAGAATGGAAGAAACCTATTGATTACAAGCATTGCGTGCACTTTGTTTACACAGCTCATGCTTCTAGCAGTCTCTTTTATTTTTTATTTTTTTAAGGTTGTGGCAAAAAAATATAGGAATTTTGAGTTTCCACCTGAAATGACTGGGATCTGGAGATATTTGAACAGTGCTTATGCGAGAGATGAATTCACAAATACTTGTCCTGCTGATCGAGAAATTGAGTTTGCATATTTGGATGTTGCAAAAAGAATGAAGTGATGGATTAAAAGATATCTCTAGTCTACATTTCTTCGGAGAGCTGGATGGGAACAAACCAAGATAAATACAGAGTACATTATGCAGCATAATTTTAAGTTCTGTGACTGGCCAATTCTTCTTTCTTTTCTTGCGTTATATTAAGCTCACCCTTAAATTATATGTATGTATGTCTGCTTATGTGTGTGTACACACACACACGTATTGCACATTCTGTGTTAAAGGTTTCAGATCAAAATTCAAACATTCGTTGAAATTACGGTAATGGGCTTGGCACACAATTATTACAATTTGGCTGGTTACTCTTGGTAAAAATGTTGAATTTTGATACTAAAATTCCCTGCTTCTTACACATTTAGTGTGATTATTACTGCCCCTAATTTCTCAGTTTATTTCAGCACTCCTGTCAAAACTGACAGTTGACTTAGAGATCTGTCTGAGAGGCAGAGGAACATTTTTCTCTCAAGATATAGCTAACCAAAAGTATCTGTGACCTTCTGGGCTGCATAAATCTGGGAAGACTGCACAATTGCTGTTGGCTGCACAGCAGGCTGGTTTATCCAGGAGAAAGATCAGGTTTGATGTGGAACCAACTCCCTCTTTCAAAAGCAACAACTCTATATTCCCGGGAGCTGTGGATCAGCTCAACAAAAGCCCTGCTTCACACTGCACAAGTCCCTATTCTGTATATGTCTAGCCCTCGTCTCTCTAAGATCTGCACAACCCATGGGACTTCCTCCAGCCTTAGAGGAGAGGAACAAATATTGCAGCTGACCTGTGGACTATGCAATAAAGTTACTTGGTATAAGTGAAAAGAGAGGGGTCCTGCCCCCTGCACTGGGAGAGGAAATGGAAAACCTCTCTGCCCCTGATTACTGAACTGAGGCCCCCTCCTCGACTTCTACTTGGTATTGGAAAGCAATGAATATGGGGGCAGGAGGGCTATTTAGGAGGTAGCCCTTTCCTTGTTCCTGACTGAACTGCAGAATGTGCTGTACAACCAGAACCAATGAGAATACCCCATTCCCTTGGAACAGGGAACGTACCATCGGAGGTCCATGGAACATGAATGGGCTACAGCCACAGAGGCTGCTTTCTGCTGGTACAGCCCTCAGAAGCACAACCTGTGCAAACCACAGCCCCTGCACTTGCCTGGGAGCAAGAGCTCCAGCCCAGCTACCAAAGCTGTGTTATCCCTACGGTCACCAGGGAGTCAGTCTCTGATGCTTTTGCACAATATATTTTTGATAGGGTTATGTGTATCTAAAGATGCAGTAGATCTATGCATACTAGATTGATCTATTTCATATCTAAGTGTCTAATATAATAGCTATGTAAGAAACCCCCCTCTATTTTAGAATAGACAACCTATTCCGTATCAAGCAGACATCTACTTTTCTTACAATTTGTACTTGATTGTATATTTCAGGTATACTTTGTCTGCACTGTTTAATTATAAAAATACTCAGTTCTGATGCACATCTTGTATCACAGTTATTTTTAAAGTGTTAAATATTGAAATTTTATTTTGTTTTCTTTCGAAAAAACAGACACTTAACCTGTTTTGCAGTACAGAGCTTAAATATTGGGGTTGATAGCTGAGCAATCACTCACCAAATGTTACTAACTGCTGCTTTATATTTTCCAACATACATATATATATATATTCTATATAATCTTTTCACATGCCTTACAAATTTGAACAGAAAATACACAAATTGATAAGTAAATTGAATGATATCCTGTGTTTATTTCAGTGCCAGTGTCCTGACTATGTGCAGTCTATCATTAGCCTGGATTTTGAGAGAGAAAAATGAAATTTAACAAAACCTTGATTTGTCTTTAAGAACTGGAAGAACATTTTAGGCCCTGTCCTGCAATCAGACCCACCCAGGTGCAAGGATGTGCACACGCAGACCCAATTTCAGGACTCAATCCCCAGTCGTTCTGCTCAGAAGTGTGTCATATCGCTGTTACTGACTTTAACTACGCTACCCAGCCATGATTCAACTGACAGTGGTTTACTGTGTTAGTCTTTATTGACTTAAAAAATGTAGCTATCAGCTGTTATCCACCTTTAATCAGTATGAAATTCAACATTACTATGTAATATGGCCTGTTGTACAGCAATATTGTATGTGCTTTACTTCTTTTTCTTTTTTTTTGCCTTGAGGTCACCTGAGGCCCTCATTTAGACACAAACCACACTCAAGTTTGTGCCCTGTGCTGTCCTGAGCCTGCAGTCTCAATCCTTTCAGCCAAAGGGGGCATACCCTGGATATGTAGAAAGTAATGTATTTTAAAATCGTACATCATTTTGAAGTATATTTTGCTGAGATGGAGGGGCTTTGGCCCTGGATAAGACTGAAATCTGTTTTTTGTTATTCCCATGCTCCATCCACCTGGAGGAGGCGTTTTATGGCCCCAATCCTACAATTAATTTCTCTTGGTGCAGTAAATTGCAGGATTGGGGCCAACCTCAGCCTCATATATAGTGCTATTGAAGCAACAGAATACAACTGGGATTTAAAGATTTCAGGAAATATAGTTAGATGATAGTATAAGCAGGGATGGTCAAAAAGTGGAGGAAACTGAAAAAAATTCATTAAAATTTTTAAAAAGGTTTATATTATATAATGATGGTCAAAAATAACAACTTTTCACAAAAAATGCAAAAATAATTTCACCTAATTGTCAAACAATGGAAAGTTCTTGACCAGCTCTAATTAGCTGTCTGTCCCATTAGGATTGCCAGCTTCAGTTGGATGAATTCCTGTAGGTTTCATCATATGACATTATCTTTAATTAAAGATGAATCTTTAATTCCTGGACACTCCAGGACAATCCTGGAGGATTGACCATCCTATGTCCCATACATGTAAATGATACACCAGATTGCAACAAATGAAGCGTTCATGTTTGTGATGGGCTTTAAAAGCAGAAGGAGAAAGACATATTCTGTTACAGGCCAGCTGGGACAGGAAAGGATTCCACACAGCTCATTGGGGCATGCCCCTTGCTACAGCAGAAAACTAAACGTAATGGATGCCCTGCCCCTTTGACAGCCAATTGCAACAACAACAGGTTTTTCCCTCAGCCAAAGCAAAGGATTGCTTTAAACAAATCCCAGAGGGAGAGACAAGACCTCACCTCAGCACCAGTCCCCTTCAGAGATCCATCTTCTCACGACCACATTCACCTCCCAGTGGGATGAACCTCTCTCCTGCACTAGCAAGGGGAATTAATAAATTCCCCACAGCTGGCTGCGCCCTGCTAGCCTACACATAGGAAATGCCCTAGGCTGGGAACTCCACCTCCCCCATTAACCTACTTTAATTCAACTGCCCTTTTCAGTGCTTAATTTTCCTATTTACGGGACATCAGTGCTGCATAGTCTGGTGTTCTTGTAGTAGCTCAAACCAAACTAACAACAGAGAAACACTCTTACCACTTATTCAGGAGCAAACTTAATGGGGAATCTGGGGTAGTGCTCTGGCAATACAGAGGTGATAAGGGGGTGTGGTCCCAGGCTTAGCCACAGGGTAATTGTAAAAATAAAAGAGTTCTTGTTTTGTGTTTCTTACTGTTTTTGATTATATGCTGGGATCTGTTCATTGAGATGGCACCGGATATCACTGCAATCGGAGGTGAAACAGCTCCCTGTTCGGTCCAGCCCACTCCCTGGTTACTGTTGTTATAAATGATTTGTACTGAAGTTGTGCCAGGAGGTCCCGTTCTACGAGGCACTGTGAAAATGCACTGTAAGAGACAGCACCTTCCCCAAAGATCTTACCGTCCCAGGCCCCAATCCTGCAATTAATAAAGTGTGGATGGACATGCTGCACAGCTAGAGAAACTGAGGCAAAAGACGCTGCCCATGACCACACTGCATGTCCGTGACAGAACCACTCAGATCTCCTGATTATCAGGTTGTTGCGCTATTCATTTTAGATCGTGCTGCCTCCACTCTTTCTTGCCCAGCAGCACTAAGCCCCACATGACTTCCTCCCTTCTCTTACAGCATCTTCAAAAACATGTATGGCTCTGATCCACAAAGGTACTTAGGCACTTAAAACATAAGATTTAGGCACCTAACTCTTTTGTTCAGGCACCAGATTTCCAGTTTTAGGCTCCAATGCGATCCACAAAACTTCTGCTGAATCCTGTGGGTGCCTAAACTCACTTGGCACCAAAGTTTTCAGGGTAAATGTTTCTTTGATGCCTATGTTTCTGGTTCTTAGGGTACATCTGTGAACACTGCATGTGGAAGTGCAGTTCCCAGCTTGGGGAGACAGCCACAAGCTAGCTCTGCTCGAGCTAAAAGTAGCAGTGTAGCTGGGGATAGCCCAGGTAACAGCTTGGGCTAGCTGGCTGAGTACAAAGCCACCTGGAACCCCGGGGTACATAGTCAGGTGGCTAGCCTGTGCTGCCCCAGCATCCGTGCTATTTTTAGCATACTAGCTCAAACAGAGCTAGGGCTGTCTGCCTAGCTGAACTGGGAAGCACACTCCCAGCCACAGTATAAACATATGCTGAGCATGTGCATTGCTGCCTCCTTCTAGGCACTGGGCACTTATCTCCTGCCTAAGGCTGGTGGTTAGGGCACCCACTGTTTACATCTGTCAGCGCCTCAGCTTCAGCCTGAGTGGGTACAGCTACACTGTTACTTTTAGCTCCATAGCATGAATGGTCCACGCTTGAGTCAGTTGATTCGGGCTCTGTGACGCGCTGCCTTGGGGGTGTTTTTGGAGTGTCGATGCACCGTACATTATTAGATTTTGCTTCTTAAACAAAAAGCTGCAGTAATGTCACTTGCTAAAAGCCTAAAGGAAAAATGAAACACTCTCATCTGAAACAAATTTTCATAGGGCTTGACTTTCAGAGGTGCTGAGCATCAGCAATTCCCCTTGACTTCAAAGAGAATTGTGGACCCTCAGCACCTCTGACAATCAGGGTCATGGGACCTGGACCTCCAACATTTAGTCACACAAGACGTTCCACTGGCTCACTCCCTAGATCCGGAAGCATAGATCCATCTCCTCCTTGCCACATTTCTCCACCTCCAGACCTCCTGGAGCATCTTCACCCATCAGAGAAGAGGGTGAGAGTTGGCAGAAGGGGGAAAGGAGTGGGTGGGCCAAAAACCCCTACAACAAAGATATGACAGCCTTGGGCAGTTCTGGGGACAACATAGGCGGTGGGAGTCCCTAGCACAGGGCTTCCACAGGGATGGCCTTGTCTCCCCAGATTCCCCCACCAAGAGCTGCCTGGTTTGGGAACAGGCTAGCCCTACAATGCTTTTCACAAGGGAAATCCCGCCCACTACTCTGAAGGGACTCTAGGGGGAAACTCCGAGACTCCAACTCCATGAGAGGATCTTCATTCACAGAGATCGCCTGAGCTTCCTCCTTCAGGTATCAGTAAAGAGAAATAATATCCATCATTGATTTCAGTCAGACTGGTTGTATAACTAGGGTTGCAGAATTGGGATCATGCTTTTGAAAGTATATGTGAAACTCTAACTATCATAAAAGCAGAAATAAATTCTGGTTTGCTATTTCTTTCAAAGTGCAGAGAAAGGGACCAATATTTTCCCCAAAGATACCTACAGTGTTTATTAGGATAAGAAATTTTGTTATACAATCTTGCTTGTACAAAAATTATTTTATTATATTATTTTAAATAAAAATATTTACATTTTTCCTTTAAATACATATTATACGCAAGGCAAATATGGTCAAATAGTTACTTTATTACTTATTGTTTAACTGTTTGTGTGGAAAAGGCTTCAGATTTTGAAGATTTCTTTGTCAGGGTCAAATTCCTTAGTCACCAAAATCGTCCGTTGATTGAAGGGCTACAATCTACTTGCTCTGAACACAGTATTTCCAAAAGCAGGCTGAAATTGAACAAAATACATAGTTAAAATACACTGCAATATATTTCACCTTGTGCATGCTCCTTTGAAATAACTTTAAAGCAATGGAAAAAACCTGCATAATTGCACATTATCTAATTGCACCCCTTTCTCCATGTTACGTGAATAAACATACTGAATTTTTAAAATTCACCAACTCTTCTAAGCTCTCAAGGACAAAATGACCACTAATAACTTCCAACGTGAGGAAGGACTCTTAAGTTTCAAACCATCAGAAAATATCCAAGGCCTTCCAGAGCATCTAACTCTTGGAAGAGTAAACAAAGCAATCCCTACTTAATGAGTTTCATGGCAGGGAGCTGCAAATCACCTGCATTCTGTCAGCAATGCAGATCCTGGTTTTAGGGAAATGTGGCCCCTTATCAGGGATGAAAGTAACTTAAGGGACTTACCCGTAAGCAGGGCTGTGGTCCTGAGCGGGAGAGGGCGGTGGGGGTGGGGAACAACCCAGGTGGAAGGGGTGGGGCCTTTAAATCCCCAGGCCCTTTAAATAGCCGCTGCTACCCTGGGGCTCCAGCAGTGGCCAGAGCTCCTGTCCCTTTAAATCACCATCAGAGCCCCATGGTAGCCGTACTTATGGTGGCGGCGGGGAGCCCTGGGGCTCTGGTGGTGATTTAAAGGGCTAGAGGCTCTGGCTGCGGTAGCAGCAGCTGAGAGCCCCGGGACCTTTAAATCACTGCCGGAGCCCCATGGTAGCTGTAGCTGCAGCAGCGGCCGGGAGCCCCGGGGCTCCGGTGGCAATTCAAAGTGCATGGGGCTCCTGCCGCTGCCGGGAGCCCAGGGTCCTTTTAAATTGCCGACCTGGGGAAGTTGTTCTTGCCGGTACGCCGTACTGGACCGTACCGGCTTCCTTTCACCTCTGCCCCTTATCCAGTTCTATAGAGTCTGCAGCTTCAGCTGGAATAACTTCTCTAGGTGACCTGTAATTGGGGGTGTTGGCCAGTTCTAGGCCCAGCCTTTGAGTGACAGTGATGAAACAAACAAGTGAAATTATCCATCTGCAGGCATGAAGTTATTCTGTTCACCCTAACTAGCAACATGCTGCTTTGTAGGAAACAGAGTGTGATTGTTTTACAGCACTCAAGTTCTGGCCTGACTCTGCTTCTATTGAGTTAATGGGACTATGATCAGTAATGGGAGCCCAGTCAGGTCAAAGGTATAGCTAGTTAGAAAACAGCACATGCTGTCTGTAAAAAAGTTAAAAGACATTTTCATTTTATTTGAAAATTTACAGATTTTTTCAGTTTTTTGGTTAAACCGATGAACAAAAAAACATCAGTTTTCAAACAAACCGTTTTGTTTTTTCCTGGTTTTATTGCTCCCGTTCTCTCCCTTCCTCCTTCTCCCCACCCCCACTCACTAGAAAAGGGAAGGAGCGGGAAGGGGGGGGGAGAAACCGAACCATCTTTCAGATGTTGAAATTCAGTTTTTCATTGAAAAAAAAAAATTAAACCAAAACAAAAAATGTGCAGGAAAAGCCAATTCCTATTGAAAAAAAGTTTTGGTGAAATTTCTTCAACAAGGTGTAGTCAGCAATGAGTGCTGTTGAAAATCCTGCCTATCCTGATTAGGAAACAGGCTGAACAACTACGCTGCAATTAAACAGCCCCTGAGCCCGAGTCAGCTGGCATGGGTGTCTAACGGCAGTGTAGAAAAACCCAGAGAGACCTGAAAGGGGACTAATGTGCTTCAGAACCATGACAGTATATTTTTTGGTTTTTAAAAATTGTTTTTCTTGTCATTTGTCTTTTTTACTGTAGTCCAGGGGTCTCAAACATGCGGGCCGCAGGCCGCATGTGGCCCATGGAGTTATTTCCTGCGGCCCGCCATAGCTCCGCTCCCCCGCCTCCACTCCTCCCAAGCGCACCATGCCCCCAGCTCCTCCGCCTACCTCCCAGTGCTTCCTACCACCAAACAGCTGTTTGGCGGCACTTAGGACTTTTCAGGAGGGAGGGGAGAGGAGTGGGGATGCGTTGACCTCATGGGAGGAGGCAGAGAAGAGGCGGGGCTGGGGCAAGGATTTGGAGAAGGGGTTGGAATAGGGGCAGAGACTTTGGGGAAGGAGTTGGAATGGGGGTGGGGAAGGAGTGGGAATAGGTGAGGCAGGGGCGGGGCCTCATGGAAGGGGTGGAGTGGGGTGGGGCCAAGGGGAGAGTGGGGGGCTTTTGTATCTTTGTATGAAAAGGTGTCAGTGATGCGGCCCGTGGGCTAACGTACTAGTCCTCATGTGGCCCTCGTGGTGATTTGAGTTTGAGATCCCTGCTCTAGTCGTATATTAGGAATACAGTCCATTGTGTTGAAGTGCTATATAGCTGCACTCAGTAGTAGGTACTACTATCAATCATCTTAGCTCCAGTTTTCATCTTCCAGTATCACCAGCCCCATGCATTCAAAAATCATGAATCAGACCTCCAAAATGTTGAAATTGGCTTAACAAGATCAGATATTATTGATTTGATTTCTGTAGTCTTCAGGATGCACTTGGGTCAAGTTTTTCTCTGCCACCTCAAGGCCTAGACGCTTATTTTTTTGAAAAATGAAAGTGCCGAAAGTCTTATTCCAAGACCTGGGACATTAAGAAGCACACCACATATGAGACTTTGATAACAATCATATTGAATTATCCTAATGCTTCAAATAACAACAGTTATGATGTATAATCTACAATACACTGTGCCAAAGTTTACGTGTCTCTCTCTAGCTTTACAACGCTGCCCTCTGCTGGATGGAATGTCATTGTTACATGAGGTCAGTTGTGTGTGATTAATTATTGCCTTTTAGATCTACTGAGGATATAAACCCCAAGGAAGGGAATTGGAAGAAACCTGGAAAAGAGAAAGAGGGTGAAAAAGGGGAAGATGGAGGAAAAAGGAAGTGAAAAGGAGGAAAACAGGGAGCAAGGAGGAGGGAGAGCTTGGAGCTATTTCTGATGCTATAATCCCACCAATCTGGGAGCACCAGGTCGTCTATTATATAGGCTCCTACACATACTTATGTATAATACACACACATTTATAGAAAATATACTCATGCTTATCAAATGCCTGCTGCTTGCTCTCACCAACTATGAACATAAACTGATCATATCTATCTAGCTAAATTATATGACTAGAGTTGCATGGGAACCGGATTTTTCGTTTCACTGGAAAATCTAGTATTTTGAAAAAAATATCCTTCCAAAATGAAATACAAAAATTTCCAAATTTCCTGTGAAATAAAATTCTGAAAAATATTGTTTGGGTCAAATAATTTTGTTTCAATAAAATCAAAACATTTGGATCAGATTTTTACATTTGAAAATGTTTTTTTATATAAAATAAATGTTGAAACAAAAAGTAATTTTGAAATGAAAAATCAAAATGTTTTGTGCTAAAAATGTTGAAATGGGACACTAATATTTTTGAAATACTTCATTTTGATTTTCCCCCCAAAACTAAATCTGTGCCTCTCACAATCTTCAATGTATTTATCCCCACAACAGCCATGTGAGGTAAGAAAGCACTATTATGCCCTTTTTACCCATGGGAAACTGAGGTATAGAGAGACCGTGTTACTGGCCCATGATCACATAGAAGGTCTGTGGTGTGAGCAAGGAATTGAACTCAGGTCTCCTGATTTTGGCACAAAAAGTATGAGTGTGTTAATAAAGACTGTGGCTGACACAAAGTTGGGAGGTATTGCCAATACAGAAGAGGACCGGAATATCATACAAGAAGATCTGGATGACCTTGGAAACTGAAGTAATAGAAATGGGATGAAATTTAAGAGTGCAAAGTGCAAGGTCATGCACTTAAGGACTAACAACAAATTTTTTTGCTATAAACTGGGGACCTATCAGTTGGGAGTGACAGAGGACGAGAAAGATCTGGGTGAATTGGTTGATCACAGGATGACTATGAGCCACCAATGTGATGCGTCTGTGAAAAAGGCTAATATAATCCTAGGGTGCATCAGGCGAGGTATTTCCAGTAGAGATAGGGAAGAGTTATTACCAGTCCTCAAGGCACTGGTGAGACCTCATCTGGGATACTGTGTACAATTCTGGTCCCCCATCTTTAAGAAAGACGCATTTAGACTGGAACAGGCACAGAAAAGCGCTACTAGTTGATCAGAGGAATGGAAAACTTTTTGGCTTGTTTAGCTTAACTAATTGATAAATACATCAGAGGGATAAATACAAGGGAGAGAGAGGAGTTATTTAGGTTAAGCATCAATGTAGCTACAAGAACAAAGGGATATAAGCTGTCCCTCAACAAGTTAGGCTTGAAAATAGAAGAAGGCTTCTAACTATCGGAGGAGTGAAGTTCTGGAACAGCCTTTCAAGGGAAGCAGTGGGGGCAAAAAACTTAACTGGTTTCAAGATTGAGCTTGACAAGTTTACGAAGGAGATGGTCTGATGTGACTGCTGGTAGTCACAGTGGCATGGTGCCCATCTGTGACTGCTAGTAGCAAATATCTCTAACGGCCACAGATGGGACACTAGATGGGGAGGGCTCTAAGTTACTACAGCAAATTCTTTCCCAGGTGTCTGGCTGGTGGGTCTTGACCACATGCTCAAGGTCCAACTGATCACCATATTTGTGGTTAAGAAGGAATTTTCCCCTTGTCAAATTGACTGAGACACTGGGTTTTTATTGCCTTCCTCTGCAGCGTGGGGCATGAGTCACTTGCAGGTTTAAACTAGTGTAAATGGTGGATTCTCTGTAACTTGAAGTCTTTAAACCATAATTTGAGGACTTCAGTAACTCAGCCAGAGGTTAGGGGTCTATTACAGGAGTGGGTGGGTGAGGTTCTGTGGCCTGCAATGTGCAGGAGGTCAGACTAGATGATCATGATGGTCCCTTCTGGCCTTAAAGTCTATGAGTCCCAAGCTAGTGCCCTAGCCACTGGAACCTAACCTTCTTGGTATAAAATTTATAATTAATTTGTGGCTGGATCTGGGGAAACTACATATCCTTTCACCTCTGGGACACAAGTCCAAATATGACTCAAGGAAACAGAAGTCTACTGTCTGATGACTGTTCCGTGGCTTTTATATTAAATGGATGGGATGGTTTCAGTCCAGTTTCTATGCAACAGATATCCACATCACAGAAGAGACCATCATAAATGCCACTTGGCACTTTCTGCACAGACCAAAGAATGGGTGGCCAGAGAGAGGGAACTATCTGTTCCCCTATTGAAGCCAGGGTGGAAATCCATTAGTGAGAAGCAGTGTGGGGATGCTTCTGCCTTTGCTCTACTGTTCTGTGGCTAGAAGAGTCCAGTCTCCAGTGTGGTTAATCTAGCACCTTCCACAAGCACCAAATTACAATAAGCTTTATCAGGTATCAAAGTGACCCAGCACCAAGGTGAGCAGGGTACATCATCACACTACTGGAAGTCCTACCTCTCTTCTTGGATTTCTTGGGGGATTGTGGCGCTGACTTCCTGAAGTTCTTCCCACTTAGAAGATTTATTTCCAGGAGATCCTTGCTCAACTCAGCAGCACCTTCTTGATGGGCAAGGGGATTGGACTGCCCTTCATTTAAACCTTCCTGCCCCAAACGAAACACACGAAAGACAATTTGAATAATACAATTTCTAAAAGCTAGGAACACAAACAATCCAGAGAAGCAGTGAAATAAATAGCCAGCCATCAGTGAACCAGCTGTGTGGTGAGGAGGTGAATTTTACAAGTATTAGATGATGACTAGAGCTGGAAATTAAGAAAATATAGAATTGGTCTTACCATTTTGACTTTCTTCCCAAACATCTTGGCATAAGCTGAAATAAAAAAAAGGAGGGGGGGGACATTTAGCAGCTTTTCTTTTGAGAGATGGTATCTGCTTTCTTGCAAACTTAATTGTGATGCACCATTTGACAAAACTGCTGGAAGAGTTCCGTTTTGGTGGGGGACAGTAAGGAGGATATATAGATGGAAGGGACAGACCATGTAAGTACACCAAGAACTCAATCCTGCAAGCTCCTACGAGTGGGAACTGTCCATACTCACTCACTGAAATCAGTGGGCCTACTTGTAAGAGTAAAGATCTGCAAAACAGGACCCCCCTAACATGACAGAGGCCTTCCATCAAGGCAGTGTTTCCATTTCCCTCGCTTCTTTTTCTGTTTTAATTTAAGGTGTATATTACTGCCCACCCTCAATAAGTATCATTCACTGAGTTGTCTGGTCATCCATTTACAGATGTGGAAAATGAAGAAGATATGTTAAATGACTTAACTGAGGTGACAAAGGGCATTAGTGTCAAAGCTAGAATACATGAGTACGTGGCTCTCACGCCTGCATTCAGACCATTAGCTCATACTCTCATCCATTGTGTAAGTATAGTTTAGTCCTGGATGTCAATCCCAGTGCAGCAGTCACAGAACTGCGTGAGGCTCGTTGGGGTGAAGGCCTTTCCCACATGAGGAGAAGGGCAGAGGCACTGGGAATCAGGGTGGGGAATAAGGAGAGCATGCTGTCAGTTGGGACGGACATTTTGAATGTGTGACAGGAGGAACGGGGGTGGAAGGGGTGCTTCAGAGTGTGCCGAGAACGTCCCCGGCCCTTTGAATTTTCGCCTGAGGCCCTTCTCTGTGCCATACCCCTGATTTTAAGAACTTTTTGAAAGAAGAATTTTAGAATAGAGCACAAAGCACAATGGTTATGCAGCCGTTGTGCAGTGGCCACTGCTTATCATGCTAGCCAGCACTGCCTTGTTGTTTCCTTGTGCTCCCCCTGCCTGTTTGTTGTATCCAGCTGTTGTCTCTCATCTTCTATTTAAATTGTAAGCTCTTTGAGGCAGGGGCTGTCTCTTTGTTATATGTTTGGACAGCACCTAGCCCAACGGGGCCCTGCAATACAAATGCAAATATAAATACAAATCATCATCATTGATGCCCAGAAGAGGGAACAGAGGTGGAGTAGCCTTGCTGGGAATTTCAGAAAAAATTTGCATTATTTACAGTTATCTTTTTTTAAAAATCTGCTTTGAATCATAAGAGAGCAACCTAGTGTCAGAAGCTACTCAGTGCTCAGAGTAAGGGCTTTGCTATACAGAGAGTTAGTGCACAGCGAGCCAGGGTGCGAATCTACAGCACTGCAGCTTGGCTCTCACTAACTCTCCATGCGGACTGTGTTACCACACGCTGACAGGTCTGTAGTGTGCATTCACGTGCTGCTGTTTTGTTGCAGGATGGCATGATTTGCTGGTGCATGAGATGGGTGGTTGTATAGCTCCCCCTCCCCCCGCCTCTTGGTTAAGTTAATAAAGTTGTGGCTTGCTGATTAAATCCACCCGTGTGTCTATCTTCCATTTGCCCATGTGTCCTGAGCCATCGCAAACGATACAGGAAGTGTCCTTCTGGGTCTCAGTGCAATAAGCAAAGTACCTATGAATTAAATTTCCATTCATTGGGCTGGACTCTTCTCATGCCAGTGTAACTCAGGAATAACCAATGAAGTTACACCAGTGTGAAACTAGAAAGTGAGAGGCGGATGGGGAATCATTATCCTTTTAGCAGACACAGGAGCTGTGATGTCCCCAGCACGTACATTTTCCTTCTGAAAGGAAGAACGTGTCACTTCTTTGCGCAAAACAAAAGAACACAGGCTAGACTCCAGCAGAGATTTAATAAGAGAATTTACTGCAGCCAAGAAATTAAATAACCAACTCGCTTATATATTTATCTCAGTTATTGTCTGAGTGAACTGCTCATTTATGCAGAAGGACAGTGTTGAGAGTTTTGAGGGTGAGATGTAAGGAATTGAAGCTGTGGATTACTGGGATTGGAGACAAGGAGGCTGTATGGGGGAATGTGGCAGAGGAAGGCAGTTTAGGCTCTAATCCTGTATTGGGATCTGCTAGATGTTTTATTGACTTGGACAGGCCCTCTGCATTTGAATGAATTTTATCCTGAATGAAAATGACTATTCACCTAGGGCTTGATCCAAAGCCCCTTGAAATCAGTGGGATTCTTTCCACTGGCTTCAATGGGCTTAAGATCAGGCCCCTAGTTTTGTCCCTCTCTTACAACAGACACAACTCACAGGTAAGTGAGGATAGTAATGGGGCCTGTAATAAAGCAATGCGGAGTTTGCACAGTTAAAATTAGAGAGTCAAGAAATGCAATATACAGGGCCTGATTCTCCAGTGCTTGGAGCCTTATGTGTCATTTTTACATGTGCAAAGTGACCATAAAATGCTACCATTCTAATTTGCACAGGTGTAAATGATTACATGAGTTACAAGGCAGTGGAGAATCAAGCCCTCAGTATTTGTGTACAATGGTCTAAAAAAAAAAAAAAGCAATCTGGCTAAATAAGACTCAAATCTTGGGTAGTATGTGTCGAAAGATGTAGGAGGCAGAACATGCTGCCTCAGATCCCCCAGCTCAGTGCACCCACAGAATAAGGGAGCAAATTCCACAACAAGCTGGCAGTTTGGAAATTTATGTGTTTATCATTTTGCTCACTGAGCTAGCCCTTATTATCAGGAGAGGGCCATGGGCACAACGGCTAGCCAATCTTACTCAAGTGTACACAAGCAATATCATGCCAGACACTTCTGGCAGAAACTGACCCTCAGTCGAAACTAGAAGAAAACAACAGTAAACAGCCCCACCTGCAGTACATTTTATATGGTCAAGGTGATACAAGCATGGTCCAAAACCAAACTAAAGACATCCAGTCTTTCCATTAGCTTTAGCAGGCTTTGGATCAGGCCTTAAGTTGCCATGGGTTTGATTCTGTTCTCACTTACACCAGGGTTATAACAGTTTAAATCCATTAACATCAATGGTATGACTTCCAATTTACACTGGTATGAGTAAAATCAGATCATATATATAAAATCTGTCTATCTCTACATTGGTATACAGGTGAAAAATAACTGACATAATATTAACAGCTTGAATGGGCTTTTTCAGCTCACATCTGAGGAACTGTCCCAGATTGAGGTGTCGGTAGAGGAGGTTTGGGAACAAATTGATAAATTAAACAGTAATAAGTCACCAGGACCAGATGATATTCACCCAAGAGTTCTGAAGGAATCCAAATATGAAACTGCAGAACTACTAACTGTGGTATGTAACCTATCACTTAAATCAGCCTCTGTACCAGATGACTGCCGGACAGTTTATGCAATGCTGCTTCTTATAAAAGGCTCCAGAGGTGATCCTGGCAATTAAAGGTCAGTAAGCCCAGCTTCAGTACCAAGCAAATTGGGTGAAACTATGGTAAAGAACGGAATTATAAGACATATAGACGAACACAATATGTTGGGGAAGAGTCAACTTGGCTTCTGTAAAGGGAAATCATGCCCCACCAATCTATTAGAATTCTCTGAGGGGGTCAACAAACATGTGGACAAGGGTGATCCAGTGGACTTAGTGCACGTGGATTTTCAGAAAGCCTTTGACAAGGGCCCTCACCAAACACTCTTAAGTAAAGTAAGCTGTCCTCGGATAAGAAGGAAGGTCCTCTTATCAGTAACTGGTTAAAAGATAGAAAACAAAGGGCAGGAATAAATGGTCAGTTTTCACAGTGGAGAGAGGTAAACAGCGGGGCCGCCCAAGGATCTGTACTGGAACCAGTGCTGGTCAACATATTCATAAATGAGCTCAAAAAAGGGGTAAACAGGGAAGTTTGCAGACAATTCAACATTACTTGAGGTAGTTAAGTCCAAAGCTGACTATGAAGAGTTACAAAGGGATCTCACAAAACTGGGTGTCTGGGCAACAAAATGGCAGATGAAATTCAGTGTTGATAAATGCAAAGTAATGCATGTTGGAAACCATAATCCTAACTATACATACACAGTGATGGGGTCTAAATTAGCTATTACCATTTAAGAAAGAGATCTTGGTGTCATGGTGGATAGTTCTCTGAAAACATCTGCTCAGTGTGCAGCGGCAGTTAAAAAAGCTAACAGAATGTTAGGAACTATTAGAAAGGGATAGATAATACAACAGAAAATATCATAATGTTACTATATAAATCCATGATACACCCACACCTTGAACACCACATGCAGTTCTGATTGCTTCATCTCAAAAAATATATATTAGAATTGGAAAAAGTACAGAGAAGGGCAACAAAATGGTTAGGGGTATGGAACAGCTCCTAGACAAGGAGAGATTAAAAAGACTGGGACTGTTCAGTTTAGAAAAGAGGAGACTAAGGGGGGATATGATGGAGGGCTATAAAATCATGACTGGTGTGGAGAAAGTGAATAAGGACATGTTATTCATCCCTTCACATAACACAAGAACCAGGGTCACCCAATTAAATTAATAGGCAGCAGGTTTAAAACAAACATAAGGAAGTACTGTGGAACTTGTTGCCAAGGGATGTTGTGAAGGCCAAATTATAATGGGGTTCAAAAAAGAATTAGGTAAGTTCATGGAGGATAAGTCGAGCAATGGCTATTAGCCAAGAGGTCAGGCATGCAACTCCACATTCTGGGTGCCCCTAAACCTCTGACTGCCAGAAGCTGGGACTGGACAAGAGGGGATGGATCAACCGACAATTGTCCTGTTCTGCTCATTCTCTCTGAAGCGTCTGGCACTGGCCATTGCCAGAAGACAGGATAGTGGGCTAGATGGACCATTGGTCTGGCCCATTATGGTCATTTTTATGTCTTATGAAAGCTACACTGCCCCAGGAGTGGACCAGAAGAACTGAGCCTTGGAGACATGCAGTAATGCTGGCATGGGGACAAAACAATTTGCAACCCCCCTTTCTGGGGTGCAGCTCTTTCTCCATCCACCCATCACACTGCCAGCTGGCATGTAGGGAGTACAATACTGGCTCCACTCGTTCCCCACCTACTCTCTGCTCAGCTGCTCCCAGGGGAAGTATCTGGGGCACAGTCTCTGTGCTTGGACTGTGAATCTGGGGAGCACTTATGTGCATGGGGTAGGGAGTCCTTACTCTCTCCTACTCCCCTATACGGCCACAAATTAATAGGCAAGGGCAGGATCCAACTCAGATCATGCAAGGTGCAAATTGTATTTGGCCACCTGCAGTTGGAACCACTGAAATGTGTAACAGAATTATGGGACAAGACCAAATCAAGCAAAATACTAGGAGAATAACCAGAAATCCTATGGCCCAAAGTATAATAAAGCAGTGATTACAATGCCAGATAAATTGGTGAAGCAAGGGAGTGAATACATTTAAGAAGTGAATTCACAGCAGACATGGAAACACGATGACCATTCCCATAGGGTAATGACATGAGACAGATGACCAACATATAACAGGAAGAAAACAAGTGCAAAGCAAAATGAAGCAGCTTTCCATTGTTTCATGATGTTAAACCCCCTAAACCAATAAATACTGCGGCACTGCAATAACCGGTCTCAGCAGCAAGGAGGGTAAGAAACAGTCACATGCCAAGAATGAGAGAAAACTGCCAAAACAGAAAGACACAAAAAGAAACAAAGTCCCTAAGCACTATTTTTTTTAACCAGGCGATAATCTATGATTCGCCTCTCTAAACCTCTATTTAAGAGCACCACAGTCAAGGGACATCATCATCTAAACACACTATTACAGATAATAGGTAAAGTCATAAAATGACACCCCCATGATAAAAGTAGCTTAGCTAGGATAGCCAGCTAACGCAAGAAAACACACACAGTCACAGATCCTAGGGTCATGTCCAGGTGATGAAAGGCTGAAGAGGTTCTCAGTTTTAAAGCACTTTTGAAATGTTTGAATTCTCAAACTGTAAAGACAGGAATATGTACAAATATATGACAGTTGCCTTGCAGCACCAGCTAGAGATAAATTTTCACATATTCATAATTTTACAAAAAATGCCCCTTTTGAGGAGAAATCTTCCATGCTTGGGTTTCTGCCCCAAAGAAAATTTTACTGGAAAATTTCAGCAAAATCCCCCCAGCTTTTTCTGTGTTCTGAAATGATTAAATAAATACAGTTTTCCTATTTAAAAAATGGCCCTACCCCCAGTGCAGACAACTCCAAGAGGGGTGAACTTGGAAACTTGAAACACAACAAAATTGATATGAGGTTTAGAAAACATGTCCCATGAGGAAAGGTTGAAAGGACGGGGTGTGATTAGTCTAGAGAAGAGAAGGCTTCAGGGGCACATCAGAACAGTCTACAAACCTGTAAAAGGTTGTTTTAAAGAGGATGGTGATCAATTATTCTCCATGTCCAATGAGATTAGGACAAGAAGTAATCAATGTAGTTTGCAGCAAGGGAGATTAAGGCTGGTCTAACCCTGGGAAGCCCCATCCTGAGAATTAGGGAGCCATGACTGGCTCCCTGGGAGCCCCCAATCTTTGTTGCATACAGAATCTGGGACAATAAATACACATCGTGACACTAATAGTCACGATGATATTAATAGTCTTGTTATTGGGAGATAATTTCTCACTCCTTGCCAGAGGATGTTGTGCAGTTCAAGACTATAACAGGATTCAAAAAAGAACTAGATAAGTTCATAGAGGATAGGTCCATCAATGGCTATTAGCCAGGATGGGCAGGGATGGCGTCCCTAGCCTCTGTTTGCCAGGAGCTGGGAATGGGCGACAGGAGATGGATCACTTGACGATTGTCTGTTCTGTTCATTCCCTCTGGGGTACCTGGCATTGGCTGCTGTCGGAAGACAGGATACTGGGCTAGATGGATATATTGGTCTGACCCAGTATGGCCGTTCTTATGTTCTTAAGTTCCCATGACCATATATCCTTGATTCACATAGAAACTACTGCTCCTGATAAATAAATCAAGCAATAAATCCTGCTGGATAACATGATGACAGCTATGAAAATAACATGGATCACCATTGTACATACAGTATATGACACTTCAGTTGACTATAATATATATATAGTCCTTCTAAATACCTGAATATATATTTTAAAATTCATATTTGGCAGAGGCTTTAACCCTAGACTAATTATTCTCTGGTGCTCTGATGCCTTACAGGTTCAAACTAACATGGCTGAAAATGTCTCTTTTTATTTGGCTTGGTGTTTAGCTGGATGGTTTGGTTGCCTTGACTTTATACCATTTATGGATAAGTAACATTTATTGCTGCTTCCCATGCCAGCCCCTCCGTGGAGTGATTTAGAACAGTGTTCAGTGCACACAGGTTCACATTCTTCCTTTAAATGCATCCAGTATCTCAGCAATAGGGTTAACTTCGACCCTTCAGATAAATCCTGCTCTTAGGTTTCATTTGCACACTTTCAGTACTTGATTAATTAAGTTATAATGAGTCCCTGTTATTTTGTGTCTCGTGTTTCGTGGAGAAGTTTTATAGCAGGACCATGAACAAATATTTAACCCAAGCCCTAGAAGTCTGTGATTTAAATGGCACTCTCTATGTTTCACGTCTGAACCCAACAATTTGCAGTATATGAAACATTAAGATGCAGTAATGAAAAGTTCTTTATTTAAACCTGGTTTTAGAAAGGAAAATACCCTGATTCTCATTAACTCTAAAATAATTTTATAGCTCTCTGGTGACGGAAAGGGGCCTTCAAGTGAGCATAAATGTCATTTGCACTATTTTTGGTCCGTTTACTTGGCTAAAGTGGTATAAAATGGACTCAGTGTACATGAAAATCAAACTATATAACTTTAAGTTCTTGAAGTTAGAAAACAATCTATAAGGGTATACATGTGGGTGTGATTTTAAAAAGCACCTAAGGGATTTAGGAGGACCACATCAATTGCCAAATGAAAGTCAACAGGACTTGTGCTGCTAGCTCCTTTAGGTGGGTTCTTAAAAACTTCCCCGTAAATGTATTATTGCTTCCAAACATGGCTAAACTTGATCTATGCACAGCAGATATGGCCCCTAAATTATGCAAAATTTGAGCTGCACTGAATATTTGAATAATATTTAATATCTGAATTACACCTTAAATAATATTGGGAGTAAAATGTATGAAATTAATACTAGGACTCATACCACCCATGAAAAACTACAGTACTTTCCCCCATTAAGTGCTGGCAATAACATATACTGTATTTTGTTACACACTTCCCTCAATTTTAGCATCTCATAGAAAACAAACCTCACTAACATTTTAAATACTTTGCACTTCTATAGCATCTCCCATCAGAGAAGACTGAAGGGTTTTTGTACATAGTACTCTTTGAACTAGGGCAGTATTATTGTTCCCCATTTTATAGATGGGGAAACTGAGTCACCAAGCAGTTACTGGTAATTGACTTGCCAGATTATACTCAAACACTGATGCTTCCTTCAACCTTCCCTCATCTCCTCTACCAAACCAACAGAAAACAACTGTACCCCATGCAGACTTTTTATACTCCCCCCCCCAAAAAAAAGCGAATCAGAGATTCCATGAAGTCACTATTGTTATCAATTTTATATAGCAGGTGCTCAGATACTGAGGTAATGAGCAGCAGCATAAAAACTTAAAATACATAGATAGATCTCCTGACCGCCAATCTTGAGCTTTAATCACTAGTATCCACTAACTCATCTTGTAGAGCTGTTGTGTACATTTTAGAGGTGGGTAAAAAATGAATTAATGATCTGACACTCCAGCTAGAATCTAGGGGACTCGTAAATAAGCCCCAGATCTGAACCACCGTGCGTCTCAAAAAAACTTGAGTTACAAGGTTTTGAAAAATCCAAACTATCTCCAGTTTTGCTCATTTCTATACAGAAATTAGTTTTGAAATAGACTGTACTTTAGCTATATTGAAACATGTTTACTAGACTGCAATCCATTATTTATGCATAGAACTGGGTGAATAATAGATATTTTTAGTTTGCAGGCAATTCCAAAAAATTTGTTTAGAGTCTAACCAAAAATTAAATTTTTCATTATTTTCATAGCTCTATGCATAAATGCAAGACAGCAGTCTATTAAACATATTTCAATATAGCTACATTACTGTATATTCAAAATGATTCAGTGATTCACATATATATTTTATTTCAAATACCTACCTGGAAACAAATTCGGTACCTATGTATTGAGATCTGAGCAGAAGGTGAATTCTCAGGAAAAAAAAAATCTCAGCATTTCAAAGGGTTACCTTTCTGTGTCTACCTTTTAAATTGCAAGGAAACATTTCAGACAACTTTTGTACCTAACCTCTGTTTGTTTTCGATGCACATAACAATCATGCTGAGCAAAAAAACAAGTGGCATCTTAACTAAGAGACACCTTCTGAACCAAGAGATATTTTTGCGATTACCTTTTCGTCCAGTGGTTTTGGGGCTTAATCTGGGATTGGCACGTTTTTGTGCCTCGTCAAATGCTGATAAAATTTTCAGGATCTTCCCTTGTTGATCAACTGCAGGGTTTTCCAGAGCTGTACGCCTTTCGTCTTCTTTTAGGAAAAAGAAGAACATTACCACTTCTTTCAACGATTTATCTAAAATATTTTCATACATATATAAACACTGCCAAAATATAGATTATCCTCAAGTTAAGAACTCATATAGCGCTGTCTCTGTGTATATAAATTAACCTTTCCTCATGTTCTTACACTTATAACCCAAGGAAAGCATTGAACTTCCTGAAAATGCAATTCTCAAACAGAGTTTTAGAACAATTTACTTTGATAGTTCAACTAAACTGAATGACTGGATATAAAAAGTTCAGTCACGATAAGCTTTCTGTTCATATTAGCCATGTATTAAAAGGACACAATACATTTGATGGGCCAGATCTTCAGCTTGTATAAATTGGCATTGCTCAATTATCTTCAGTGGAACTCTCCTAATGTGTAGAAGCTGAGAATCTATCCCAAACATAATTAGCATTGCTCTTGTTATAGTGAAACCAATGGTCCTGTCATTGGTTTAATTAACTCTTATGAACCCTTCTTTCATTCAAACTCACTTACTACCTAAAAGCTTCGTATAGTGCCAGGATTGCACTGAGACGCTGGATTGCGCTGTGGCACCGTGTGAGATGGCACTGCAGCATTGCTTACCTTCTTGAAGTTGCAGTTTTTCAGGCACCCCTGGAGAAGCAGATGCCTGAAAAGCTGTAGAAACAACAGCAGCTATAAGAATGTGAATTAACATACTAGTTTCCATTGTAGCCAAATAGGACCTTTTTGAATCCTACGTCTCTACTGTGAGCACTTTTCTACAAAGCTTGTCAAGACTCCTTCGTCCACGTTTTCTGTCTGGTTGAACGAACCATCCCAGCTATGCACTTTTAAACCTCTGCTTCCCCTCATTACCTAGAGAACAAATTCCCAATCAAATTCCACTTTACTAACCTGCGTTTTGACATTTGGCGACATGTCTTTCTATTTTTGGTGGTTTGCTTTGTGCCATTCTGGTAATAGAGTTTCCAACGTCAGAGCTCTTTTCTGTTCTTAAGCAAACACATTAACTTTGTGTTATCGCTGCTTGAACAGGAGAATCTCCCAAACATGTATGCAAACTTTGGAATAGAGTAAGGGGTCAGCTATCGGCAGTGCAGGAACTAGCCCCAGGTCTTACATTGTCTCCTTTCTGCATCTTAACAAGGATGCCAATTAAAGAGCAAAGATTTCAAACATCCCAGTGACGCCAGCGGTCGGCATAGCAAACAGTCAAGTAACAGAATAAACAGCAAAGCCTCCCGAGTAAGCCAAATCACCAGGACTAAATAAAAGTATGAGATAGATGCATGAGGATGTAGGCAGCCTGGGCAGATTTGTCAGAAGTGAGACCACGTCACTAAATATTTGGGGTGTTAATATCATTCCACCTATCAAGCCAAAAACTTTGCTCAGCTTGAGTCTTCTGACAGCTGAGCGCTTTCCATTGTTATGTATTACAGGCATTCAATCACCTTGGTATCACAAATTTCCTTATGACAACAAGAGGGTTTCTTCCCACTGGCTGAATCGAATTCAAGCTTCATACTATATAATGTCTACACACTGATGCACGTTTGTTTATTTACTTTGCTATTGCACTCTGTGATGGGGTGTACAAACTCCATCACTGGGCAACAAGGGGTTAAGGAACTGCTCTGGGTCCAGTAAGCCCCACCCCACTGCCCCTGCAAGAGATGCACAGGCTGGAGGAGGAGTTAAAAAGGAGCAGAACAGCTGACTCGTGGGCAGGCCAGGGACCAGAGCAGACCTGCAACTTGCAGCTCCTGAGGAAAGGGCTGAGGAAAGGCAGGGTACCTCACACCAACAACTGATCATAGGTCCTTCCCTGAGGGAAGGGAGGACCTGCTACAGATACACCCTGAGAGGAAGGCAATCTCCTCTTACTCGCATGTGAACTCGTTTGTTTGTGCTAATTCCCTATGTATTGTTTGTGGACTATCCAGATGGGAAGAGACCTGGAACTGACCTGGCTGGAGGGCCGAGTCACAGGAGGAGGTAGCCACCACCCCAAGAGAGCCAAGCACGGCCATGAGGAGGTGCCCGGGGGTGAGCTGACCCCCTTCATGTCTCCTTGCCACAGACTACAAACTGTGGACAATAATGGGGTAGTAGGACATGTCCCAGGGAAGGCAGCCTTATGGCACTCCTGGGTGTCAAACCTCAGAGCCCTGGCCCAGAGCCTAGTGGAGTGGGAGGGCCTGGGCTCCCCTGCCAACGCCGCCCCCCCCCATGTTGAAGGACTTAAGACCCTGACAACTAGATAATCTTCCCCACAAGTGCCACGCATCACTGTCAAATCTGAGCACTTCACAGACTGAGACATTTACCCTCAGAACTCCCCTATGACATAGGGAAATGTTATTATCCCCATTGTACAGATGTGTAAATTGAGGCATGGAAGTTAAGAGCATTCCCCAAGGATATGCAAGGAGTTTATGGTACAGCTGAGACTGGAACCCATCTCTCCAGTACAGGGCCTTATCCACAAGACCTTTCTTCCTCTTTGTACACTCCATGTTATATAAACACTCCTAGAAAGAGGAGCACTGTTGTTACTAAAAGAAATAAATAAGCCTTTCTGAAAGAAAACAGGCAACCTAAAAGCCTTTAATGATGCCTACCTAATGGTTTGGTCCTGTTTGAAACAGCAATAAGTCATTGTGGACTGTGGCACTTTTAGTGTGTGTTAGTAGGTTCACATGACCAGTTAGTTCATGGCAGCTAGTGCGCTGTAGCTTTACATGGGAACTTCCTGTGTATTCGCTGCCCATGTAGACAAGCCCCCAGATTTCAGAGGGAGTTTAAGTACCCTGTGGAAACATTTTGCAAATGGTTGCAAAGTCTACTTAGTTTTACTGTAAGCCTCTTTAATTTGTTATTGATCTCCAAAAAACCAGTGCTTGCTGTATGAAACTGGCTCATATCATCCATTAAGCAGCTGTGTCTTGAAGTAGCTGGTGTGAGTACTGATCATGCACAGACTATCCAGCACTTTTGAGTGGTTAAGGACGCAGCTAGAAAACACCATGGGTGGTGGTGGTGGGGGGGCAACCTAGCTTTTATTTACTGGGAAAAGATCACTGCATTTACAAACAGGATTTCACGGTGTATGAGCACTTCATCGATGCATGGATATTGCAGATTACTGATGTTTCAGAATATGAATGTCAATAAAGCATGGAAAGGGATGGTCCACTAGTTAGCCTGCTAGTCAAGGCATCTGAAGTCCTGGCTTCAAGACCCTGCTCTGCTGCAGACCCCTGGTGTGATGTTGGGAAAGCTGTTTAGTGTCTGAATTCCCCTTGGGGCTGATAACATTTCCCTACCTCGCAGTGGTGTTGGGAGGCTAAATACATGAAACATTGAGGAGTTCAGATACGACAGGGATTGGGGCCCTGTAAGTACCTTAGACAGATAGAAATACAATTTCCTAAATATCCATCTATTTACATTGTGGCTTTGTATTTTTCTGCAAGAAAAATATACTCTCTCCTACAAAGAGTTGGAAAAATGCCCTTGTTTTAAAACAAATGTATTAAATGACTTCTTTTTAAAGGCCCTGATCATGCAAACATGCACTCACTCATCTTTCAGCATGTGAGTAATCTCACTGAAGTCAGTAGGACTGCTCACTGGCTGAATGTTGAGCACATGTGTAAGCGTGTGCAAGATTGGAGCTATAGATTCCTGGCCAGCTTCAGAAAAGCTGTTACAAGCTGAAATCTCTCTGCGCCTGATAAACCACTCAGGGATTCAGCCCTGTCATAAATATAAAGGGAAGGGTAACCACCTTTCTGTATACAGTGCTATAAAATCACTCCTGGCCAGAGGCAAAGTCCTTTTACCTGTAAAGGGTTAAGAAGCTCAGGTAACCTGGCTGGCACCTGACCCAAAATGACCAATGAGGGGACAAGATACTTTCAAATCTGGAGGAGGGGAAAAGGCTTTTGTCTGTCTGTGTGATACCTTTGCCGGGAACAGACCAAGGATGCAAGCCCACCAACTCCTGTAAAGTTAGTAAGTAATCTAGCTAGAGAATGCGTGAGGTGTTCTTTGTTTTGGCTTGTGAAATTCGCTGTGCTGGAGGAAATGTGTATTCCTGTTTTTGTGTCTTTTTGTAACTTAAGGTTTTGCCTAGAGGGATTCTCTATGTTTTGAATCTGACTGCCTGTAAGATTATCTTCCATTCTGATCTTACAGAGTTGTTCTTTTTTGTTCTTCTAGTAAAGTTCCGTTTTTAAGAATCTGATTGGGTTTTTTGGGTCTTAAAAATCCAAGGCTGGTTTGTGCTCATCTTGTTTATTCTCAAGCCTCCCCAGGAAAGGGGGTGTAAGGGCTTGGGGGGATATTTTGGGGAAATAGGAACTCCAGGTGGTCCTTTCCCTGTTCTTTGTCTAAGTCACTTGGTGGTAGCAGCATACTGTTCAAAGACAAGGCGAAATTTGTGCCTTGGGAAAGTTTTTAGCCTAAGCTGGTTAGGGATTTTTTCATGTGGGTCCCCACATCTGTACCCTAGAGTTCAAGAGTGGGGAGCCAATATAAGGACAGCAGTGTCACCAGAACTCTCGCTAGGGATTACAGATTGGAGCTTTAAAGTAGGCAGAACTCTAGTGGCATCAGCCATTTAGGGAGGAGCTAATTCAGTGTCCTCCCGAACTCTTGTGATCAGACCTGCCCAGCTTTGAGAGCTGACCTGGTTGCTTACAGCTTACCTCTTGCAATAATCGAGGTTGCAATTTCTTCCTCTACCCAGGACCTCTGCAAAGAGGCATTTTGTTATGCTGGCATTTCTTTATTGTTATGCCTGCTATGGAGGCCTTTCCATGGTTTTGAATATCGTGCCAGCTGCCAGGTACACATATGCGTTAAAGCAGATGGAATGGGTGAGTGTATGAGCTGTTGTCATTTGGATATTGGAAAATGACATAAAATGACATAAATGACATAAAAGCACTGAGTGTGTGAGGTGGAGTGCAATAATATTTGTATAAAATCCAGAGACACAAACATAGTTAAAAATGTACAGCTGAGACCTAATGTATTTGGGACTTGGATAATAAATGTCACCTCAGAAACAGGTTTAAGTGAAACCCATTTTAGTGCTTCCCCACTGATAGCTCTGAAGACCTCTGTGTATGCAGAGGAAGTGATGACTAATGTGCTTAAGCTCTGAAATCAAGAAACCCGTTTTTGAGCTGAGAGGGCAGTTCAGTTTCTATTTCTGGTCAGATCTTGGCCTCCCTGTTGAGACTGCTAACAGTGGTCCCGTTAGTGCCAATTTTCATGTGCACACAGCAGTGGACCTAGAGATTACCAACTCGTTTCATGCGGCCCACCAACTATCCAGCAGAAGGTCACATCATTAATGCAGTAGCACCATGGAGCTGATTCAAGCTGCAGCTAAGAGTAAAGATGGATCCTATGACCAGTCATTTGAGCAAACGAGTCTCATTACTTGCAGCTATAGAGCAGTTCACTTCTTAATAGAGGTATGCAAGATTAAATGAGACACGAACTAATATTTTTACTTACAAATAACCTTGCCTTTAACTGGGTACAGAGTCACAGAAGAGATCCACTTCTCCTCAGATCTTACTTTGCTGTAGCCAGCTCCTTCCCCCCCCAACTCAGTATCAGGATTTAGGTTGAAGGACGTTAGTAATTTATGCCAGTGGCATAATGATAGTGGGAACTTTGGAGTAGGAACAAAAGTTACACATAGTGTTGTATGAGGGGAATCATTATGAGCATTGTCTGCAGTTGAAATCAGGTAGGCAAGCCTGCAAGATCTGGCCTGGCTGTATAGATCTTGGCAACAAGTTAAGTAAAGTGTTTCCTGTCACTTAATTATTCTCCAGTATCTTTTCATATGTTATAATAGCAAGATGGTAACAGCTGTTACATCTGGCATCAAATCACTTTTCTCCCAAGCAGCTGCCAAGATCGTTTCTTTCTCCTGAATGTGGTCAAGATGACGGTAACTATTAACTCAGTGGCAGTCTGGCATTGGTTTCCTATGTCAACAGGTGCGATGTGTATAGACAGGACATCTGAAAGATATAAATTGGCTGTGTGTGGATCATCTTCCTCACGCCCACTACATTAGCAAGACATGCTCATTAGGCCTCAACTGGAGTATTGTGTCCAGTTCTGGGCGCCACATTTCAAGAAAGCTGTGGACAAATTGGAGAAATTCCAGAGAAGAGCAACAAAAATGATTGAAGGTCTAGAAAACATGACCTATGAGGGAAGATTGAAAAAATTTGGTTTATTTAGTCTGGAAAAGAGAAGAGTGAGAGGGGACATGATAACAGTTTTCAAGTATGTAAAAGGTTGTTATAAGGAGAAGGGAGAAAAATTGTTCTTCTTAACCTCTGAGGATAGGACAAGACGCAATGGGCTTAAATTGCAGCAAAGGAGGTTTAGGTTGGACATTAGGAAAAATTTCCTAACTGTCAGAGTGGTTAAACACTGGAATAAATTGCCTAGGGAGGCTGTGGACTCTCTGTCATTGGAGATTTTTAAGAGCAGGTTAGACAAACACCCATCAGGAATGCTCTAGATAATACTTAGTCCTGCTATGAGTGCAGGGGACTGGACTAGATGACCTCTCGAGGTCCCTTCCAGTTCTATGAGTCTATGATTAGAGTTCAGTATATCCTCAGGGGCCTGACTATTTCTGACATTTTCCAAAGATCCTAATCCCTGATCATCTTCTTAACAACTGTCTTGCTCATAACTGACCTCCTTCTACACCACTGTGCCCTGGGACTTGTCTTGCTTCTTCTTTGGTTCCAGCTGTGTTTCACAGAGTCCTTTGCATTTATGCATACAAGACAGCTATTCACTTTTGCATTCTGCAACTTTCCTGTGTCTTCTCAGGTTGTTAAGGTCCTATGCATGCTGTCTCATTTAGTGTTTAATATTTCTAAGAGGCTCTAGAATTCCTATATTGGTTCGTATTATTTCCACAGCATTGCTGGCCAGGAGACCGAACCTGCTAACAGAACTAGCCTTTGTAAGCCAGCATATTTTTCTGAAATCCTTTCCCCCTCCATTATAGCAATGGCATTTGTTAGTTCTAGTAAATATCCACATACCATTAAAGTTATGGTACTGGTGTGTTGCTCAGGGGATTGATAATGATGAGCTATGGAGTCTCTCTATTAGGGTGCCAGTTTTTACATAGATATCAAATCGGCACGGACCAAAAGTCATTATTCTGGGAAGGCTGATCAGGGCCTATATGATGGTGGTCTCAGTCTAGCTTCTAGAGGGCAGCTGTCCATGTCAAAACACCAGCACTGACACCCTGCTTGGCAGTCTCAGCAGAGGGATCAAGAACTGAATAGGTACGGCAGCTGATTTACCCTCTTCAGGGAGAGGTTATGGAAGAGACACAGTAAGGGGCAGAGTGAGGGAAGCCATCACTGCCAATGCTGTGCCTGTTTGGGGTAAGAACAGAAATCTGTATGCCTAGCACTGTCGAGCCAATGCCTTCTACTAGCACTACTTTAGCTTTATAAAAAAGAAAAGAAAGTGATGGATGAGACACTGAGTCAGAAATTATTACCAAGCTAGGTTCTGCAACGAGAGAATACACTGCAAGTGACCACCACTTTCCAAAGCTCATACAGAGCATGTCCAGTTTAGAGGATGTGCCACTGTCACAGAAATATACAAACTCCTGCTTTGTGTGATGAGTACATATTAAAATAATAGTATTTTAAGGAGCGCACATATGAAATGGCTGAGGCTGATGGTGGCGCATGCCTCTGTGAGCCATTCTTTCATGTCACGGGTTGGACTGTGGGAACCTTAAATGGTCCTACTGGTGTTTTTATTTTCTCACTATTGCCATTTTGCCAGAATACCCTTGAAACAGAAGAGGGAAATTCTGCCTTTTGTTACCCCAGGGTACATCAGAAGTAATTCCTCTGATCAGGTGTGTTATTCTGGCCATACACTGTTATGAGAGCAGAACTGGGCCCCAAGCCTTGGCTTTTTCAAAGGTGCCTAAGGGATTTAGATGGCCAGATCTCACTGGGCATCTAATCCCCTTTGGTTCCAGGGCAAATCCTAGCCCAAGAGTCTCTCTCACGGATTTTTACACTGCTTTATATATATGTAAATAAAATCATTTGGAATATTTGACTATTACATGCATCTGATGTGTGGACTGGAATTTCTGGGTCAGCACCACAAGGGCTTTGAATGCATTTGTGCCAGCACTGCTTGGCCTATTATTTTTGTGTGTCTGCTCTTTGGAAACACCCACAGTAAACTGAGTTTCTCTCTGATTTGTCCTTTACTTCTTAGAGATGGGTTTGAATCAGAACCCCAGAGATGAACCCCCCTGTATTTTTGAGGGACAAGATGGGGGAGGTAGTATCTTTTATCGAACCAAATTCTGTTGGATTTTTGCGTGATATATGGAGTTGGGTCAGACCTTCACCAGCCAGTGCTCATCTCTAATTGATTTTAAAATTGCCTGGTTCCTCTTGGTGGGGCTATTTATAGAGATGGGCTTTACCACTGCAAACAAGCCAGTGAACAGATTTATTTGTCATTTCCTGTTGATTCTGGTGAGATGAAAGTATTCCTGAGCTTGAATGAATGCAAACATTTACCAAGCAGAATGCCACTAAGTTAGAGAAATCTTCTGATTGTCACCTGGATTGCTTTTTGCCTTTACTCTGTGCCCTTTGTGCTAGTTCTGGGTCCACCAGAGAAAATTACAAATCTAAAGGGTCACGACATCAGACTTGATGGGAGCCTGCTCCGCCCACATTGTCACAGAGTCAAACCAGTCCTTAGAAACCTGCAGCCATGCAAACCAAGGGTCACAGAATGCCGATATCCCTGACCTCCAGGCGTTGGGATCTGAACAAGTTGGAGGCAACTACTGGGCAGTAATGTTCTGAATGTTGCCAGTGAAATGGGAATTGTGCTGCTTACAGAGCACTTTAGGAGGCCTGTACCATGCTGAGCCATGGCATCTGATGCATAGCTGCGGCAACAGACCTACATAATCTTGCCAGAGAATTTATTCTATTTGCCTTAAACCTGGAATTATAATCAAGTCTTGGCTTCTTCAAAGCCTCCTTGCTTTGGGTTTTCAAAATCTGAAAAAAAACCCTGAGACCTGTTACCTTAGCATGAGGTCTCTGAGGTATGGAGGGGAGTTTTTTCAGCCACTTCCCATTTGGAAGTTTTTGATGGATTTTGATACTTTTGACCCACTCCCTTACTTCTTGAAATGTTACCCTGCATTGGTTTCCATGGTCCTGCCCACTGTTGGTTCTCCTCCTACCTGTCTGATCATTCTTTCAGAGTTTCATTTTGTAGGTCATCCACTTCTCTTCTTCCTGAAGGTGCCCCTAGAGGCTCCATCCTTGCCTCCCACCCTCCTTATCCTATTTCTAGGTGTTCCTAGCCACAAGTATGTCTTTAGCAACCATGCTTATGCTGATAACTCAGAATCTATCTCTGGAGTGGTGAGCTGTCTCCCTTCATCCGTTCTCAGCCTGTCTTCCTGATATCTCTGCAAGGATGTCCAGGCATCATCTTAAACTCAACATGCGTAAAACTGAGCTCTTGACTTTCCCACCCCCTAAGAACTTAAGAACAGCCATACTGGGTCAGACCAAAGGTCCATCTAACCCAGTATCTGTCTGCCAACAATGACCAATGCCAGGTGCTTCAGAGACAATGAACAGAACAGGTCATCATCAAATGATCCACCTCCTTTATTCTCCCCCTTCTTTTTCTATCTCTGTGTACAGTGAAAAGAAAAGGAGTACTTGTGGCACCTTAGAGACTAACCAATTTATTTGAGCATAAGCTTTTGTGAGCTACAGTTCACTTCATCAGATGCATCCGATGAAGTGAGCTGTAGCTCACGAAAGCTTATGCTCAAATAAATTGGTTAGTCGCTAAGGTGCCACAAGTACTCCTTTTCTTTTTGCGAATACAGACTAACACGGCTGCTACTCTGAAATCTGTGTACAGTGACACCATGCTCCCAGTCACTCAGGCCAATGACCTGGGTGTAATCTTTACTTGGCCCTTTCACTGGACCAAGTATTCATGTTCATGACTTTGTTACACATCATCTCTAAAATCTGGCCTTTCCTCTCTGTCTACACAGTCAAAACTCTCCTCCAAGCCCTCATCACTTTGCATCTTCACGGCTGAAACCACCTCTTTTCTGGACTAGACTACTGAACCTTGCTGGCCTCAACTCTAATCAGACTTCTGCTGCCAAAAGCATTCTCTTGGGCTGTCACTGTGACCACGCCAATGCCCTCTTTGAGTCCCTTCACCCGCTCCCCCTTCATCTCCACATCAGCTACAGCCTTTGTTTCTTTTACCACATCACAATTTAACCCCTCCCCCCGATACCCTAAGCTGACCTAGTCACCTATCATGATATTGATCCTGCCAGCATTAAGCATCCTCCAGTCAGATGCTCCCTCTGGGTTTTCTCCCATGCTGCCCAATGTGCATGGGGAAACTCCCTGCTAAAATCCAAACAGCCACTACCTTCCTCATCCCTTCTTAAGCCTCACCTGTCATGATGCCTACAATATCTGGCCTGCTGACCATGGCTAGGCAGAGTTAAGATGTGACCACTTTTCCCTTCCCCTTCTTTCTGTGTCCTAGTCCCTTCCTCTGTGCTTTCATATCAAATTTAAAAAAAGAGTAACAAAATTGTGCCAGTTCTGCACTATGTTCATTTGCGTGTTTGCTATATCCCCATCCCCCTATCCTTCATCTCTGTGTTTCTCTAGATTGTAAGGCCTTCAGGTTGGGGTTTGTCTCTTTTCTGTGTTCATACAGCATCCGGCACAATGGGGCACCCACCCTTACTGGGACTTTTGGATGCTTTATATTGCCCAAACTTATAGCAATGTTCAGATATGCCACAAGGTGGCACTACATCACAATGGGCCACTTGTATCTTCCCCATGTACAGAAATAAAACAAAATCAGAAAAAAGCATAGAGAAGGGGAACAGGATCAGTGGTTGAGATGTTCAAAGCAGCGTGGGAGAGTTAGCCACATGTTTTCCATTCGTTTTAAGAGAAGTTGCGTGACTACATCCCCTTTGCCACTGTGGAAGCTGTTTAGCTAAATCCCTTGGTGCTGCTTTGAATATCTCAACCCTCATTATTCAGTACACTAGATTGAAATGGGTTTGCAGACAAGGTCAGTTAACTTTTACTTAGTTCCATCAGAAAAAAGAAGCACATGGTTATTCTTACTAGAGGAACCACTAAAACATTTAATTCATTCCCATAGTTAGTTCTGTGTCACAGTTAGTCTGATTTGGAGGCCCATGAACCATACCTGGACCTGTGCAGTATGGTAGAGATCTTTCTTACTCACCGTTGCAGTTTTCCATTCAGTGCTGGCACTAGTTACTAGTTCTTATAGTGACCTTCTCAACCTAAACTCAGCAAGCCAGCTCCATGTGAACCAGGAAAATATCTGCTAAGTTCACAGACGACAAGCAAACTTTGCAAACACTTCTCCCAACTTTATTGATTTACCAGCATACCAAACAGCATTCAGATTCCCAGCAAATAGCTCAGCCCTGTTTGAGATGTTGAGCTTCCATGTACCATTAGATTTAATGGCTGACAATTACTTATATTTGCTTCATTTCAGTTACTGTTGCTTTGTCAGTGCCACAGTGCTTAAACTACCAGTGGCCAGTGATCAGCCTTTGAAAGTATAGTATAGCGCATGATATTTGAGATGTCTCTACTAGAACCTTTCATCCAGAATGACCACAAAATGCTTCATAACCTTGGCACTCAGAGCATTAGTGAAATGGGTAGCAGCCAGCTGCATGCTGCACAGGGTGGAGAGAGGGGAAATTCTGATACGACAGCAAACCTCTGCTAGTGATATGGGATTTTTTTTAACATCCATACAGCGCCAGCAAGACCTCTGTTTTTAAAGTCTCAGGCAGCTTTTATTCACCTACATAGTAAACAGCATGGCTCACAATGTATCTGTTGCAAATAGATGAAGGGCTGAGACAGCAGTGCTAGGATTTCACCCTGAGAGTCCAAGGAATCTTGACATTTTAAAGCAGATGCATAGAACCTTGAGTCATTCTTTGTCTAACTAGATATTTACATCCCTTCCCCCCCACCCACCAACACCACAATCACTATAGCATCTTGGTACATAACCATCATTAGTGTACTCAGCCCTGCAACACTCCTAGGAGGGAGGGAGGTGTTAGTGTTCCAGTTTCACAGATGGGGAAGTGAGGCCCAGAGAGAGGGCCCAGAGTGAGGCCCAGAGAGAGGGCTGATTTGCCCAAGGTCACCTTGAAAGACTACAGCAGAACTGAAAATTGAGCCAAGGTCTCCTGAGTTCCAGGACACTGCCTTAACCCCAAGACCATCTTTCCTCCATTTGGGGTGGAAGGAGTAGTGGTAGTCTAGTGTTTTGGTGCTGTGCTGGTGCAATCATTTCTCTTGGGGAGACACTGCTGCAGTGATGGGATGAGAAGGAAAGACTAAAATCAGGCATAACACCAGGTAGCTGCCTAGGATCCTTTGGGATTGCCAGTTCTTGCCAACCAATTGCACAATCGTTTCCATATATCTGGGCTTCTCTCTCTATATGTAAACACACTGAGATTTTAGCTCAATCACCATTTTAATCTCAGTAATTCCGCAGTCTGAAATGTATATTTCATGTGGTGTAACGTGTAACAGTGTAGTATACGTTATCGTGAAATGACAAATCCACTGTATTCAGCACCTTGTGGAAACTGCTGTACCCTCCCAGTGTTAACAGTGACTGCCCTCTAGTGGTACAATTACTAACCACTTGTCTGACTGCCTACAGGACTACACGGCACACTTCCTTCAGCGGCGTGTACTGTACACATACATGTAGCCCCGCCCGCCCGCCCCAGCAGGGGTATCAATGGCAGTGTAGAAATGACACACAGCTTAGGCAAGTAGAGAAAAGAGAAAAGGGTGTAGATATATACTGGTGTACATACCTGGCACAGCTCTCGACTCCCTCAAGCTGCGCCTTCTTCTCTACACTGCTATTTTTTAGCAAAGTAATGTCCTGCTGCCAGAGCCTTCACTCAGCAGGGGAAGACTCCAGCCGCTCCACACCACTGGAGCCCTAACCTGCTGCCTCCCCTCTGTCAGAGCCTTTCACTGACACATGCAGCTACACACTGCAGTGTGGACGCGGCCTGCTTTTCCCTGGGGTGCGCAGCTACACAGCTAGCCACAAGCAGCGTGTAGCGTGGATGTCGCCTCAGAGGTTTGCTAGTGTAGCAACCGTGAGCTGAGTTCACAGCAGGATAAAAGACTGACTTCAGAGAGCAGGAGGAGGAGGAGGGACGGTGACATTTTAAATGAAAACTGTAGCTCTACAGTCCGCCCTGGAGAGTTAGTAAAGTTAATAACCACATGAGAGCACGCCGGCGAGAGATTCACACAGCGCAAATTGCTGCTTGAATGAAGAACAAGTAGGTCACGTTGCTTCATCAGGCCTTTATTACTCCAGCGTCTTCAGTCCATGTGTGCCACACGTTTCGACCTTCGATGCACATATTCAGCTCCTGCTGAAGTCAAGTAGCTCAAGAGCTTTTCAATGGGAGACAAAGGCTTCTAAGGGCAGAATGTCTAAAGTTTAACGTCTTTGAAGGCTTAAGCGATGTTCCTGTTCCCTCACTTTGTTATTTCACAGACTGGGTCTGTCTCCCCTCATCCTCTGTCTCCTCCTCCCCATTGCCCCCTGGCATCTGTGCTAGGTCTCTCCTCTGCCCTTTCTGTTGTCTCCCTTTTTCTGGAGAGCACTCTCCATTTCTCTAGCTGCTCCCCTGAAATCTGTAGTTTCTCACCTTTTCACTTCTTCCCATCCTTGTCTCCCCTTCCTGACTCCACAGCGTTTTCCTTAGAGCCTGATATAAACCCCATTAAGTCAGTGGGAGTTTTTCCACTGACTGTAGTGGATTTGGATCAGGTCCTTAGTTAGGGGACCCAGGTGGTCTGCAACTGACCTATAAAAGTGCATGCAGAGAGCACAGCTGCAGAAAGGGGAGAAACTGAACTCTTTTCTTTCCCTTTCAGCAAGGTCTCTCGCATGTCGGAGTGTACATGCGAGTAAAGGGTTCACTACTCAGACCTAGATCTTGTTATGTTCACAGCCTAAACATGGAGAAGCTAGATAAAATCATAAATACTCTTGCTGGCAGTTTGTAACCTTACACTACTATGTTTCTTAGAATTCAGAACAATAACACATGTAACCCTTCTACCAGGCCAAGTTGATAGCAGCAAGGGCCGGGTTCAGTACACAGGGGTTCCCTCTCATCAAAGCAAATACAAAACTGGCTCGAGCCCCCACCCAGTGACCTGGGAAAATCTTACACACCCCCTGGGCACCTCAAAGAGGCAATACTTCCCCTCTTGCAAGCACAGAGTCTCGGTGTAGTAGAGAATCTTTAATAACATGAGGTAAACGACATCAGCATTAAATTGGGGAAACACCACAACTAGTGTTCATTAACCAAACCATGAGCAAAGACCCACCCCAGAAAATTGGGCCACATCCTTTCCCTCGGGTTCTTGAGTCCCTGAACCCAAACGTCTCTTGAGTCCAGCAATCCTCAAATCACCCAAAATCCAAAAAGTCCAGCCCCAGAGTTCAAAAGTTCATCTGCAGAGTGTTACTCCCCCGTCTGGCTAAAATGTGCCTGTGTGTGGGGGAAAGAGGTAAGGGGTACCTTACGTGTCCTGAAGCTGACTGCCCCACAGGGCTCTGCTCTGCTACGCTGTCTCACGAACGGCTCCGCTCCACCACAACCGGCTCCGCTCTGCACAGCTCGCCGTCTCACGAACAGCTCTGCTCAGCTCGCCGTCTCACGAACACACCGCTGTCTCACGAACGGCTCCACTCCACCACGACCGGCTCCGCTCTGCTCAGCTCGCCGTCTCACGAACAGCTCCGCTCAGCTCGCCGTCTCACGAACGGCTCCGCTCTGCACAGCTCGCCATCTCACGAACAGCACCACTGCACTCTAGATCTTCTGGCTCCCCACTACTTGACACAGTGCTCTTAGTGATTTCAGCTCATAGTAGTGGGGGCCTTAGTGCTGGTGCACCATAAGGCCAAAGTGAATGCAGCACAGTGCCTGCAGCAAGACTCTTAATAGACCCAAAATTAGCTCTGACATTCCACAGTGGAGAGAGACAGAGGTGCAATTGGTGCTTCAGGCCCTCACAAAGGGGCCCACACCACCAGGTACTAATACCTGTCTCAAGTCTCTCTCAATTCACAGAGTTTTGGAACCCATGTCCCTTGCCCAGCGAGTGCTACTCGGTTGATGGTGAGTCCCTCCATCATAACAAAAGGCCAAGTACAGTTCCAAGCACAGTTCCCATAATCAGGGTAATAACAATTTACTCTTCTCGCCCCAATAACAAAGACGCTGGGGATCCCACAACAGCCAAAGTGACCATTTGGGCAGTTATGGCCTCATTCTAGGTGGGGTGGGTGTGCCTATGCAAATTGAGATCAGCCCCTGAAGTTCTTTTCCACTACTTGCCACACCTCACCACCAGATGTCAGGGTGGAGCCCATCCTGACTCTGCTTACATCCACAAGAACCCAAAAACAGAGGGACACCAAGTAGCTGGTTCCCTAAAACAGAGAGGCACAACTCACCCCACCTTACTATTCACTGTCTGTCTGCAGATACGCTTCACTATAGAGCTCCCTAGTCTGAAAGCTCCCCCCTCTTAAAGTGATAGCTTACAATTCCAATACAGTCCTCAATACGCCACATATCTATGATGGTTGAACTAAAACAAAACAAAAAACTCTTGAACTTTGGGGTATCTAAAGACTGGGATGAGATTCCAGATGCACTTGGCCGCTTTCCTATTTTACTAATTTTGTTACGGTGCTTCAAAAAGAGGCACCTAAGAAATTAAACTACCCTAACTTACCCTAGCATGGTTACAGGGAGTAGAAGGGAAAGTTGACGGCAGAAGAACACGAGGCAATAAAAGAAGATCGTGGATGGATGATGTGGTGTCCTGTGTGGATCAAAAGGGCTATTCATTCGCAAAGAGATTAGCAGCAAATCATAGTGAATGGATTACCATGGTTGCAAACCTCCAGTAATGGAGATGCCACATAAGAAGGAGCAGCCTAGGTCAAATTCTACAGGCAAGTCCAATCTCCTACAGTGGGAGATGCATTTGTGTAGCTGAGGGCAATACTTAACACTGTGTGGACTTGCTCCTTTCTAAAGTAATGCAGCTGGTTCTGGCTTGATTCAAAAATATTGCCTCTGGAGCGCTTTTCTCTAAGAATCGAGGTATCAGGAAGTCATAGATTTTAAGGCCAGAGTGGATCATAATGATCTTCCAGGTTGACCTCCTGCATAGGACAGACCATAGGTATAGGTTCTATTTAACTTCTCCATTGAGAGGCCAATGCAGGGCACTGGGGTGCGGTAATATCCTAAGCTTTTATTTCCTCAAGGCCTGGTTTTATGGACGTAGCAAACCACCCCATTAAATCTCTCAACACACAAGCAAGGAAGAGTAATTCACTCTTCTACACAATAGACTCAATTGATTGAGTCAGATGTTTGGTACCTAAACCAAATACCTGAGGAAGGTGGGGTGAAAGGAGGCATGTGCTGGAGGGAGATGCACAATTACTAAACCAGAGCTAAAGAATATCTAAAGCGAGAGCTGAAAGTTATTAAAGCAAGTGGGAAATGCTGATGAGGGAAATTCTTCTATTCAGACACCCAACTTCATAGCAAATGAACCTTCTTTACCATCAGTGAAGGAAAATTTACTGGCATGTTTTGAAGTGGCAGATGTTGGAGTAAGGTTCTAAAGAGGTAGGTGAGCTAATGAGATGGTTTGCCCCTATTCAAGCTGGTCAAGGATACTGAATCTTTCCTTTATGTTGTGCATGGATAAATGTGAAAGCAAGAAAAGGGTGTGAGGGGGTGTGTGTGTGTGTGCATGCGTGCGTGCGCGTGTGCACCAGTGATAACTGGACAAGTCTAGGGGAAAGATAATGATTCCAAAGCACTGAAAAGTACTAGAAAAATCTGCACTTAGAGCCACATAACAACGGTCAATGCAATAATCAGATCCCTGGCTATCTGTCAGTTTCTAATGATGAGTAATTGCCAGTAACTGGGAGTATTGGATCGTACAATTGTACAATTCATATGGGCTGTGAGACAAAGTACACTGTAAGGGCCCAGCCCCGAGAAGTCCTGTGTCCCGATATAAAATGCTGAGCACACACTTAAGTCCTCTTCGTTTCAGTGGGAGTTGAACGTACTCAGCACCTTGCAGGATCTGGCTTTGTAGTGACACAAAGGAGAATATAACCCACTGGATAGTTTTGCTGTCCTGGTTTCTGATGAGCAGTTTATTTTATCAGGGATATAAAACAAAACTTAGGGGTGTTCTCTTCAGTTATTTACAGCCCTGTTCATGAACTCCTAGGAGCAATTAGCCTTTAGACACTGGGCTTTTAATAGCATCTTGACAACAGAGATTCATAAGTCTACATTCTATTTTTCCCTTTCTTTCCTGATGTTGCTTTTCTTTTCTAGTCAGAAAATAGGTGTGGGAAGTAAAGGATGCAGAAAAAAATATGCTTTGGTTGAACAGGTCAGACCTAAGAAATGCAAGATCCTGGGCCAAATCCTGCTTGCCTTATTCACATGATTAGTCACCCCGTTGAAGCCAGGCATCCACCTGTGGAAGGTGAACAGGATTTGACCTTTTATGTGCTTATGATTATTGTAGCAAACAGGGCTTTAAAACCATTGCACAGTCCAGGGTCGCACCCAGGAATGACACAAGAGCCGCCTCTCTTTTGGTCTTTTTACACTACCTGCTGTAATCAAAGCAATGGTGGTTGGTGACATCCACCACTCCAGATGAGGGAACTGAATGAATGACTGGCCTCCCAATCATGCAATGTGATTTACTGAATCAAAGTCTGGTATCATCTTGGCCATTGAATGTATGGGCATACATGGTAGGGCAAGGCCTGGACAGACTTTTGGCCCAAAGACCCTAAAATCTGACCAACATGTCCTGAAGAGTCATAGCCCAGTCACCTCATAAGAAACAGGAAGTGATGGAGACAGAGAGCACCTCTGACAACAAAGATTGCCTCCTGGCATGTCTGGAGAACAACCCCCCTTTATGAACTGTGCACCCACCATCTTTCATTGCTTTTCACACATAGTTTTTCTTCTGTCTCAATAATGGTGAATAAGATTCTGGAGCAATAGGAAGCAGCGAATTAGACATGACTCTGCAATGAAATATGGCAGCAAAATGCCAGTGCAATTATGGATTGTCCATGGAGAAGCATCAAATTACAAAGCAGGGCAGTGATAGCCCCAGATTAGCCCCACCCTGCCTATCCTCTCTTGTATGCTGTTGGGATGTCGACTCCTCCCTCTGTTCTCACTTCATTGCCTGTGTGTGTGTTAAATTTTCCAAGAACCACCTTTGGCGCTTTCTCCCAAGCTGCCGCTAAGCATGGGAGAAGCTCCGTGTAAACATTCTCTATGCCACCATGTTATCCCTTGTCTCCTCTGCTGTGATGCCTACAAGACACTGAACAGTGGGTAGACAAGCTGGTGTGCTGAGATCGCTGCCCATTGTGCTGACCAGTATCATCGTTTTGTTACCTTGTGTTCCCCTCATCTGTTCCCCATACCCACCTGCTTTCTGTAGCATTACTCTTAGCCTGTAAGCTCTTTGGGGCAGGAGCCATCTTTTTATTGCCTGTTAGTACAGCAACTAGCACAATGGGGCCACCGCCAGTCCCACAATACAAATAATACACGATAATAATAGTCCCCTTTTAAGTCGTTTTGGTGAGACTACGGGTGAAATATGACATTCACTTCTGGGCATCTCAACACCACAAATGTCCTGGGGAGGAAACTAGATGTGGGCAGAATGAGTGCCATGTCTCCTCAGTGAGAGATGTTGGTATTCCAGGGAAAACTGGTTGAGATTTGGCAGAGTTAGGAGGCGCTGGCCATCACCTCTCGTGCCTGCGCAAAATGGGCAAATTTCTCCTCATGCAGATGGACAGCACAAAGCCAATGCACCATTTCAGCCCTCAAAGTAGCTTTTCAGTGCTATGTAGGCTGTGTGGTGATCCCCCGCACAGAGTGAGCATCATCCCCTATTGTTAACCTTGGTCTCCCAGTGTTCAGCACGGAGGTAAGCTGTGCTGAGCATGCATGGAGCAAAGCTTCCCAGCCAACATGCACCACCTCCAGGGTGCACATCGGGACCCTGCCTCACGAGCTAGACAGGGAATATGGGACAGCTCCATAGGAACCCTGTTTCAGTCACAGCTTGCTAAACTGTAGATTCCATAGGACACGGGCTGTATTTCCTCTGTTTGTATAACACTGAACATAACAATGGTGCTCCATACTCAGATAACTATAAGCTGGTGGAATAGCCTCCAAAAGAAAAGCCCCAGATGCTCCCTCACTAAGTTGGGACATTTAAAACTACATTAGACAGAAGCACTTTTAACTGCATGATAGGAAGCAGTCCTATGTGGCAGGTGATGGGCCATATGACGTGACATAACTTGTCCATCTCTATTTATTTTTTTATGACTCTCTGTTTTGTGAAGCCCTGAAATTGAACATAACCCCCTCAGAGCTTTGAAAGCACATTGTGTTTGAAAACACTGTATTAGCTTTTCTTTCTAATTTGTTTTAGCCTCCTCTTGCAAACCCAAACAATTCCTAGACAGTGACTCGCAATGACTAATGCAGTCTGGAAGACTTCTAGGTGTCCCTGTAATTTAAAACCAGAAAACAAGCTCCCTAATTCAGCAGCTAGACATTCCATTGAAGACCTGTAGCTTCTGAGTTTTTATTTTCCTTCTCCTCAGGGTTAAACATGCTTTTATCTACAGCTTGTCTCCCTCCCCCACAAAGCAATAACGTAAGATCTGCAGTAGTTTAAGACGAGCTGTAATTCAAACATTCTTTGGCTATGGTGCTGCCTACATTCTAAGTTCTCCTGCACTGGGGAGCCCGGTGGCAACATGGTAGCTCCCGGACATACTTAAAAAAATGAAATGTGCTGTGAGCTTGCCATAAAGAAGGGTGGGAAACCATAGTTTAGGCAGGTTCCCAAATCATTCTATAGCTCTGCAAGACCCCGAACCTGTCGCACAAAGCGGGAGCAAGTTTAAAATACAGTTTTGGCCCATTTACACTGCCATGGTTTAGCCGTGTTAGGAAACCAGGGTGGCATAAGCCAGTCTTCCAACATGGTAGAACGGTAGTGTTGTTGGAACCGTACAATATAAACACTGTGAATAAGGGCCTCCCCATGCACAAGAGGATTTTACTGAGTTTATAGCCAGGTGTGTGTCCTCACCAACCATGCTTATAATGTAATTTTTAACTATCTGGGTGTACCGGGATGTTTTATACCTGCTCTTGAGAAGGGCTGTAACATGATTTCCAGGCTCAGACCAACTCCAAACTTGCCAGCGTGTGAGACAAACCACGGAAATGTGAGACCAAAATGTGGCACACCTGTGCTTTGTTGTGTGTTGTCCCCATGGCTGACGGTTTAGTGGCTTCTAGTGTTTAATGGCTTCTAACCTGTGTTTAAGGATGTTTTTTCTCACTGTTTGAATAAAACTGGTTTATTATTTGACGCATACAGTGAGGAAACCTCCTTAACAAGAGGCTTTATAATTATAAGCCATTAAAATCTGACACTCAACAAAATGCAACAGCTCATTTGTCCGCCATGTCATTCCCCCGTCACAAACAGCCGCTTCTGTCCTTTGTCTCCATCACTTTCCCCACTTGGCTCCCTCTCCCTGTTCTTTACCCTCCCCTCTTCCTGCCCTTCCCAAATGAGCCAGAGGCTGAAGATAAGAGTGCTCTTACTCCACTCCCAAAATAAGGTATCAGGAAACTACCTGGAGCTAACAGGGAACAGCAACAGAGGAGTGTTCTGTTGGCAATGGCTCCTCTTGAATTTCTCACTCTCCTTCTTATCTGCCCAGATAGCAAGCTCATCTAGGGAGGTGGAGGTGGAAGGCATAGGCGGCTCCTCAGGGTCCTTCCTGGCTCCACTCTTCCTTGGGATATAGATGGGCAGCAGATGGTGGCTTGCAATGGCTCCTTCCATGTGCATGAAGAGGGAAGGTGCTGCCAACACACACCTGGGACCTGCACATAGTCATGTCACGACCACCACACAAGCCTGGAAGCGTGCTCCTTGGACAGTGTCTCTTCCTTCCACCCCACCACCAGTTGGCAGCTGATGCGGACTATTGTCCAAGCTGCTGCAGTCCAGTTTACACTGTCAACCTTAGCAATACTGCGGGACAGGGAGTCTCAAGGGGCTCTAAAGTGGAACTTATTGTGAAATGTGTTACGGTTGAAAGCTCTGGGTTGGATCCCCCTGGACTCCTCTAGCAAGGTTTCGCTCCCACCTGCTCCCATCAACCTAAGCAAGCTGAGAGCTCCGCTCTATTAGCCTCAGTATCGTTTTCAAGAACTAAGATAAACATTTCCACTGATGTGCCCTTGATATAATAGTGTTTGGTGTTTGTTGCCTCCCTGCTTGGCATGTTTAAGCGAGAAACCAAATGAATAGATTCCCAGTACCTCACCAATTTCTCTACAAGTGCACTCACTCCGGTTGTGTGGCTTTTCCCAGGCAAAGGAGGAAAATCTGTGTGGGGGACCTTCGCTAAAATAGCAGCAGCCCAATGCTGCTTGTGCTGAGGCAAGTGCTGCTCCGGGGCCATACTGAACTGAGTTACCAGTAATTCTGTCAGATGAGCACATCTGCGCAAGCTTCCACAGAACCTGGTTCTGTCTGGGGTGTGGCTTGTATGGTTACTGCACCCGGTAAGAGAGTTTAACCATCTCTAATTCGGAAACAGTTTTCCCTTAGTTCATGTTTCTGACCATAATTTTATAGTGATTGCATGAATCATCACGTGAGGGACTGTGTGGTGTCTGACACGGTGTCATATAGCAGAATAGATTCTCTTTATACTGGCTTGTTTTGTAGATCTCACTGACAACATAAATGAAGGCAAAACTGATATATACTGTACTGCACCTTGCTGTATGGAAGGATGTATAAGAGGCTTAATTTGTATTATATAATACAGTGTATTGACAAATTTAGTGTAAAGCTACAAAAACATATTTTAAAATATACGCACAAATGGAAGATGTAAGATTGAACTTTCACTCTTAGCTCTGTTGATCCACTCGATTCCCTGACATTAATGTTGCATTAATGCTAGTCGTTGGCATAGCATTTCTTCATTTGTTTGAAAAAAAATTGCCAATGCCCCTTGTCAGTTACATTATCTAGGACTATTTGTTTTGATGCTTCCTGAATTAAAGTACTGCTCAGCAGAGCCAGACAGAATGCATCCTACAATGCCAAATGAAGTGGTGAAAGAGATAAGATACTGTTGGAACACCCACTGAAGACTGCAAGTCTCTTCTGAAACAGGGGAAATTTACTTTAATGTTTTGTATCTGAAGAAAGATCTAGAGTGGGAGAGAAGATATAGGACCTCTTGGAAAGTTCTGATTTAATTAAGAAGTCAAAGACTTAATTCAATTGTTAGGCCTGCGCAGCACTTAAGTTCGATTTTGAAGACTGAAGTGGCCTAATAGGTCTTGTGCTGGCCTTCTCCAGAAGGGTATGGAATTAAAAAAAAGAAAAGAAAAGAGTAAGCATGTCAGCATATGACTGGCAAACTGTAAGGAAAATCTTTTTGAAATTGTGACTGATACCTTGCCAATGGCCTTTCACTGTCGGAGTTATAGGCTATTCCCTTCCTAATAAAAGAACAAACCAATCCAACGTGCATACTTGCCAAACATTTTATTTGTCATTCACACTAATTATAATATTGAATTTACAGAAGAAACTGTGGTACAAAGAAAGAAAGCAAGTCTCCATTCGAACTAAGTTAGCAGTCCCGCTGCTCGGCATGCTAGTCATAATGAATTTTCCTGTAGCACTGGACACTGTCTTCACTATGTACAGTAAGTGTCTACTTTGACGTGGTATCTAGAGACATCTTGTAGTGGGGGAAATCTACTCCATTTTCTTTTCCTATCTGGTTAAAACAACAACAACAACAACAACAACAAATAAACCACCAGTGCTTGAAAGTTTCCCCTTCTGAAAATGTTCAGGGTGACAGTGTTGAAGGAAAATGTGACCATTCCAGTACATTGCAATGTCTGTTTTGTAAACATATCCAGTAAATGCTGAACAAACATACTCTGGTGCTGTTCTGATAGGATCACATTTCCCATTGTGTTCTCTATCAGATTTACCATACAGTCATTTCAGACTGAAAGTTTCTTTTTTAAAATGAAGTCATAACTGTCACAGCCAGAAAACCACAAAGAACCCACAGTTGTTTGCACATTCATTTCACCCCTACCAAAAAAAAAAGAAGTGAAGAGTGTTTGAGAGAGACCATGCTATAACTGTCTATAAAAGTGAATAAAATGTAGTTAATTTTGAAGCCTAAAATAACTAAGTTGGAAAGAAACAAGCTTCACTCCAGTATTTAGCCAACACAAGGATAAATTCATTAAAAACACAGAAAAATTTAAAAAATGCAGAGTAATTACAAGCACTAACAAGATTTTGCTATGTAGCTTTTTAACTCTATTTACATACATAAATACAAGTAAGTCTGTTGATGCAACTCTTCTACAATAAGGAGGAAAAAATGCCAAGTGATCAGTACTGACCAAGCTAAATGAACAAAAACTGTTATGATGCAGGTAAACAAGAAAGAATTTTGCTCAAATAAAAGATCATCTATTATTTCTGAATTGTCAAATAAACAAATGAAAAAGGTCACTCAGAAAATAATAATGAATGTTTCAAAGACAAAGGTAAACCAGGACACATATCACCTATCTCAGACTGTGGGCCACTTTCTGGAAATTGATTGTTTCCCTTCCAAAAAATTATTTATCATAATTATGCAAAAAATCCTCAGTAGCAGTACGACAGGATGGGCCTGACTGCCATGTACACAAAGGCCTGCTCTGGCTGTGTAACGGGGGGCCTTAAAGTGGGTATAAATGTAACTTACAGAGCAGTGTAAAGGGGCCGTCATGCAAATGAGAGTTAAGTCCTATATTTACTTAAATCTAATAGTAATTTGACTGCTAAGCTGGGTTGTTTCAAACATGGTTACAAATGATAGTTTGCAAAAAGAACATTCAAACCCAACCCTTGGGGGAAAATACGAATTATTGTCTATTTAGTGGGATTAGAATCCTGAGCCGTCTGCTGGGGCAGAACAGTTTGTAGGGAAATGGAACTGTCCTTTTAGGTTTAATTCAACAATGGGAATGATAAAACTGAATTAATTTAGAGATGCATGAATACAGGAAATGTCTTCCTTAAACTTCCTTCTTTCAACTGCTAAGTGCTTTTGTACAGTCTCAAACATATGCCACGTACATTGTCCTCATCATTTGTTGATGATGAAGACAATTCCTTAAAAACAAAGTACATGGCTACTGGGCATGAAGGGGGGATAGTTTTCAAAAGACAGATGTGGTTTGTTTTCTGGCCAATTTATGATTTTTCATGTGGACTTGTATGGATTCTCCAGTAGCGCTACAGTCTAAGCAGTGAAGAAGGACTTTTTTCAAGGTCACTGGAGACAAGAGACACTGACTATGCAAAGTGTCACAAAGGCTGGTTTAAAGTTCAGTATGGTCACCGTACTTTCGAAATAAACTTTAATGCTTTGTGTCTTCCACTTCTTTTGTTCTTAGCAAATTTAATATAGAATTCTTATATTGAACTAAAAGGACAATGCCAATTTATGTAGTTTAAATAATAAGAAAACAACTTTGAGCTTCCACTGAGATCCTTTGAAACATTCCCCATTTTCTGCATGAGAATGACCTTATTGACCATGTTAGATGCTTCAATTTGTAACTTGTTTTATTCCAAAGTGCTACTGCATCTGACCAAAACAAAGAAGCAAAACCTAACATATATATATATATATAATATATATATATATTTATATAAAGAAAACTCGAAAAACAAATGGTTTTAAATAAGTCCAGCTGTTTTGCTGCCTGCAGCCAAGGATCTTTGTAATTCAAATCCTTTAAATTTTTTTTTTTTAAACATCAAACACTGATCTGAAGTCCTGCTTTCAAATACTCTTCTGAGTTGACCTGCAATTGTTTCACTAATTTAAGAGGTACATTAAATAACAATCAGATCATTTTGAATGCACACATGTCAACATCAGCAGTTTGTAATTAATGAGTAGTACAACAAATGCATTCAGACCAAACCCTCCAATAAAATAGTGCCTTAAAATTTACAGTGACATCTGATATGTTTGTGCTGTTAATGATGGGCAACAGTGATGATTCCATAATAGCAGATTAGTACTATTATAATGCATTGCAAATTTTCTACAGGACAGAATATTCTGTGCACCAGTTTTGAATATTCTTCTTCCTTCAGAACTATATGACCACAGAACTTTTAAACTCCACTTGTTTGATATTCTGGTTTCCAGTTGAGTCTGAGAGTACTTTTCAGTTCCATTTACTTGTGATTTGTTAATCTGCTTTCTTTTTGAATACACTGGTATGTAGAGTGTTGTGCTGGAAACTTTGCGTGAAATTCTGACCCCATTTAAGTCAATGGCAAACCTCCAACTGACTTAAATGGCACCAGGATTTCACTCTTGGAGTGCCAACTATATGCTAGATTCTGTCCTTGGATGAGTACTTGATTCCTACTGAAGTCAATAAGAAGCCCAAGCAGGATCAATAGCAGAATATGGCCCTAAATATTTGGTTGAAGGGAGATGCATGACCCCATTGTGTCTGCTTTACAAATTATATATTTCCATACTGCTGATCCTTAAAGTGTTTCAACCCTTGGTGTTGAAAGACCAGCAGAGGAAAAGAATGACTTTATAGGGTTTCAAATGGCAGATTAAATAAATGGAGCAAAATGTAAACAATATGGCTAGATAACTAGATGTCACGTTACCCATCGTTATGTCAGCCTTTTTTCAATGTTATAAATTTACCTTTGGCTGCTGTAAAAAAAAGAGCATATTTAAATAATAATAGTATCAACAAATAAGAAAAGTCTAAACATCAAGCATAAATATTGAGGAAATCATCATAGTACAGTAGTTGAAAATGACCTAAGGCTGTAGCCATTGCATTAAACGAAGTCCAAAAGAAAAAAAACGTTAAATTACCTCATTGAAAAGGGGCTGATTCTTTCAGTTGACAAAGCAATAAAGCAAGCATGATTTTTTTTAAAAGTGAAATCTTTTTGCAATGTATAAGGTGCCAAAAAAGAAATAAAAGAAGTTAGATGCAAAGCAGGATGAGTTGCATCCTTAAAAATTAATAATAATAAAAAAAAATCCATATTCTTTGGAATATATAACCCGGTAAAAAAGTCAATGTCCAAGATATAAAACTTCTCATTCACAGCATTGCTAAATCAGAAGCATTCACAGTTTCCCTCTGGGAATCTTCCTATACTTCCTTATAACTAACACGTCCTTATGACTAAGTATACTCACTAAGATTGTGTTAGATTTTAAGTCTGAAAATTAGAAGTGAACCAAAGCACTTTTTAGGACTTTGGAGACCTTCAAAATAAAGGATGTTTGGAGGCCACTAGTCCGAAAACAGCCTGGGTGTCTATCTACCCACCTTCCCTAACTCTAGACCAACTTCAATGTTTTCCTTTCCAAAGTTCAGCCCTTGAAAAAGGCTACTTTTCTGGAATGACATCCCTTCACTGATTGGCTAACACCATGACATCATTCCTGAAGTCCTGACTTCTGGACCGTTTGCTTCTGAAAGTGATGTATAAACATGGCAGTGCCCACAGGCAGGAAAAGTTATTTATGGGATACCTATGGACATCAGCAGATAAAAAGCACTTTAGTCCTGGCCCATCTCTACTTATAAGTAATTCAATATGGTCGCCATACTGCTTCTTCCAGCCTTGCTGTGGTGCCCATGTTGGTAGGGGAGTTGCTGTGACTACCTTCTGCCTCTACCACATCGCTTTGGTTTGGAAGATTGGGGTTGAGGAGAGTAGACCCTGTGGAAGCATTAGTGCAAGGAGGGAGGATACGTGGGGGTGACCGATCTCCCCCAGACATCATGGAGAACTGGTATGATCCTGCTGATGTTCCGTAATAGAGATGGTAAGAAGGTGAGCTGGTCTGAAATGGGCTGCCTTGTGACTGAGAAGAACCAGGATATGGAGGAGGGAGATAAGTGTGATATCTTGTGGCAGTGGTCATAGCAGACATACCAATTCCTATTCCTGAACTGACAGGTGTTGGGGTGTAGGTGAATGCTCCAGGATAGTGCATACGAGGATCAGAAATTGAAGGAAGAGTAGAGAACGGGCGATCAATTCCCACCCTGGGATCACTGAATGCTGTTAGGTCAGAAGCACCTAGTTTTTGAGAGAAGAAAAACAAATAAATTTTAAATGGAAAGAACAAGATTTTAATGAGTCACAAAAGGACAATGCTTTCTCATGGCGGATCAGTGATAGGGTATTGGTAACACTGGCTATCTGAAACTTTTGGATTCATTTCAGTAAAGGGGCAATTAAGAGGGATTGCCCTTGCCCTATAGGTTTTTATTTGTTTGTTTGTTCTCAAAGCACTTACAGCCTACGCAGCATTTACAGTTTCAGAGTGCTCTATAAACATTAACAAAATAGTCATCACAGTGGCCTTGTCAAGTAGGAATACGATAGTAACAAGTAGTTTTGGAGAGGAGGAAACTGAGACACCAAAGCGAAGTAATTTGCCAAGGACCACACACTGGCAGAGATGGGACCTTGAATGCAGGTGTTGCAGGTTTTCAGTCCAATGCTTAGTCTCTTATAACTGCCTTATTTGTCTGTCTTAAAAATCGGAAGCTCCTTGGAGCAGACTCTGGTTTTAGGTATACATATGTGTGTTCTGTACACTACAGCTAATAATAGTGGTCCACATTGCCTATCAACATGACTGAAGTTAAGAAAAATCAAGTCTCTTTAAGGTGTCCAAAGTTGGGCACTGAAAAATGGAGTCTCCTGAAATCACTACCGACTTTTGAAAATCTTGGCTTTAAGAAATCAACAAAATGACCTCTGTTGCAGATTTGTTTCCAAGCGGGATACTTTGGTATTAAAAGATTGAAGTGGGTTTTTTTTATGGAAATGTTTTACACCTGACTGAGCTGAACATCTGATATAAGAACAGCCATACTGGGTCAGACCAAAGGTCCATCCAGCCTAGTATCCTGTCTACCAACAGTGGCCAATGCCAGATGCCCCAGAGGGAGTGAATCTAACAGGTAATGATCAAGTGATCTCTCTCCTGCCATCCATCTCCACCCTCTGACAAACAGAGCCTAGGGACACCATTCCTTACCCATCCTGGCTAATAGCCATTAATGGACTTAATCTCTATGAATTTATCCAGTTCTCTTTTAAATCCTGTTATAGTCCTAGCCTTCACAACCTCCCCAGGCAAGGAGTTCCACAGGTTGACTGTGCACTGTGTGAAGAAGAACTTCCTTTTATTTGTTTTAAACCTGCTACCCATTCATTTCATTTGGTGGCCCCTAGTTCTTATATTATGGGAACAAGTAAATAACTTTTCCTTATTCACTTTCTCCGCACCACTCATGATTTTATATACCTTTAGCATATCCCCCCTTAGTCTCCTCTTTTCCAAGCTGAAAGGTCCTAGCCTCTTTAATCTCTCCTCATGTGAGACCTGTTCCAAAACCCTCATCATTTTAGTTGCCCTTTTCTGAACCTTTTCTAATGCCAATATATCTTTTTTGAGATGAGGTGACCACATCTGTACGCAGTATTCAAGATGTGGGTGTACCATGGATTTCTATAAGGGTAATAAGATATTCTCCATCTTATTCTCTATCCCTTTTTAAATGATTCCTAACATCCTGTTTGCTTTTTTGACTGCCGCTGCACACTGCGTGGACGTCTTCAGAGAACTATCCACGATGACTCCAAGATCTTTCTCCTGATTAGTTGTAGCTAAATTAGCCCCCATCATATTGTATGTATAGTTGGGGTTATTTTTTCCAATGTGCATCACTTTACATTTATCCACATTAAATTTCATTTGCCATTTTGTTGCCCAATCACTCAGTTTTGTGAGATCTTTTTGAAGTTCTTCACATTCTGCTTTGGTCTTAACTATCCTGAGCAGTTTAGTATTTTCTGCAAATTTTGCCACCTCACCGTTTATCCCTTTCTCCAGATCGTGTATGAATAAGTTGAATAGGATTGGTCCTAGGACTGACCCTTGGGGAACACCACTAGTTACCCCTCTCCATTCTGAAAATTTACCATTTATTCCTACCCTTTGTTCCCTGTCTTTTAACCAGTTCTCAGTCCATGAAAGGATCTTCCCTCTTATCCCATGACAACTTAATTTATGTAAGAGCCTTTGGTGAAGGACCTTGTCAAAGGCTTTCTGGAAATCTAAATACACTCTGTCCACTGGATCCCCCTTGTCCACATGTTTGTTGACCCTTTCAAAGAACGCTAATAGATTAGTAAGACATGATCTCCCTTTACAGAAACCATGTTGACTTTTGTGCAACAACTTATGTTCTTCTATGTGTCTGACAATTTTATTCTTTACTATTGTTTCAACTAATTTGCCCAGTTCTGATGTTAGACTTACTAGTCTGTAATTGCCAGGATCACCTCTAGAGCCCTTTTTAAATATTGGCATTACATTAGCTATCTTCCAGTCATTGGGTACAGAAGCTGATTTAAAGGACAGGTTACAAACCATAGTTAACAGTTCCACAATTTCACAGTTGAGTTCTTTCAGAACTCTTGGGTGAATGCCATCTAGTCCCAGTGACTTGTTACTGTTAAGTTTCTCAATTAATTCCAAAACCTCCTCCGGTGACACTTCAATCTGTGATAATTCCTCAGGATTTGTCACCTACAAAAGATGGCTCAGGTTTGGGAATCTCCCTAACATCCTCAGCCGTGAAGACTGAAGCAAAGAATTCATTTAGTTTCTCTGCGATGACTTTATCATCTTTAAGTGCTCCTTTTGTATCTCGATCATCCAGGGGCCCCGCTGGTTGTTTAGCAGGCTCCCTGCTTCTGATATACTTAAAAAACATTTTGTTATTATCTTTTGAGTTTTTGGCTAGCTGTTCTTCAAACTCCTTTTTGGCTTTCCTTATTACATTTTTATGTGTAATTTGTCAGTGTTTATGCTCCTTTCTATTTATGACAGCTAAACTCTGGTCCCATTGCTTTGACACAGATGAAAGTGGGCTCCCTCCCACCATTGCCTCCTCCAAAGGGATTAAAGAACCTGAACAGATAATGGCCTCCTTAAAAGGATCTTCATCCTGACTCAGATGAATGGAAGCTGTCAGTCCTCTGACTTGGCAGCTATGTATTATCAAAATAACAATAATAAGAAAACTTTCCTGAAGACAACTCCTTTCCGACAAGGGGCGGAGTCTGTATGAAAGGCGTGTGTGTGCAGAAGGAAGCACTGGGAAGAAGGAAAACAAAGCACTCTGCTCTGACTGGATTGAAAGGTAGAACAGACATATTACAGTGTCAGGTTCTGACAGCGTGTCATAGCCAGCTTTCTTCAATGAGTTCCTAAACCTTTCTTAGAAGAATTCTGACATATGGTGTAGGCTTCGTTTCTGAGTCTGCCATGTTACAAGTAGGCTGCCTTTTTGTTTAACAAGATCAATGAACCGCTGAATACATTTCCTTCCACCATACAGCACCACATTGCAATTTTAAATTGCAGTTATGCAGTATTATGGAATGGTGGCAGTTAATCTATAGTAAAGGTTGACGCTAGATTCACATTGTGGTCCTGATATTCAACGCTCCCTCTACTACCAACTTCCCCAGAGAAAGTTCAGTGTCTTTGAAGTTTCACATGCCACACCTAAGGCCAGGATAGGGTTTGTTTATGGCAAATCTGACAAAATCAGAAAATGAATTTTAATGTTATGATGTTTAAAAAAGGTCCCTGTTCATCAGTTTGAAAATTTTCCTCATTTTTTTTCTTGACTATCAGAGCTGCAGTTAACTTGCCCTACAGACTTCCAGGTTGTTGTTTTGCTGATCTTGCCAAGGAGAAGTTCCTTGGAGTGTTTTTGTGTGCAAGTGTGGGTTTTCCTGGGGGACTTACAATGATACAAAGAGAGATTTTATGTGACTACGGAAGAGTATTTAAAATCTAAATAATATCCCACAAACAAAAACTTAATTACAAACCAGTTACGGTTGCTTGAAGGCAAAACCCACCCACCCAGAGCCATGAAAGCAAGGAAATTGCACGTGAAAGAAGCACTCAGACAGCAAAAATTGGGGATTGGTCCTGCTTTGAGCAGGGGGTTGGACTAGATGACCTCCTGAGGTCCCTTCCAACCCTGAGATTCTATGATTCTATAACACTAACTCCGGTCACTGACAGATTCTGCATCTCCACATGGAACTCACTTCCACCTCCAATAGATACAGAAACAAATTACACCCCCCAAATTCATCTGACGTGCTGTAATGTAAAACCTTTCCACCGATCTTACAGTTTCCCACATAAAATAACTCATCATACAGTAACTTAGTGTGCGTATTTCTATAATAACTATAAGTGAATTTCCTCGAGATCAGAGTTAAGGTTTTGTAATACTGTCCACGTGAGATGAACTCAGGGCATGTGGTGTATTTCTTTATGTGTTGGAGTTGGAAGTGATTTTCCTGTCAGGGATAATGTTATGCCGGAGTGGTAAGGGAAGATGAAAGAGTGTTCCCTTTACACAGACACCTGTACGCATGTACGAACTGGAGAAAAAATGGGGGCAAAAATATGTCTTTAAAAAAAAGAGTTTAAATTAGTTTTCCTACCATCTTTAACACACACACACACACACACACACAATCTGTATGTTAAAGCTGGTCAAAATGTTTGGTTCCAAAACAATTTTCAACAAAAAAATGGTTTTTCATTTGTAAATAAAATCTTTCCTGGACAATTTTGTTTGGTTTAAAAATTTCTGGTTAGTCAGCTAAAGATTTTTTCCTCCTGATTTTTCTTTTCTCTTTCTCCCTTTTTTTATTTTGCTAATGGAAAAGGGGGTGGTGGGAGGAAAAAAAGGAGTGAAAGAGGAAGAAAAACAAAAATAATCAAACCGTTTCATTGTTTTGGTTTTAGCTTGTCACTGAAAAACAAAACCATTTCACAGAAGTTTTTTTTTAAGTTTTAATTTTCCACAAAAAGCCATTATCAATTTTCAGCCTGCTTTAATATCTAGCTGTCCCCTAACCTTGACAAGATAACCTACTTCTACTGAGAAGCCCAGATAAGGATAGGTAAGTGATTAAAAAGTGCATCTTTGAAAACAGTATTTTTAAGCAGGTACAACCCACTACAAGTCCAACAGCAGCATAGACTATAGGCCACTCAAAGGGTCCCACTGATGTCAGAAGGATCCCTACGTACTCCAACAAGGCCCAAATTTGCTGCCAAGGGGTAAAGTTCCAAAGAGCTGTGCAGGAACTTTTGTTGTGTGGTTCCCATTCATTTAAAGAGAATTCATGATGGTGAACACCCAAATGTTGGTTCAAGATTCATAGATTCATAGATACTAAGGTCAGAAGGGACCATTATGATCATCTAGTCTGACCTCCTGCACAACGCAGGCCACAGAATCTCACCCACCCACTCCTGCGAAAAACCTCACCTATGTCTGAGCTATTGAAGTCCTCAAATCGTGGTTTAAAGACTTCAAGGATCAGAGAATCCTCCAGCAAGTGACCCGTGCCCCATGCTACAGTGGAAGGCGAAAAAACCTCCAGGGTCTCTTCCAGTCTGCCCTGGAGGAAAATTCCTTCCCGACCCCAAATATGGCGATCAGCTAAACCCTGAGCATATGGGCAAGATTCACCTGCCAGATACTACAGAAAATTCTTTCCTGGGTAAAATGTGGGGGTTAATGTCAGTAGATGGACTGTGGTAAACGATACAAAACCAGGTGGTAAGTGTTCATTTAGAGATACATTTTTATGTTGGCCTGTAAAGTTCTGCAGTGCAATTCGACAAAAACATAACATGACACAGTAAAACACCACACTTAAAATGTCAAAAAAACCATCATCCTCTGTTCAGCTGTAAGCCCCTAATCTTCTGTGATCTGCTCTGAATTTAGTGTGAGGGAAGGAAGCAGAGATGAAACATCCGCAGCATTCATTTCTTGGCAGATATTGCAGCTTTCCAGCAATCTAAACTATTTTTATAGTTCTGCATATCTCCCATTTCAAAGCAGCTCAAATTAATTTCTCTTCTGGTTTTTGACAGTGACATTCTGGATTTCCCCATCACTTAGGCAAAGCCAAGTAAACACTTGAAAACATTTTCTTGCAGACTCAAAATGTTTTTCATCCCGAATTGAGTAAAAAGTTAAGAAGCTCCAACCACTGGTATCTCTGTGGTTTGGAAAGAGTCACATGGCTTTGGTGGTACCTGTTTAGTGTGAAAAGAAAAGGAGGACTTGGGGCACTTCAGAGAAATTGGTTAGTCTCTAAGGTGCCACAAGTCCTCCTGTTCTTTTTGCGAATACAGACTAACACGGCTGCTCCTCTGAAACCTGTTTAGTGTGAAAAACTTTTAGGTACTTACTTGAGAGTCGGCTTGAGAGTTCCGCAGTGAGGGATGTCATGCCACTAGCTCTCCCAGGTGAAATTGGAGTGGCAGGGTGCACGGAGGGCGTGGCGATTGATCCCAAGTACTGGTAGGACTGATCATAGGACCATGGAGGAGATGGCTGTACTTGCCTTGTATCTGCAAAGGAAAAGAAGTATGGAGAGAGAGGGGTTATTTTTAGCTTCTAAACACCAGTGATCAAACATAGGAACTGAACCAAATGGTTTATACAGAAACATCATTACAATTCACTTCAAACATTCCCCTTTGTTAAGACGCCTTCAGATGAATGGCTCTTTAAAATGTTATTTGTGCTGCTGTGATTTTTGATCAGTTGAAGCTTTTTGCTAATTCACATTGATGGTGGTCAGGGAAAAGCGGATTAAGCTTCGCAAGGTGAGAGCGTCAAGGCACAAACTGTTCATTGTTGAGGTACCTTAGTATTTCACTTGAGCAGTGTTACTGTTGCTGTGCCACAAAAGTCAGACTCACATGTCACTGAGTAGAAGACAGCTATGCTAAATTGTGACAGTTTAGACTGGGATATTCAAAGGATGCTAAGGGAGTTAGGTGCCCAGTTCAAAAGGATGTGGGTGTCTAATGCCCTTAGGCTTACTTGAAAATTCCAGACTTAGTTCTGTGACAATTAATTTTGTTAGAAATAGTGATTACAGTGATTACGGAAGGTTTGTTAATAGATGTGAATGAAACGAATAGAGCTGGATGAACTTCAGAAATAGGAGTTCTTGTGCAAGCCTCTTGGAACTGAAAAATTGGGAAAACAGGATATTTCATGATTTCTGGTGCTTCTAGGCGAAATCTGGAAATGCAAACAGTTTTTTTTTAAAATAGGGCAGAAAGTTAACCAATTATTTTTTAGCCTCAGAACTAGTTTGACTTAAGTTTGGGGTCAAAGATTTGTAGCAGGGATGAGGGACAGTATTTATATTTGTCCAAAGCAGTTTGTTCATTGTAGGAATCACCTCTTTTTGCCAACTGAGCATCCACATGTGAAACTGGCATTTTCCCACCTGCACAAGCTGCCTTTTACTTTCAGGAAAAAACACAAAGCAAGAATGGAAATTGTCTCTTTTTCCCACAAATCTGAGGTTTCTCACTAGTTTTCCCAACAGTGAGAATTTTCTCCTACCGCTCAAACTGACCAATTGTCTCTTTGAAAGACACAAATATCAGAGTGGCAAAAAGCTGATACCATGCACGGAATGAATACCAGCATGGAAAGAAATGCTCTCAAGTTCTAGGTGAAGGACTTTGAGCTTCCATAAGAAACCATATTTGGAGATTTTTATTTTGTTGCGAATTATGGAGATGAGATCTACATTTCGTTTCTTTTGTTTGTTTGGAAGTGGAGATTTATCCAAAAGCAGAGTGGAGTAACCTGGCCTTTTAAAAAGTTACTTGTAAAGCTACTTGCAGATTAAACCTACTAAATCAATCTAGTCCCATTGATTTCAATATGTCTATTCACCTGAGTGCCAGGATAATTGGATCCTGGAAGGACCAACTCTAGCAGGGAAACTGTATAGTTCAGTCTCCTTGCCCATTCAGTCTTTGCTGAATCTGCTGAGACTGCTATCCCAGAAGCCAATTTTTTTTACCTCTTTTATCTGAATGATTTTCTAATACCCCCATCACTGCAGAAGAAGGTCCCTAGTGGGCTTTCTGGACTCTCTGCTTTTCTTCCTTCCTTGGAGGGAAGAAGCTCCACTTCATTTGTATTTGCTTCTGTTTTCCTTCACCACCATTTCCAGTTATGGTAGGAAAACTATTTCAAAGAGGGAAGGCTCTTGCAGCATGCCCTAAATGTGATCATACTCTGAATTAGTGTAATCGGCCCTGGAAGTTTGTTTCACAGCGGAACCCCCATGATTCATCATACTTATCTCCTGCTCTCACGTGCTCTGTCTTGGCCGATAGGTGTTGAAGAAGAGTGAGGAAGGATCTCTACCTCGATCGACATGTGAGTGCCTTTGGGAAGGAGCAGTAGCTACCCATCATCTTTCTCTGGCTCTTCTTGGAGAGGATAATGGGAGGCAGTCACACCACCTATTCCAGTTATGCCACGTAGATGGCTCAGCACCACCTTCTCACTGATTGTGTCTAAAACTAAAGGAGTCAGCAGTCTGAACACTGAAATACGAACTCTACCCCTCTTTTAAGGCCAGTTCAACTGCCTCAGTGCTGTGCCCTGGCCAGAAACCCAAGAGTGGTGTATTTTATGATGCATGCACATGCCCATTAGCAACTGGACAGAGGCTACCAATATATTTGCTCTAGCTCATTCAAGGTCCACTGTCAATTACTGTTGACCTGAGATGGATTTGAAGCAGTGACAGAGAAATGAAAGGCTCTGTATCTCATTACTAACCCCATAACCCATCTCAGTCTTCCTCAAGTTAAAAAAATCTAACTGCCAAAAATCAAGCTTACATTTTGTTACCTGAATTCCCAAACACATAATTTTCATTAGTAGTTGGCCTAGAATGACTTTAAAAATGAAGAGCTCTGATTGGTTAACAAATTGCATTCCATTCAATGACACTAATGCAGCATAACCACAATACCTGGGTTGGAAACTCACTGACCCCATCCGCCTCTTCCTTCAGTCATTTACTACCAAATAAAGTGATGAAAATAGCACTGGAAAATTTCTGTAGGTTTTTTTTTTGAGGGATGGGGGTGGGGAGAGGGTTCTGCCACTGTTTCAGTATTTAGGGCTTCGTTCAACTCCCACGAAGGTCAATGGGAGCATTTCCACTGACTTCAAAGGGAGCTGGAAATATTTCTGATATCCTTCTTTCTTTAGGACCCAACAGTGAGCTTTCAGTTTTATCTTAACTTGAACTGCAGACTGTCACAGCTGGAGGCAGAATGAGGCTGTTTAAAGAAATACAATTCCCCCCCCCCAAACTCACCATTCTCTTCCCAATCAGAGTAAAGATTTAATTTTACCAAAATGTAGCAACCTGGGGTGGGGAAGTTGGTGTGTGTGTGTGTGTGTGTGTGTGTGAGAGAGAGAGAGAGAGAGAAGTTAAATGTATGGAAACCTGGTTTACAAAAATCTTAGTTTCTTCCCAAACCATAGTATCTCCAAAAGAATCTGCAGAGAGAGCCGGAGGTACTCCAGTTTAACTTCAGGGAAAAAAATAGGGGCTTTAGGGCCTTTGGGGTCTTAATGCCAAATAGGATTGCAGAATTATTTAAAAGGAGATCAAAACAGCATGAAGTCAGTGGAGCTGCAGCTGTTTATACCAATTTGAGGATCTGGGCCCAATTCTTTCTGCATTTCTCCTATTAGCATGTACTTTCATTTCTGCTTTTCATCATAGGAGAAAATATATTTCAAAAAATGAAAACAGTTAGTAATTGCAATAAAACACTCCAGGGCAATAATTACAGCACAGTAATTCACACCTTGTTGTGTAGTCACTAGATCTCGGCCTCTTGCCTAACAAGCTATTAAGCATGATGTATTGGGCCATCTTTTATGCCTCGTCATGTTGTAGTGCCATGAAAAAGTTGTGGTGTTTGGCTTTTTAAAAAAAGCCCTCATAATTAAACAGTGCCAATGTTGCGTAATGTTTAATGGTTAATAAAATAAGCTTTGGCAAAAGACTCAGGTAAGAGGGTTAAATCTCTTCCCTCCCATGTTGCTTCTTGTGGTCTCACATATAGCATTTTTCTAATGATTGCTGCAGTGGAAAATCAAAGCATAATTTGCAGAAGGTTGGCATCTTCAAAGAATGTTGATAATTCTGCCTTCCAACCTGAGATTTCACCGTCACTGGTTTGTCAGCAGGTGGCGCTGGAGAACTTTTTGCACAGCCCCATAATTGTTAGCACATATTCCGGCTAATGTGTGCTTGGCACCAAATAATTGCACTACAGAAGTATCATACCTGAACAGTGGTGATTTTCCAGAACTGTATGATCCGCGACTGCAAACAGTAGTAAGGTTGGCTTTGAGTCCCCATGCAAAATGCCATTTTGCACATGCAACTCTCCCAAGAGCTGTCTAAGCCATTTATATAATACTTGTAACACTCTTTAGTCCAGTAGAACCCACAACTGTACTCTGAAAAGTGATTGTGTAAAAGTAGTGCCTTCTTACTTAGCAGATCTGTTCCCTGTGTGTATTCAGTCTCATTTGCTGACTTTAGGGACTTTTTCTCTTTTTTTATTGTTTGTTAGCACTGCAGAACAAGAGTGAGCAAATACCTGCCAGGCAATGGAGTTGCACAGATATAACTCAGGGCATAATTTGGCCTACAGAACCTTTATTAATGGCAAGGATGCATGAGGAGGAGAGAACTCAGCTTGGCTTCAGAGCCCCAAGTGATTTTGTGGGGCAGTCATTAAAAAACCTCCCAAATAGCTCTTTACCTGTAAACTGAGCACACATGACATAGAAATCAGTGAGACACAACAAACACAGAGCTTCATGATGCCATTTCTATAGAACCACTTTTCAGATCAGACTTGCACTTCAAAATGTACAGCGAAATAAAGCCAGATGCTCAGCTGGTGTAAATCAGCACAGTTCCACAAACTTCAATAGAACTGTGCCAATTTACCCAAGCTGAGGATTTGGCCCCTTTGTTGTGGTAGTGGGTGGGTCTGTTTTCATCACCCACTCATTTCTAAGGTAAAAAAAAATCCATATTGGACCACAGGAGGGAAACGACATAAAAGATCTTACATTCTGAAACTTCTTAATCGCTGTGGTATAAAACTAATTCCTTAAAGAGATTGGAAGTTTTAAGTTTAAGTGGTCAATCAGATATGGAAATCAGATAGCTGGTACCACTGTGCCTATGAGAATGAAGAGAACTGTCTTAATGATTATGTGAATTTCTGTCTTGTCTGTGCTGGGTAGGATACAATCTGCCTTTGGAGATGGTTTGTGCCACCATAGTACAGAGTGAGACAGCGTAATGCATAGTACAGAGTAAGACAGATCTGTGTCACGGCAGATCAGACATTACAGTCTGATTTTAGCCAAGTGGAGCAATGTGAGCCAAATCTCACTATGACATAGTGTGTTTACTGGAAGCTTCAGCAAGGAGCTGCAGGATGTGAGTCAGTTTTTCATGGTGCGAGTCAGGATTGAGAATGATGCATCAGTAATCAGCAAGGTAATAGGTACCCCCTTGACTAGATTTGGGTGCATTTTACCTCCATTTTACCTGGACGCCCCTGGCTAAACTAGGGTAAATTCCAAAGGCACCACATGAAAATAATGTTTCATTCCCATAAACAATACATACCTAGCTAAAAAGTCTTATTATCTTGACATCTTTCCTTCCAGAAATGATTTTACAGCACAAGGGTCAATGGGTAAAAGGGAGTCACCCACAAGTATATACAAGTAGCAAGCAGTTGCTTAGCCAGATATCTGTATCAGTTAAAATTCCATAATAACATGAGTCAGTCCCTGGTAGCATGCTGCAAACAAAATGTGAAACAGCCTCTGCAGTTGCCAGCCATTTCTCTCAAGTTCCAAAAATGTCTGTCAGTCACACACAAAAATTTCTACCAGTCACATAGTGTCAAGCTTTGCAACTCCTCCATGGTCCTGGCTAGCACCTTAAAGGGACCATCTGGCACAAAAGATGGGATGAAAGAAGGCTGGGATCCCATCTCAATGGCTAAGCAGGGGCTTACTAATGTCATCCCAGAGGGAGATAAGAAATGACGAAGGCCATCAACTACTTTACAAAGCTTCACTGACTCCAGTATTCATTTTCTTTTTCCCCACCGCCTGCATGATTTGCCAAACTTTCCAAAGGGAAGCAGTTCTTATCGTGCGCATTTCCCTCTCTGCCAGTGTAAGTCAGGAATGGTCTTGATTAGACATGTTCATTCAGAGAGGTTTCTTGCTGAACAGGGGCAATGGGCTGAGAGGAGGGAAGTTTTAGGCCTCAGGAAAAGAATGAAGACATTTTGCAAAGTTCTTTTAGTTTTTTTCTCTCTCCCTCTTTCCTTTTACTCTCCCTTTTTTCTCCATAATCTTTCACATTCCTTTCTCTGCTTCATCCACTGCTACCCTCACCATCTTCCATCCACTCCGTCTAACCTCAGGTGCACAAAGGACCGATTGGGGCTCTACAATCTTGCACAGATTTAACCTGTTCTCCCATCCAGCAGCATGACCAACATGGCTCCATCACTCTCTCCCTTTCCTACCAACTTGGGGCCCAACAAATCACAAAGACAAGCCTTAAATCTCAGCCTACAGCAGCACTTTGGAAAGCTGTGTCACCTTTCAGCAGCTGAAAGGATTAGTCAGTGGCTTTGAGAAGGTGGCACTTTCCAAAGGGCCAGGTCATCGCTGGCAGCAGCAGACACACAAGGCAAATATTCTAACGCTTCTCAGTGCTAGAATATGAGGAACTGGAAAATTACAGAGCAAACTGTAAAAATTCCACCCTCACCTATTTCACTATACAGGGTGCTTCCCCTGAGCATGACACACGGTGGAAACTACTACGCTGCTCTGTCACACCACAGAGCCATTTCCCAATGTAACGGCGAGGAGATGTTTGGGATTCATGGAAGTGGGCACAAATTTTAGGGGTGGGATTTTTAAAGCCACCCCAGGGCTTGAAAATTGGAAATGAATGGGAATTGGGCATCCAAATCCCCACTGCGGCTTTGAAAACCTCACACTAGATTTGCAATGGTTGACAATGGCTCTTTTGGCAGAAAATTCCAGTGGCTGCCACCACTCCATTGTCTTTACATGCTTAAGGTTTAGCTGCCTGTTCCACATTGACTTCAGTGCCTTCCTCTGTGGGAGCCGCAAGATAACCCCCCTTTTATATGCACTTCATAGCACACTGTTGGCTTGAAACCTCTGATTGTGTGGAGCCCCCAGATTACCTCATGTAGCCCTTCCACTATATGAACTGGTGTCAATGAAGGCCACACCGGATTATGGTGCACATCATGTTTTCCTGGCACTGCCAAAGCTACTCAATCTCCATAAAAGGCACCTTTCAGCACTGGCCTCATACCCCAATATTTACTTTTATGTCAGCGCTTCTGAGGTTTTGTGAAATGTTCAAACTGTTTGAGGAGTTCTAGAGGAGTCTGAGCCTCAGAATTGTTTACCATGGGACCATGAAATGCGTGCAGTTCCACACAATTCCTGCAGTGGCATCAGTTCCTTAGGTTTTAGAGCACAATATGGGCTAGAGTGGCAACCTTTCAAAAGGTTACTCTTAATTGCACCATATTAATTTACCTTTACTGTGGTATTTGTGGAATTCCCTAAGCTTATTATTATTGCAGAAGTTGCCAACATATGCTGGGTGTTCTACAGCTATGTAAGAAGATACAGTCTCTACAAAGTACGCAGCCTATAATGTGAGAGACGAAAAAGGAAACACAAATATTGGAGAGGATGAGACAGAACAGGCCAAGAGGCCAAGGTGATGGCTGGCAGTTCTAGTGTTAGTTTTGCTTTTTATTTATTTTCTATGTATCATCAGTCCCCAGCTTGCCCTCTATGTAGCCCTAATTTGTCAGTTGGCTACTTTCTTTTAGGCATTGCCCAAGAAATAAGTCTTGAGGAGGCAAATCCCGGAGTGCCTCTAACTGCTGGGGATCGTCATCCTCCAGTTTTTAATGCCCCCCACTGCAATTCTGTAAAATAACACATGAACAGTTTCAACTACTTCTTCTTTAAAAATGGGTGGGTCAGGGGATGTCACTGGGCAGCTGGCCCCAGTAAATGAAGTAGGTCCAGAACCCCTGTGCCAGAGCAGGTTCTCCTAATTGGCCGATTAAGACCAGGATTGCAGCTGGAGGCTAAAAAGGATCAAGGAGAGACCCAGTGAAGTCCCTGGAGGAAACCAGGAAATAAGAGTCCCAGTGAGTCAGAGCAGACTGGTTCAGTCAGAGGCAGGTGAGAGCTGCCAGAGGCCAGAGGGACTGGAGAATGTCCTGGAAGGAAGCAGAAGGTGTTTACAAAGCCAAGGTGAGCAGCAAGGCATGGTTGCTGATTGGTGTCTTCAAGCCAGAGAGTCAGGGCTGGAAAGGGCTGAAGGCAGGAAGAGCAGCAGAGGGAGATGCCTGCTGGCTCTGAGCCAGAGCCAAGGGCCAGAGAGGGCTCAAGGCAGGGGTGCAGTGGAGGGACTTGCCCTCTGACATCTCCAGGGCTGGAAAGCTGGGCCCAGAGGCACCATGACAAGTGATGCTCCACTGGCTAGGATGCTCCCAGCATAGAGGCTGAGGGGGTTCCCACTAGGAAAAGCAGGGTTGCACCCCAGCTAGAAGGGCAGGGCTGGCTCTCCTGGTACCAGGACAGGAGAGGACTAGGCTGAGTGCTGGGGTGTGGTGAGGGAAGCTGGGGCTGTGGTGGAGAGCTGGGACATGGTGAGGAATGCCAGGGTTGTATGTTGCGCTTACTGTTTGGACTACGTTGGGGGACTGCTGGTTTATAGTACTGGGACTGGTTCTGTTATGGTTTAGGGGCACAGTACTTTTGGATTACATGAACTCCACACAGGCTATGTGTATATTTGGGCAGATGCTTTGGATTATTTCTGGGGACTTAAAAGGAGGGGAAACTAAGGCAGGTGCGCTTGCCACATGAGGGCGCTCTGGTAGGGCTGCCCTCTTACAGAAGGGAAAAAACAAGCACTCCCTAGCAGTTTGTTTTAACTTGTTTCACTCTATTCCAGGCCATGTCAGCAAGTGAATGCTGCAAAATAGCTAAAATGGCAAAAGGATACCAAAGGCAATGGAAGAAAGTACTTGCTGAAGGGAGCCCCCACCCCCTCCATTTTCCTACACTGCGGTTTAGGTCCTCCCTAATGAACTGTCCAAGCTAGAAGCAGAGAACAGCTTGCATGCTGTATTGTACTGCCAAATAAATACATAAATAATAAAGATGGAATGCTTATGAAATACTGATTGTCTGGGGGCCCCTGGGAATCTTCTGCAGTTCTTCTTGCTAACCTGATGCCAACACTGGGAGGCGCAACAGAGCAAGCACTGAACTGTGAAAACTGTGATTTCACAATCAATGTGTGTGCTGTTCTAGCAGGTTAGTACATAAGCTGCTCAGATGAAATATAAACCATCTCTCCCACTGAGTAAGCACACTCTTTCTGGGCTGGCGTCACTGTTGCTTTGAAGAACACGACTGCGTTATGTGCAAATGGCAGAGTCTCGCAGTGCCAGCGACACAGAGAAATCAGAAAGCTAAGTTTTGTAAATTAAGGATGCATTGTTCTTTGTCTTCTGAGGTATGACTCACCCTGGAGAGTGATTTATTTATTTATTCAAAAAACTCTATTCCTTCTCCCCCCACACCCATCTTCCTCACTCTCCAAAAAAGAATATTAACAATGAATGAAATCAAAGTATTCAACCCTGACCTTCTACTTTTTTGGCTTCCTGTGAAAGGCACTCAAGCAGACTCTGGCATGGTGCAGTTTTCCCCCCTCCCTGTCCCCAAATTCTCTCCTAGAGCATAAAAAGAATAGCTAGGAAATCATAGCTCTAAGACTCGGAAGTCAAAGAATACCTTGGCTACCATGACAGCTTCACACAAGCTATTGCTATATTCTTTATAATAAGGCCTGGCATATAACTGACCCTTATTATTAATTATTATTATTGTTATTTGTATTACTGTAGCTCCTAGGAGCCCCCTTCATACACCAGGCCCCCATTGTGCTAGGCACTGTACTAACACAGAACAAACATTATTATTGGCCCACCTTTCAGCTCCACTGCTTCAAACATCTGTTTATCTAGGTACTTATACATTCCCCAGCATTGCAGAATTTTAGCACCTCACAAATGTTAATGAATTTACCTTCACACCACACCTGCGAGGAAGGACAATATTATTATAATCCTCAGTTTTACAGATAGGGAACTGGGCACAGATATCAAGACTCCAGTTCAGCAAAGCACATAAGCGTGTGCTTTAAATGCTGAATCAAAGCTTAAGTGAATTGCTCAAGGTCTCAGGATCTGTAGCAGAGCCATGTAGCTAGAGTGCTGGTTTAGTGCCCTAACCACAATACCATCCCATCTCCTGATGGCTACTACAATATTTTTCTTGTACAAGAGAGGGGAGATTCAAGGAACCCACCAATTGCTTTCTGGTGCCAGTCCATGGGGAATGGAGGAGGAGGATGAGCAGTGTGGTCAGCGGAAGTGGGTTTGCTCTGATTTCATAGCTCCACCATGTTGTGCCTGCTCTCAGCAGCCCTAGGGTAAGGGTCACTGGAAACGTAATTTGCCAATTGCCAAACCACTAAGACATCTTCTTGAAATGTCATAGAAGGACTTGGGACCTTGTGTTCGAAAGGACAGTCAAGAAGGCACACAGTCTGGTTTTAATTCATGTGGAATTGCCTCCTATTTCTATATATATGTTTGAAGACCATTTAATTTGAGGTTGGACATTTCTTAGAGGAATTATTCCCCTTGGAAATAAAGAGTAGCAAAGAAGCAAGTCACCTCAACGAGTCTGTACAGACTGCTGTGGGACACAGTGATAAAGGAATGACTACAACATGGTGTCAAGTATCTCACAGGTAGCTCCTGAAGATGTGAACTAATTACACCATATTAAAGTTCTCTAGCTCACAGATAAGCAAAGACTCCTTCCCAGTCTCGTCTTTCATACCTTCAGCACTTCTCTCTCCACATCAAAGCTGCATAAGAAAAAACTTGCTCTCTGGAGTTTGCAGTCATTTTATCCACCACAAAACTTGACCTTGATGTGAACTAATTAGGATTGAAATAGACTAATAATACAGGTTGGCAAGGTGGAGTTTTGTCAGTATAAAAGAGGCCTTTGAAGATAACAGCCATTTACACTTTCATGATCTCATCCCTAGTGCTCAGAAGAGAGAACATAAACTAATCATGTGGAATTCATCTAGGGGCATTCTACACACAGCAGCAGAATATCACGCCTTCCCCCGCCCCCACTTTTATTCAGGATGGCAAATTAAATCTGCCGGGATTCTTTTAAATTCCAACACAGATTATTATTTAAAAAAAAAACTTTTGTTAATAAGAAGACCTCTGATGATCTAAAGATGCACTGGTTCATTTTATTGACTTAGAGAAAGTAAATGACATATCAAATGCAACCTTCAGACTTTAACAGATGAAGTCACCTTGAGAAAAATGATACCTAGCACAGTAGTATGAAACCTCTCTCCAGAGTACAGCTTTGATTTACAAGGTGAAGTAAGGACTCCATCATGTGAACATATATTTTTAAAGTTACGTTGGCTTAGACTGTACCATGCGTTTTTTAAAGTAGATAACTGAGATAACTGACAGGTTTCAGAGTAGCAGCCGTGTTAGTCTGTATTCGCAAAAAGAAAAGGAGTACTAGTGGCACCTTAGAGACTAACCAATTTATTTGAGCATAAGCTTTCATGAGCTACAGCTCACTTCATCGGATGCATTGAGATAACTGAGAAACTGTTGCTATTTAAAGTCCTAAATGAAGTGGGTGACTTGTGAAGAAAACAATAGCTCTTGAAAACAATATTAAAATCTCTGCTTTTCTAAACACTGAGCTAATGATTTACATCAAACTGGTTTACAGAAGATCTGCAAAACTGAAATGAAAAATGAGTTAAGCCCCCAAAAATGTGCTGAAAGCCCCAACTAACTGGGCGGTGGGACACATTCAACCCATAAATACATTTAACATACCTTTTAAAAAATGCTTTCCTCTCTCTGTGAAATCCTCTGGCACTTCCTGTTTAGTTGAGGAATGCAACTTACTGTAACATTGTGGATATCAGAAATTCCATGCAGCCCTATGGCACCAGTGAAGTCACAGAAGACTGTATCTTGTGATTCTTTAGGCAATCGGAAAATGCCAGAGGATTTCATTTACAGAAAGAAAGTAGTAAAAGAAAGGTAAGTGAAAATGTAATGGCCTCCCCTGCACCCCAAGGTCATATAAGCAGGGGTCTTCAAGCACATGTATCTGGGTTTGGTTCAATGTTAATGTTAACTTTGCAATTCACTTTTCAATGCTACATCGACTAATTTCAGATCAGGACAAATCTAAATCTGACGGAGAAGAGATATATGCCGTAAACTGTGAAGTCCACGTGTGGGATTCTCAGAAGCACCATGGAGTTTATACTCCTAAATCACTTTTTGAAAATCCCATCCAAAGTGCACAAAATGAACCACGTGCACATGTCTTTGTAGGACTGGAGCCATTGGCCAGCATCTGCAAAGTTAGGTGCCTAAAGTTAGGCCCCTAAATATGTGGCATGAGTTTCGAAAGTGCAGAGCACTCTCGGCTCCTACTGAGTCACTTGTAGTCATTTCATCTATTAGCAATTTGATGTCCGTGGGAGTTGCAGGGGCTCAGCACCTTTCAAAAACAGGCCACTTAATATAAGTGATGAAATATGGATTTGTGCTCCTAACTGTAGGTCCCTACATTAAAAAGAATGGCCTTCGTTTCCATTTTGTGCCCTGATAGTATTACAATAGACTAGGGAATAAAAATAAATTTATATATAGCTGGAACTACGCAGTACAATTAAAGGAAAATTGTAATATATTATAAAACAAACAATCTTCATCATAATATCTGATTACTATTTATTAAAAAAATGTTGCAAAATGGCACATATGAAGAAATCAATAATTAACATTAATAATTAACAAGAAGTCATAACTTTTTTGACAGTCTGAGAACATCAGTTTTTTGCATAGCTCAGCATGAATAAGGAAAACTATTGTATGTTCTGATTATTTGTGTAACTAAAAAAACAATTTGCATTAAACCACTGATAAAGTAACCACAACTCTTTTCAAACAACTTGGAAAGGCTCCTCCTTCCTCCATGTTTCAGCAAGATGTGTTACACTTCCTGTGTCTCAGATTATGTCATCTGACTAGACTTTCTGCTGGGAAAGATCAGTAAGATAACAGCTCTTACCCTAATCATGGATACTGACACGCCAGCAGCTATATCTAAAACTTTTTAGAATCTTGACTGATCCCAATGACACCCCCCTAAATGCATTGAAGACAAAGAGTTAATCAATCATTTTCCAGTGACCTTATTGTGCACTCCTTACCCCGGCAAACCTGCTAAGAAACACCCTCAAAGCTGAAGGAATCTTGATATCCAGTTTCCTGCTTTATTTAAAAGGGTATATCAAGACTGGTAAACCCCAAATTTGACCTACTGTACATTTTTGTTCATGCCTGTGTGGAAAGTCCAGGAACTTTTGTATGTGCGCGTGTTTAGTTTTAAAAAGAAATACTTCGAAGCTCATTATTTCTAATGGGGGGAAATAATGGCAGTGGCTGAGCGCTCACATGTAACCTGGTCTGTGTGTGTACAATGGAACAAAAAACAATTTCAATCAGGAAATGGATTTCATTTTCAAGACTCCTAAGAGTTCTTATAAACAACAGCAAGAACAAATATGATCAAAGCCATTTTGACTGTTTTTTTTAAAATGACCTAAAACTGCAAAGTGACGGCAAGAAGCCAAGTCCCTTTAAAGGAAAGTGCCATCTTTTACATTTTTTGCTAACATGATCCCAAAATGATGAGTTAGCTGCTCTTGTGTTAATCTCTCTTGCAAGTGAATTAAATACAAAATGGCTTGCTCCCACCCCATCCTCACATGCTCCTTTAGCCAGTCTGAACCTATAGATAAGCTGATGATGAGGCACTAAAAGGCAAAAGCAGACAATTACCTAGGCAAATGTTTGAAGGATTTGGGCCCTGGAGCAAAATGCTGTTTACTAAAGACTGAAAGCGCCATTTGTACTTAGCACAACCAAGTCTGTCTGAACTCAGTCGTTCTGGATAGTGGCCACCAGTGGACTCGGAGCAAGGTTTATAGGTGTGAGATAACATCACACTCCTGTCTGTGTTTCATCGCCTCAGGGCTTTTGCAGTATTTTTAAACAAGAAAATGCAAGTACCAACAAAAGCATATTATAACATCTGTCTTTATGTTCACTTATTGCACTGGTTAATCATTTATTTTTATGCTGCAGACCACCCTGTCAAGATTCAGAGCCAGATCCTCAGGTGATGTAAATGTGCGTAGCTCTCTTGAAGTCAGTGGAGCGATGCCAGTTTACCTCAGCTGACAATCTGCTCCATAGTTTTCACTTAACTTCATCTCTTTCAAACCTAACTGCAAACAAATAGGGTTTCCAATACGTATGTCTTTCTTCTTTTCCTTAAAAAAACCCCTTGTAAACATACATGTCGGTCAATTTGTGGGAAGAGTCCAGAGAGATCAGTAAAAGGGGAGATAGGGAGAAATAAGAGACTTTGCAGCATAGTGGCCACCCCTCCCCTCTCCACTTCTCTCTACACTTCATATACACATTCTTCTCTGCATGCTTATTATCAGTAGGATCAGTCATGATATGGACAGAACATGGAGGAGTCAGGACATAAATGGAGGGGATAAAAAGATGGTAGGAAAATTATTGCGCAGATGAGCAATCTTCCATCTGTACTATGGCCCAGCACCATAATATCTGAGTGTTGCATATACATTAGTGGCTGTGTCCTCACAACATGCCTATGAGGTTGGGAAATGCTTTTGTCCCTATTTTAGAGAGGGGAACTGAGACAAAGAGAGATTAAGTAACTTGAACAAGACCTCACAGGAAGCTTGTTGCAGAATAAGAAATGAAACCCATATCCCTTTAATTTCAAACAAGTGCTTTAACCACAAGACCATTCTTCCTCTTCACATTCCTGATGGAGGAAACATTGCCATTAACATACCTGACAGAAAACAAACCTTGATGGGTCATGGGCTACATTTCCCTTTTCCTCCACACCCGAAAGACCTCAAAGAAAAGTGCAGAAAAGTACGACACAAGGTTCGGACCAATAACAGGAAAAGAACAGAGACAGAGAACAAATCAGAACTTGACTCTGACGTAACATTGTAATATGCAGGACTAGGACTAGCCAATAGCAGAGTTTCTGAAGGTCACAAGTCTATCTAAGGTTATGTCTACACTACAGCGGCCCAGCTACGGCACTGCAGCTGTCCCACTGTAGCGCCATAATGCAATTAAATCGCTACAGCAATAGAAGGGGTTTTGCCATCGCTGTAGTTAATTCAGCCCCTCAGGAGACAGTAGCAGGGTCTATGGAAGCATTCTTATGTCTACCTAGCAGTGTTTATACCAGGGTTTAGGTCCGCTTGATAGGTCTGGCAGGGGTGTGAGGGATGTAGCTAGGTCGAGCTAAGTTTTAGGTGTAGGCCAGGCCTAAGATACCTGAACAGGAGAACTTGGGCAGGGAGGGGACAAGAGAACAGAGAACCAAAGATTGACAGAAGATGAGTCGAGGGCGAAGGGAAGCCTGAATTACACTTGCCCATGTTTGTACCACTTCTGTGTCAATAAATAGAGTACTCCAGTCCCCAAGGCTGTCAAACATAGCACCCCAAGCACTAAATTCACCCCCAAGCACTAAATTCTCAAGGAAGGGAAGGAGCAGCAGCAGCAGAAGAGCAAGACAAATCAATGGGAAGATACTGATAATACTAAAGCAGCAGGAGGTATGTTTTCAGTGATTGTGTGACAAACTAGATGCATGTCTCCCATGTCTAATCCGCCAGCACAGTCCTATAAAATTGCCCCTTAGAGAACAGCACTCCCTTATGTTTTACTGCAGGATTAAGCTGTTTTTGTTTTGTAAATCCATTTTCCCGTCAAATAAATTTAAAAAAAGAAAAGAGAAAGGATGCTGCATCAGAGGATCAGGAATGTGTCTTTTAAAGAGACAGCATTTCCTCAGTCTCCTCTCTATTCTCCCCCCCTCATCCTCATGCAAAAAATAAGTAATAAGACAGACTTTGCTGGAGATGTGTCTAACAAGGCCTTCATTGTTTCAGACAGGTGTGAGACTGGAACTGATTCAGAACCAACAACCCCAGTATCAGAGCCAGCTCTGTGAACTGAAAACATGCACCAACCATCCAGTAATACCACTGCAGCCAGCCAGAGACTCAACAATTTAAGGCTTAACACACACACAACATAAATCAGATGAGGATGTACCAGCCAACCGTCAGCTTCTTGGGCAGATGCCTGCAGACTGTCTGTGCAGATCAGACCCTGCCTGTTTGGGTTATTAGAAACATTTTTTTTGTCATATAAAGAGAGGCTGGGTGGAGCAGCTAGCACAGACACATTTATGTTTGCCCTATCTTGTTCCAACAGCCCTCGTATGTACGCTGTTTGTGAGGTAGTACTTCTTGTGAAGTTGCTTTATTCAAAGCACAGGAGGGAATGAATTACATCTCGTGGAAATGTTTAATGTCTAGAAATCACATGTACATGCATTCTGTACCAGCTACTCTCACAAAACAAAATCAGTCCCTGTCCATGGGCGTTTATGAGGCTCTAAACATGACCAAACAAGCACAAGAATTAATACAGCCGCTTACTCTCATATACACTTCCTTCACTTTTCCAGGAAAACCAGTTTTTACTCTCTCTTCCCCATCTCCTGATACCTGCTTTGAACTAGACCCTAATCTGCATTTGGCTATAATTTGGATCACTCCCATGACAGGTCAGAGCAACAATTCAGAATCTGGGATTAAGGAACCTCTCGGTTATGTTTGGTTATCCATGATCTCATAAACCTGCCCAAAGAATTATTCCTCCTTTGACACACTACTGCTGGTTTTGTAGGAGCCAAGAAGGCAGAGCTGTAATAAAGGTGTGATATACAGGAGTGCTGATGAGAGACTAAGCTTTGATTCCTGGCCCCAATCTTATGGACAGGATAGAAAATTTCACTCAGAGTTCTCTGCTGTACTACTTGCTGTCTGGAAAATTATGGAACCCGGTGGGCACCTCCTCCAGGTTCTTTTCCAGATTCAGGCAGCTTCGTTTGCTCTATTTTTAGTGAAAAGATTCCGTTTATTTCTGACACCATGTAATAAAGGTGTGACACACAGAAGTGCTAGTAATAGACTGGTCTTTATTTCCTGTCCTGTCACATGCACCAGTCCTGCCTCTCTGCACCCTTCAGTGGCTGTGTCCAGTGTTTGAAACCCTGACTTGCTAATGGCTGCCGTTTGGAACAGCAACAGCAGCTCTAGATCTCCACAGCCATCTTTGGCTGCCCCAGACTCTGCAGCCCTTACCTTCTAGTGACTGCTCCCTGACACTGCAGTTGGGGCTCTGTGCACCCCTCAGAAGCCAGGACTGGGCTCTGAAGTCCTGGTTTCCTAGTGGCTGCCACAACCCCTCTGAATGACTCTTCTGTCCCAGGGGAGCTAACTAAGCCATGCATAGCTCTCTCTTTGCGATTCCTCTGCTTCTGTAACACTTATTGTCAGTACTCCCTTTCCCTTGCAGAGTGAAAGTCAACAGGCTGACTGCTGCTCCCCCAGTTCAGAGCCGATTCATATCCGCTCCAATAATAGACCAGGGCACTCACAGCTGTGGAGCTGTGGCCATTTTTCTGTCACACACACCTGTTTGGTTTTATGCTTTTGGCTGGACAGTTTGAGCCACAGCTGCGAGTGGTCTTTGAAGGGTAGAGTCTCCTGAGTGGAATCAACATGATAGTCTGGCACAAGCAGCGAGGTATGCACTTAAAATAATAAAGAAGTGAGTTTACAGAAGTATTTGTAGAGGGGAAAAAAATGCCAACATGCTAATAATCAATGCATGTTTACATGCAAGCCAGGCAAATATAGTTTGCAAGCCCTGATTTGCAGTCTTTACCTGACTACCTTCTTGAGGTAGTTTTATGCTCATTACTAAAGTTTTCACCTTTATAATGTATAGTAGCTGCAGACATTTCTAGGTGATACTATTGTTCATAAACTAAGTAATATAGGGCCCACATATGCTAACACCGTTGCTTGTAAATTTACATACGTGCGTAGTCTCATTGATGTCAAAGAGACCGTTCTTATAAGTAAAGTTACTCACATGCATACGCGTCTGCAACCATTGGGCATATTTTGTAATCAGGATGTTTAAAATAAAATATACTGCATTTCAATACCTTTCTACATGGAGCTCCAGGGTAACTCAGAGGGACAACTGAAATCAACTGAAATGGTATGTTTGTTAGCCTAGCTTTAAACCATATTATACAAATAAATAATCACGTCTGTCAAAGTGTTGCTATTTCTACAATTCTGCTTGACAACACAATATATTTCAGAAAAGGGGAGCTTATAACAACTTCTCTGAATACTGAACACTTAGCAGTGAATAAAACAAAGATCAAATGACATTTGGTTAGATTTTATTTTTGATTTCCAAGAAATTAAGAGAATCTATAATTGACCAAGTCACCTCTAAAAGCTTTCATCATTATGATTGTTCAAAAGAGCAAACAATGTAAATTACTGTGGCCTGAATTTTCAAAAGTGAGTGGTGATCCATTTCGATTGTTGGATGCTCATCTGGAAATCTTGAAGTGTCTGATTTTTCAGAAAGTGGGTGATCTGCAGTTTCTGAAAACCAGGCCCCTTTAAGGTGTTCCAGGATGGTGATCCAAAAATGGAGGCAACCCAAATCACTAATCACTCGTGAATAGCTCAGCCCATAGATAAAAATTAGCAAATCTCTGAAACAGAGACAGAAAGAAAGCAGTCGTTAGAAATGTCAAGTCAACTTTCTTTGCTCGTGTAGATTTCACACAATGTATATGAGTACGTTTCCCACTACATCAGTTCTTGTATTTGAGATGTGTTAATGGAGGAAGAATGGTCATATTGTGACAATAATCTTCTTGAGCATATAATATGCGCTTCTTCATACAATTTACTGTTCTTCAAAATTTATCCCATCACATTTTGTTTTGTATGTAATCAAGCCCCTCTTTCTTTATGCACCACATACTGTATGGGATGCACAGGGAGCCTCCAATGACAGGCAGACTCCAATGATTTGGGTGGCTGCAGTGGTGCACCTATGGATAGCTATGGTAAGTGCTCAATGTGTATTTGTTATGCTATTCCTGGAGAGAGTTCTGTGAGCCACTCATGACCATTACAGCAACTATGTCCACGCAGCCTCTTGTAAAGGCTACACCTGCTAATGTGACAAGGGAAATCTGCACTTTATATTTTATTTTAAGAGAAAAAATCTAGTGCATAAACCCCACCCTTAAAGAAAGCAGAGACAGTGAAAATCCTATTGCAACAGTCATGCCAGCTTAAATAGTCTTGTGTGGAGGTAGAGTTGTGGGGGTGAACCTGGAAGGGGTCATTGGATCCGTGATTATGTGGATTTAGCATATACCCCATGTCCACACCCTGCACGCTATTGAATCTTTGTATAAAATATGCCTTGTGAGGTATCATTTGAAAATTCATAATTTGCTGGTCATTACTGTCCTGATAAAGTGTGTGTGGCAATGTCGTATATGAAGTTATAAGATTCCACCATATGGTGTTCTTAACACATGTTCCAAACTGAGGTTGGCAAACAGGTCTGTCTCAAACAAAGGAATGTGTGCTCTGCTTAATTTGTGTTTGAGCACTAAACAGAGTCATTAAGCAGGAAGGGAAATAAAGGGTGCTCAAACAAGTGAACAAAAAGCAGCAGGGAACATGCTTCCCCATAGACTCTTTGTCTCCTGAATGTCATCTGGAAATGTTTTTCACGAGGGGAACTGGCACTATAAAAAGGAAGGACAAACACCCCCACAGCACTCCCCATCTCTCTGCCCATCGCCTTCACAGCACCTGAAGAACAAAGGCAGTAGCACTGGACTGGGGGAAGGGTCCTGACCTAAGAAGTTTGGTCAGTAAGACTGCTGAGAGCATGCAGTGAGAAAACTTTGTTTTGAGTTTAACATAGTTTGGTATATTAGGCACCAATTGCGTTTTATTTTTCTTATAACCATTTCTGACTTTTATGTCTCATTACTTGTACTCACTTAAAATCTATCTCTTTGTAGTTAATACATTTGTTTTATTGCTTTATCTAATCCAGTGTGGTTAACCGAAGTGTCTGGGAAACTCCATTTGGGGTGGCAAGTTCTGTGCATATTATTTCTATTAAAGCAATAATGGACTTTGTATAAGCTTGTATTGTCCAGGAGAGGCCTAGGCAGCACAGGACATAAATGTCTTGGGGAAAACCTAATACTGGGGGTGTGTTGGGGTCACTCTGCAGTATAACCAAGGCTAGTAAGAGCCAAGGCGTGTCTGGCTGCAGCACACACACAGAAACAACTGGGAGTGACTTGCATGCTGGAGGCTGCTTGTGAGCAGTCCAGGCTGGAGGCTACAGCTGCAAAGCATTGAAAGGGCACCCCAGGTTAGAGGGCAGGGGTGACACCACTACTCCTTAGTCTGGATTGCACCCTGTTATGTCACATATGGCTTGGGGGGAAGTCATGCCAGCTCAAAGAGTCTTGTGTGGGGGTGGAGTTGTGGGGGTGAACCTGGGAGAGGTTGTTGGATTCGTAAGTATCTGGATTTAGCGGTGTGGATCTCACACACCATGGATGTGAAGACTGTGGT